>NW_026611605.1:600000-1115529 GCF_029532465.1 Lipomyces tetrasporus
AGTGAAAATTTGCGCTAGCGCGCCCGCAGCTGCTCCAATACTCAGTTCCATCACAGTCGAAATGTTCGGAATTTTCCTTTGGTAAGAGCTTCTCAAAAACCCGTACCAGCTGAAAAGCCAAAAATCAATATATTAGTCTATACGTTAGAAACTTGAAAACTTACTAGAAATATGCAAAATTTGTTGATGCCACTCCAAGGAGGGCTCCGGGCAGACCGTTATAAAGTGCAAATAGGCCGTGCTTTCTATAAATCTTCATGAAGGCGTCCGCCGTATTCTCGTAATAGTCATCATCGCCCCGTTCGCTACCATATGGTCAATTTGCCAATATTCCATGTAAAATGGCATCTTTGATACGCACCCTGCTCCCTTCTCAACGTCCTCACGAATGGGCATTTTCTGCACTTGAAGTTTCGTCTTGATGCTATCATTTTGTCAATAGACACCCCGGCAAAGTAGTCGAATCCTTCAGAATTCTCAACATACATATCTAGAGGATAGACAATAGTATTTGCAAGCACAGCACCCGCCGCACCCGATAGAGCATATCCCCATGGTGGCAGAGGAGCCTCCTTTGATAGTGACATGCCGCAGGATTTTTGACCTTGATGCCACACACTGTGTTTCGGTATATTCACGATACTGCCTGAAATATTTTCCACTGGTCGATGATAGCCCTACCACATCCGCAACTTCTGCCAGAATGACAAAGAGTGAAGTCTCAAATGACTCCACGGGTGCGCCGTATTGCTCTAATCCCCGCAGTAACCGGTTTGCACGGGCTCGGCACCCCTGGAACACTTCAACAGTATCAGTGATGTCATCAATCGCACGCACCACCATGTGAACTTTTGGCAACTTACCCGGATTATCTGGACCACTGTCACGTATAGCACGAGAAGGTTAGGGTTATCCAGCCACTGTCGGCGTCGTCGGCGCCGGGGATTTTGAACCCACGAGATTAGTTTCTAAGACGGGCGTTTACACACTGGAAAGTAACTACATGTCTTGCTTCTTAGAGATCTGATGGATTATAAAGCTATCGAAAAAGAAGCCAACGTATGTACTTATATCACGGGAGAAATGGGGATGCCTCGATGCTGGCGCAGCTAATATTATCCAGAATGCTTTAGCGAACTCTCATGGCTTCTTTGATAAAGGCGACTATAAGTCTGCCATGCCATTGGCAGTAGAGGCTACGACACTATATTTACGTGCAACGAAAGCCTCCCGGCTGAAGTCGGAGCAACAACGACTACGACAGCAGTTCGCCGTCGCGGCTGACTTCGCAGAGGAGGTAAAATCTATGCTTGGCTCTCCCACAGCTGCACCTAAATCCCATTCAAGCACTGCAAGCTCTGTGAAAGACTCTGGTATTCTTTCTGAGCTGAGGTTTTCGACGAAGGAGCAGGCGGTACTTCTTCGAAGCTCGAAAGTGAATGGCATTGCATTTCCGCCATGGTCTTCGGCGGATACAGATCATGCTGAATGCGATGGTCTTTTCACGTAGGTGTCTATTCTATCGTATTGACATCTTCTATATGCTGATAGATATTTGGTAGTGATCCCGCAGGATTTTTATCTCTGTCAAGTTCTCAGACTCAATTGTTCAGCGCATGGAAGCGCCCTGCAGAAATATGGGGCAGCGAATTCACCTTGCTGGGAAATGGAGGGTCAGAGCTGATTCAGGTAATTATCTGGCACGAGCTGAATAGTGAAGTGAAGCTAACAAGGCTAGGATGTGCTGTCAGATTGCTCCGTGATTGCATCTTTGTGCTCGGCCATAGCTTGGGAGGAACGGTCAAAGAAGTCGGTATGCTAGCTAAATACTATCTTCCCTGTCAGCATTGAAACTAATCCGTAGCTCGTGTCCAATATAATATATCCGCAATCTGTATCGACGAGTGGAAGATACGTAGTGAAGCTATTCTTCAATGGACTCTTTCGCAAAGTAAGACATTGAACTTATTTATAATGAACAAGTTGTGATTAATCAGAATGTAGGTTGTAATCGATGATTATCTACCTGTATCGAGCTCAGCACGACATATTCATGTTATATCAAGGTCCAACGAAGGCCTTCTATGGCCCGCATTAGTTGAGAAAGCATACCTAAAAGTGATGGGCGGATACGATTTTCCTGGATCGAATGCTGGAAGTGACTTGTTTGCATTAACAACGTGGATCCCGGAGCATATATTATTACATAATGATTATGTTGATATGCCAGCACTATGGCAGAGAATAATGGTGTCATGGTCCTATCGGGATTTACTGCTGACAGTCGGGACAGGGAAATTATCGAAAGAGGAGGAGCTATCGTTTGGTTTGGTCAGCGAGCATGATTATTCAATACTGGATTTAAGAGTTCTCGATGACGGCAAACGAGTGGTTTTAATCAAGAATCCTTGGTCTTACAGTCACTGGAGCACAATCCAAGGGTCCTTTCGCGATTTCCAGGATAAACTGCCTGCTTCGCCAGGCTGCTTTTGGATGGAATTCTCTACAACGTGCATAAGGTTTAGTAGTCTTTACCTGAACTGGAATCCAGAACTGTTCAAGTATAGGAAGCAGGTCCACTTTGAGTGGAACTTGCGCAACGGAATGGCAGACAAATCACTATGTAAGCTAGAAATCTATTACTAAAGAATGATTTTTAACATCTATATAGATTTATGCCCGCAGTATGCCCTAGAGAATCCAAACTCTAGTGCTACAAATGTCTGGGTATTACTTAGTAGACACATTAGAATGAAAAATGATGCCAAGACATATATTGCAGTGTATACATTTAATAACCCAGGAACCCGCGTTTGGATGAGAAAACCTACAATAATAAAGGTTGGTTTGGAATACCCTTATCATTAGAGCGCGTGACTAACGTTCTGATTGTAGACCAAATTCGTTGATTCACAGCAGACATTGGTAAGACTAGACTTGCCTCCGAAGACATCCTACACGATAGTAGCCGCAACTCAGAACGGTGTCTCCGAGACGAATTACTTTTCCCTATTCACATATTGCACGTTACCAATTAATCTACTATCTGTCAGTGACGGATTCTCTCATATTGATGCGGTCAACGGGCAGTGGACTGAATTGTCTGCCGGTGGGAATGTTCTCTCAGCAACATTCGTCTGTAACCCTCAGTTCAAGCTTGTAGTCCCCAAGAAGACTACTTTACAGCTCTTTGTGGAGACTTCGACTGCAACTCCTGTTCATGCGCAAATTGTATGGGGTGGAGGTCGACGTGTTCAATCGTAAGTGTCAGCACGTCCGACATAAATGTGTGTCTAATTCGGTTCTATTGTAGAGTACGACGGCGTGATATAGCGCTCGACACAGGCGACTATAGTATTGGATGTGCTCTGTCTAAGCAAGCTGAGATGATGACCGCGGAGTACACCGTAGTTGTGTCATTATACGAAGCAGGCATCATGGGCGACTTTGGTTTGCGGGTGATGGCCAATGAAGGTTGTGCCCTAAGTCGCTTACCAGATCTTTCTAGTGGGTATAATGGCGATAATTTCTGACAAATGGGATTACTGTACAGTATAGGCGTTTTGGAGTGATGCATATCCTTGGATCGGAGCTAGCGGAGTTGCCTGATCAATATTTACATACATTATATTGTACATTCCCCAAAACGTAAGTTCCGTATAGTTTCTTATCGGTCGGTTCTCCGGCCATAACCACCTCTTCCTGGATCATAGTCATCGCGAAATTCGTCACGCACTTGGCCCCCTGACCTTCCGCGACCATATTGCCGACCATCTTTGAACCCAGGATCAATATCCGTCCGGACGATTCGCTCGTCTAGCTTTGTTTGGTTGATGTATTTCATGCAGTCAAGAGCATCTTCTCGCGTATAATATTCTACAAAACAAAATCCACACGGGGTTCTTGTGAATCGATCCAGCCCCATAACAATTCGCTTCACTTCTCCACACCTACGAGACAGTAATAGGTCAGAGCAAGCACAACGCGTATAGAAGGGGCACTGCTTAGCCAACTTACTTCGAGAACAGCTCCATGATTTGCTCTTCTGTAGTATAAAATGATCTAACCTCATCATCAGATTCAATGTAATACCAGTTTCTTTGAATAAGGACCTTACAGATTACCAACATAGAGCGTCGTGGACTTTTGAAGAATTAATTGAGTGGCGTCAGACTCTCCTTCGTTTCTTTCTCTCTGACAATCTGGTAAGCAAAAGCAGACAGTTGAGCAAGAGCAAATAAACCAACCGCAAATTGTTTGGCCACATAAGAACTTGGCATATCAAGCCTCGTCGCGGAATGATCTGAATATCTTGGTTTTGACATGGATGACAAGTAATATAGAATAAGGACAAGCGCCAAATAACGCCAACCAACGCCAAAGTTGAAATACTGGAGTCGATTCTTGCTGCGAAATTGCGATTATATTGTACTAATGAAAAATAGAAAACACCAGTCCTGAAGATGACTATGTGTGCACTCAAAATTCAAATTTTGTTCCACGACAAGTGTTACGACTTACGCGTCCTTTCGCCCTCCAAGAAAATGGAATTTTGGAAAATCGATACTCCGGGAGTTTTCCCTGGCTCTCCAATACGTCAGAAGCAATGATGATCGATGAACCAACGATCTATAACTCTGAACTTATGAAAACCAAAAGTATTTGATGCTGCAACAATGCCAGTGACAGGGTATGATTTATGTCGATCTCTCCTCTTGGTGGCAGTTCTGATACGAACGTTTTTATAACAGCGTCGTACTGGTTCACAGCGCTTCAACAAATGCAACCACGATTGCCTCGATAAACGATACAATCACGGGCCTATTCCCGCGAGTTATAGGAAAATGGTCACTGGAGTACAAATTGTACAGAGAAAATTCAGTCTTAGATCACAGTGCACGACCAGCAAGCCAGTCTCTAGCATCGAGTACAGTCGCTGGAGCACGCTTCCTATCGCAGCTGGTTCTCTCACATCACCCAGACGACCTATTTTGCTTGGTCGACGAGCCGCAGAGCAATCTACCAGGTCATCCAAATTTCGGGAAGAAAGTAATGGCAGTCTTTGATAGGGGGATGGACATGATCATTACGTCGAAGCTATCAAGCTTATGGATTTTGCGGCAGTCCATGCGGGCAGAAGGTATTGCATATGCAGTTGGTGATGAGTTTGTGATACGGACAGCAAACGTGACGCAGACTGGTTCGTTCAGGTTTATAGTAGTGGAGGTATAGCCGCAAACTGGGAAAACAAGAGTCAGTCTGAACAAGCTAACGCCTGATTAGATTGAATATATGTTCAGTGACGATATTGAATCCTCGAAAATAGTAATAGCAGATTTCGCCTCTAGATGTGGTCTTACATCTGGGAACTACTTCTTTGGAGATTCAGTCCTCATCTACAGAAGTAATCCCGACGTTTTCCAGAAGTTTACAAAAGCTGACACCGGCCTACAGTATATGGAAGCGTTTAGGGCCAGGCCCAGCGGATAGTTCATAGACCCCCTGCGAAGGAATCCTGATTTTGTTCACTGAGAAGTTCTCATTGATAAAATGCAAGTAATGCACTAATACTTCCAATGATCGTTGATCTCTATAGGCCACACCATAACCACTCTCCCATAAACAGCATCAATGAATGAACACCATTGACAAAGTCAAATGTCTACCCTACTCTACCTCAACCATAGCCCTACAGTATAATGCCAACTAGAATAAAACTGCAAAGCGATCCTGCGGCCAATCCCAAATTTAATGCTAAACCCATAAATCCTCCAGCCGCCTCTTTCTCATCCTCTTCCACAAAGCTTTCCGACCCCATCATGCCACAGCTGGAGACGTAACCATTTGTTATTCCGAACCAAAGCTGAAGAAAAATGTAAATACCATCACTAGATATGGTAGCTCCAGAGCCGGAAATGTTACATAGAAAAAATAGCGGGATAAAAACTGTTCTAGCCAGTGAAGCAATAGCCAAAGCTTTCGGGCTCCGGATAGTGTACTGGGGATAACCACAGATTACACGACCAACCAAATCGCCAATATTCCATACTAAAAATGCAAAAGGAATATATACTTTAGGTCTGAACCACGAGCTGGGCGATGAAACACCTTCGGTGTAATTAACAGATAAGATATTAGATGCGAACACTGGGAACATCATTGTGACCCCGAACGTGTAGAACACTGCAAATGCCAGATAATGTAACTTTCTGAAGAGAACTAATAACGGAATATGACGTCTTGTAGGTTGTTGTGCTTCATTGTCGCCATCGTCAATAGTACCAGCGTGATTTATAATTGCTCCCTGCTTTCTATAAAACTTCAAGAAGAAGAGCAACGCTACACCAGTGATTCCGGAGGCGATTGAGAAATACATGAATGAACTCGTCGATGTGACTTCGTCCCCGCTATTTTGGTCATCCGACCGCGTTTGCTCGACTGTAACCACCGACAGAATTTGTGCAATTGACGGAAGAACTCCCGCAACGGCCTGGCCTACCATAATACCCTGCGTATAGATTGGTGCAAATAAATTCGCAATTGCAAATGCTCCGTTTTGCGACAATGACGTTGCTAGAGCGGAGAAGAACACCGACACTAACAGGTAGAAGAAGTATGGTGCAATAGCCCACGAGCCTCCAGTTATAGACGTCAACGCCAAGATAGAGAAATTTATGATGTTCATAACTAACGCTATCCAAACCCGAAAAGTGTACTTCGCGTGCGTTTGTTGGTACGACAAGACAATCATAGCTATTGTTGCCGTAATGGTGCTTGTAGTCATGATACCTTAGCATGAATTAGCACCATGCTCAGCAGGATATTTAGTTCAATCGCACATACAACTCTGAAAATTCTCTCGCAAGAAATCACTCGACTTAAATCTTTCTTGGAAATAAGCTGCTGCGCTCAGAAAGCAATTCCACGGCCAGAGCATTGCGATACCTAAACTTGTTAACCGAGCCGAAGCCAGTACAATGGCATGTCGCGATTCTACCTATCAGCAAAAAGGAGAAATAATCCATAGCATCATAACTCTCCTTCGTAGATTGCATTTTGGTTAATCCAACGTCTGAGTCGGATGCCGCATCGCTATCAAGAGTTGAATGTGTCATTCCGTCATGGTCACAAGTAAAAGACTCCGTGGACGCAGTTCTCTCATCTCCTTGAAGTAGAAAATTGCTAGCAGGGTCTGAGCTACTGGCCATTCTCATCGGCAAGAAACACTGGCGACTGCTCAGAGTCTTATCGAAGTGTATAGGCTGCACGATATCGAACCGCGCAAAGGCGCAGACGACCACATTTCTCTATAAGCGGTGAGTATCGTGTCACTGACGCCATTGCCCGCGTGATGGTTTGGATATTACACAATGACGGTTACGCCTTAAACACCATGCTCATCAGCAACCCAAGGGATTCTTTTTTTTTTTCAGGTTAAGATCGGTTTCTATAGATCTGAATATCCGTTTAACGACTTACTAACATTGTCGGCATATTCAGCTTGTGAATAAAGTCGATAACTTACAAACGGAATGGCACCGACATTACCGTTCGTGCTTCCCTCACTCGTCCCTGTGAGTTCGCCATGGGGACCTCCTGCCACTGAAGGCAGCACCACGGGTCTATCATTTGAGGGTGCTCCTTATGCCCCATTCTCCAAAAGCGATAAATTAGGCAAATTGGCGGATTGGACCCAGGATCCTGGTCGAGATGGGCGAGATCAGCGTGGCGGACGGCAAAATTATGGACGTGGTCACCGAGGTAAGACTGATTCTACACATGCGGACTGGGGAGCCTCGTTGTGAATTAATTCGTAGAAGTTATGGCAATAGAAGAAGCAACTGCTAACACTCGATGTAGACCCATACCAGGCTTATGGCGCAAGTACAGCATCGAGCTTTCAATTCCAGAACGCCGAGGACGAGTCCAGCTTCTCAGTTGTCGACAGTAGCCGTACGACTGCAAAGCCGCGCACAACTTTCGGCCAGGGTGGCCGGGGAGGCCTAGTTCTACGGTCGCGGGGCGGTGCACAAGGTCGTGGTGGTGCCAGAGGCTTCGGTGCAGGCGCAGGTGCTCAACGATCCGGCTACCAGCGCTACGGAGGTGCTCGTATGGGACACCAAGATGGTGCGCGGGGAGGTCAACGTGGTGGCCGTGGTGGTCGAAGATTTGGATGGAAGGATTACGACAAGCCACAGAGGCTACGTGATTCATCGGTAACAATTTCACCTGATTGGCAGATGCTGGAAGAGATCGATTTCAACAGATTGGCGAAACTTTCTCTGGATATCAAGGATGGCACTGATGTCGATACTTACGGCTTTACCTACTACTATGACAAGTCGTTTGACAGACCGGGCGGTATCTCTGAGCGCAAGTTACAGGTTATCGACACACTGTCGTATAATCCCACTACATCTGACGACCCCGTCATCCAGCAGCTAGCTCAGAAGGATGAAGCGCGAGTTTTTGCAACCGACTCTATTCTTAGCATGCTCATGTGTGCTCCACGATCAGTCTATCCCTGGGATATTGTTGTGAACCGCGAAGGTGACAAACTTTTCCTCGACAAGCGTGAAGGAGGTCCTCTTGACTTCGTCACCGTCAATGAGAACGCTGCCGAGCCTCCTATGGAGGTCGCTGAAGGAAGCAAAGATTCCATCAACACCCCCTCGGCCCTTGCTCTCGAAGCCACGTTCATCAACCAGAACTTTGCGGCGCAGGCTGTCATTGAGTCTAGTGAGAAGCATGAGTTCACGCATCCTAATCCATTCTACAATCCAGAGGAGGAAACAGAGCCGCTTGGTTCCCGCGGCTACAGATACCGCAAGATCAATCTCGCCTCCGCAGCTGAAGAGATGGATCTCAATCTTATTGTCCGTACAGAGGTTGATGGTACCATCAGGAACGCTTCTGGTGAAGACTCGTTCATCACAATTAAGGCTCTTAACGAATTCGACACTCGTGCTCCCGGTGCAGGTGGTGCACTTGACTGGCGTTCTAAGTTTGGTTCTCAGCGTGGCGCTGTTGTCGCAACTGAGATGAAGAACAACAGCTGCAAGCTTGCCCGATGGACTGTTCAGTCTATTCTCGCTAGCGCAGATCAGATGAAGCTTGGTTTCGTATCGCGCGTTAACCCTAAGGACAAGGCTCGACATGCTATTCTCGGAGTTGTTGGTTATAAGCCGCGTGATTTCGCGAACCAAATGAACTACAGCGTTGCCAACGGCTGGGGTATCGCACGGTCGATCGTCGACATGTGCTTGGCACTTGAGGAAGGAAAGTACATTATTGTCAAAGATCCGAACAAACCTGTCATTAGGTTGTATGAGGTGCCGAGGGATGCGTTTGATGATGCTCCGGCCGAGAAGCAGGATGGGGATGAGTAGATGGGAGTAGGCCTGAATAGTGTGTATGTTGATGGTTAATGTAATTTTGCCTATTTCTTTTTTGTGCTTCGTTTGTAAATGACTCTGCAACTTCTGTTGTCGCGCATGTATGGGGTCGCTGTATAGACTATCGCACTGTATATTTACCAGGACATGCAGTTAAATATCTAAATTGTGACCTGAAATAATTACTACTGTTAGTCATCTTCTAGTCCGTACCATCAATGGCACCAGCAAGGACCTGTATTACAACGATACGTGACAATAAAACCAAACTCCAAGTTACGAAACTTCCCAAATCGTACACGTTTATTCATACAACCCAATGCATCGTTATATGCTCCATCACATCTACTGCCATTCATCTTTGCTAACTTCCACCCAGCTTGATTCGCTTGGAGGTCTACTCACCCCAGAATCCGATTCTGGGGGAGATGCTAACGAAACCTCGCATCCATCAATGATTCGACGTAAACCCGTCCCCCACGAGGCAACACCCGACTCAAGCATCATGAATCGAACTAGCTCATCCTTTGCAGAGTTCTTATCAAACCGGCTAACGACCAGTCGCAAAACTTTGTCTAGAGCGAGCAAGTAAGTTTCTGGCAGAGACCGCACTACCATTCGTAGTTTGCTACTGTAGTGGCTCAGCTCGCGACTTGGCAGCTACACATATGCGAAATTAGCAAACAGACTCCGGCCTCAGCTCATAAGCAGCGATAGCTACTCACGGCGGATTTCAAAGACAACAGCTTCTCCAGTAACTCTAGCACTTCCTCAGCAGTCGTTTCCGTGCTCTGCTCGATTCCACCGCGGTTCTCGGCCGCTATGTGCGGGACACCCGGGGTTTCGCAAACCTGATTCTGCTGGTGCTGCTGCCGATTTGCGCGTAATAATTGTTTATGTAACGCACCGCCAGACTTGACAGTCCCCGATCCCGACGTCGCGTTCGCAAAGTAAATGGGAAGCGTGTCGTTGTAGTGTGTAGGTGCCTTAGATGCCATCACGTAGTTCAAACCAGATAATGTTTATAAGGCACACAAACTCAACTTCTAGAGTCGCTCCCGAGCAGCGATGTAGTGCGATTGCTCTGGCCCACTTTGAACCCCGTCCGCAACGCACGTGCTGCGGCTCATCAGCAACGCGCATTTTAAGAAAATAAATTTATTGTACACAAGGCCCTCATTTTGCAAGCGGTATCAGGACTCGGGACTCAAGACGCGTGTGCGAGTTCATGCACCCTGCACTAGCAGAGCAAGCAACGCGCTTTGTCGTGGGTTTTGAGGACTCCGACGCGACAGGAAGTGAGATGCATTGGATCGAAGCTGCATGATACTCGATAATGAAGTGGAAAGATCGTCTCGAAATTTGTTGACATTCAAGCGACCATACTGGTTCGCCAAGTTTATAATGACTCCTCGAAGAGCTGTGGCCGCTTCAGTAACAGCGCGCGGAGGACAGCAAGCGACACTAGCGAGATTCATGACAATGAATGTCAAATCAGAGAGTGGCATCAGTGACCCAAGTAAGAAGCTAGCTTCGACCTCGACTTCTACGACGCAAACTACACGTAAACGGCACGCCACAGAAGACCTTGAATGTCTGGAAACCAGAACTAGTACGAAGACAGTCAATCAGAGCGACGGCGAGATCGAATTGGAAGGGGATACTACAGTGCAGAAGAAGGGCGGTGCAAAACCGAGCGCTGAACAGATCGAGTGGACTGTGCATGCTGGATCAGTGCTCTTTGGTTCATACCATTATCCAAGAGTTCGTTCTCGCTCAATTCCGGATCAGAGCATCACGAACAATAAGCAAACGTATAAAGTCGCAGTTGCTGGATTCGATTTGGATGATACATTGATTGTTACCAAAACAGGATACAGGTTCGCCAGCAATGAGAATGATTGGAAGTTCAAGTTCGGTGAAGCCCAGACATTAAAGAAGATCAAAAGTTGGCTCGATGAGACCACAGAATGCTTTAATGAGAGAATTCTTGTTATATTTTCCAATCAAAGTGGAATAGCATTAGTGCCGAAAGGGTCTAAGAGCAAGAGAGCCCGGACGCAGGTCGATGAGACCACGACAAGGCTGTGGCAATTTAAGGCTAAGCTGATGGCTATCATGAAGCCGCTGGGACTACCGTGTTATGTAATTGCTGCTACCGCTAAGGATGAATTCCGAAAGCCGCAGGTAGGAATGTGGCGGTTGGTCAGGGAAGCTCATGAGCGGCATCTGCAACATCGACTGAAGCAAGAGAGCAACAATGTCGATCGGCCTCTAGATGTCGAATTGGACACAGAACATTCGTTTTTCGTAGGTGATGCCGCCGGAAGAAGGGGTGACCATTCGAGCGGGGACAAGGATTTTGCAAAAAATCTTGGTATAATATTTTACACGCCAGAAAAATTCTTCAATCGATAAATTCATGAAATATTGCTGGACTATTTGTTTCTGTCGTTCGATTGTTCATACTAGTAGCACCCTTCACCACACATGCGATACATCATAGGATCTGGAAATGCCCGGAAGCCAATCAACGAAATATAGATCATCCGATGTATCGGCAAGCTCCAGCGCTCTTAAGCCATTAAGCTCGTTCCCTAGAGGAACGAAAATGCGTGCCATATATTTCAATTCAATGCCACGTACACAGATACTCTGACTAACAAGAGCGACGTCTATGCGGATGGGTGGCCGAAGAAAGATTTTGACGCCCGGCTATCAGGGATTAGACTGAAGAAAAGCCACAGTACACCGCAGCCCGAGTCTCAAACGTAGTTCTGTTACTGAAGCTGCAACATGGCCGACTGATCAACTTGGTTCCCGCAAAGACATGCAAACTGTCTCCGATACAACGGACGGTGGCATCTGCGAGTCCTAGGAGGTGAAGTAAATCATGGAAATGAGGGACGCATGGGCGTACGCCAATATGCGGATGATTTGCATGCAAACATCGACGCTTGGACGATTCTATGAGAACCTGCAGCCCGACTTTGCGTAGACACTTAGATCACCTACATCACCGTAGCCAGACTGATTTATCTGTCAGAGCAGTGTTATTAGCAGACGAGAAAAGGACGCGACGGCCATCTGCGTAGGGTGGTGTGCTCACAATTGGGCGGAATCTCAACGCTTGGGCGTGGAGCCCTTGACTACGCCGAGCAGACTCAATATAATGTACTGACTGGATCCAGAAGGCCGAGACTAATGACACTTCAGGCGCACAGTTGGCAGGCATCTTCTCTGTTTTCTGTGGTACTAACACAATGGCGGCCAAAGTACTCGGGTGATAATTCTAGGAGTTCGTATGAGCACCTTACCGACTTGCAAGCCGCATGCAAGCCGCAGGACCCGTAATTACCCGGCCCATTGATCGGAGAGCATAGTTGCGATGGCACAAATATTACTATCGCTGTCTCGCGGAGTATCCACGAATTGTACTCCCCGTGTTCCATCAATAATGTCTCCCGATCTTCCAAAACTTCCGAGCGCGATCTCAAATGCTCTTGAACTCACGTTAATATCTCAAGGTGCCGAGGCACAAATATATTTCTCACACGAGCACCCTTTCATTCCCAGCCCACTGCCTGCCGGCACAATCACGTCGACAATATCAAGTCCAAGCGCAGGATATATTCTGAAATATAGACCGCCAAAGCCATACCGACACAGTGCATTAGATGCGCAACTTACTAAGCACCGAACCCTTTCTGAAGCGCGAATTTTGTACAAATTGTTTCTTGCAGGAATAAGAGTTCCGTCATTTATTGCCGTTGATCCGCGACAGGGATTGATATGGATGGAAAATATCGATGGACCCAGTTTAAAGAAGTGGATTTGGATGCTCGAGGCAGAGATAGAGGGGCAGCATGGCGAGGGAGATGACGATGAGGCAATGACGCGGCAAGAGAGCATTAAACCGTTGCTACTGTCTGTAGGCAGCGAGATTGCAAAATTGCATTTCCTTGATATAGTTCATGGTGATCTCACAACTTCGAACATTCTTCTACGCGAAAGCAGTCGTACTGGAGCCGAAAGCGGAGCCGACTCGCCCAAGCGAATAGTCCCAGAGCCAGTGATCATCGATTTTGGATTAGCGCAGCAATCGACGCTACCAGAAGATAAAGCTGTCGACTTATATGTCCTGGAACGCGCGTTCATTAGTACACATCCCGTCCACAGTGAGGCATATGTCAAATGGGTTCTGGAGGGATATGTAGCCGGATTCGGGCGTGGAAAGAAGATCGCAGTATTTAAGGTCAAAGAGATTATGCGAAAACTTGACGCTGTCCGATTACGCGGTCGGAAGCGCAGTATGGTTGGATAAATGCATATATGTGACATTGCATTTGTATAATACATAGTCTATTTCTAATACTGTCTATATGTCATCACCAATGTTTACAAATTCTACCATCCATCCTAAACCACACACTATGCCTCTATTTGCGAGAACGCCAGTAATCTTTAATAACCACTCCCAACTCCACTTATCCTCAGCCACAGTCAATTCGTCAGCCGTGAGAAGCGCGACTATATCACGTACGCTCTCTTCTGGGAGAATATTCAAAGCGTCATTATGGGCAAGCAATTTGACCCCATTCTCCTTCGCAAGAGTGGTCAAACTTGGCGGCAGCACGCAACAATCCCTAATATTAATCTGATTTATCGACGGCAGAGCCAATCCTTTGCGTTTGCTGAACTTAATCAAGGCCTCAAGCCTTGCGGTCGAGAATTCCGAAACACCAACACTCTGCACATTATACCACTCCGCAGTCTGAACCGCAACCGTCCAAATATCCAAAAGATCCTGTTCTGAAATAGACGAGCCGAGCGTGGAACTCTCCTCGTCTAAATCTTCGCCGTCGTCGTCGGAAAAAGTGATTTCTGGGAACGATAGAACTAGCTGCGAAATTCTTACTTGCTCGGGTGCTGCAGCCTTGAATTGACTCAATGCCCGTTCTAGAATCTTTGCGCGAGCGGATACGGTTGATGACGGCGGAAAGAATAGTTTCACTACGAACAGTCATTAGCCGACAGACAAGCTTAGCATCTCGCAATTGCTCAGATACCTGTAATCTCAACTTGAGCCTTCCTATCTGGGGTCTCATCCACGCAAAGCAGCGGTTCACGAGGATTCGGCGGAATCTCCAATTTCACGTCTCCAGCAAGCGATAACGCCGACCCAGTGTGTTGCTCCTCGTCGCACCATAGTAATATTCTCTGCTTTAAGTCCGACACTAGGTCTTGTGTGCCTGATTTTCTGGCATGTGACACGTTCCCTGTGGACAGTATTATTGACATTGTCAAATTTCGTGGTTATGTGACTGCTTATGGCAGCTTGTCTTGAAAGCGATTACTTAACAGTCACTCTAACGACACTGTTCATGTAATGTGCCTAGCTTGTAACGGTAATAGACGTCGTGATCCTGCCCGAATCGTTGCGGTGCTCCGTGCCATGCATGGGAAAATCAGGAAAACGGAACTGCATGTCATAACCGTAGGATGCGAGCGGCTGAGAGTTAAGCTAGACAATGGGTTTGTGTAGGTTTGCATTGAAATCGTGCATGCCGACCCATCTTAGCCTTTGAATATCTTCATTTTGAAAGCTAATGCCAAGCTACTGCATTGCCAAAGGTAAACTAGTCTGCAATGTTGCATTACAATTACAAATCAACGGAGGCAAAGCTCCTCTCGTTCGTAAATGATTGCATATTTAACGATGCACGAAAAGAAAGTGAATTCGCTGCACCATAAGCGCAACATAAGCATTAATTAAGTCTGCCTGCCCTGTCCAGGATTGATATTAGCAAATCCTTATGGTTCTTCCGCATCATCATCATATGAATATTCTGTGAACTGCTATGAACATGTCAAAAGACCCTTGAATTACTTGATCTCCATAAGATATGTACCGGCGACATAATAGGGTCAACCTTGTTTACTCGGGAGTCGCGACGGAGCTCAGGATTTTGAGTTCCGGACTGTCCGCCAAAGGCGACAGTTTAAAAACGAATACGAGCGTACTACTGACATGCTCAATAGCCAACGTAATTACCTAGAAATCACGGCGGTATCCTGTCATGTGTTTGCGTCGTCGTATCTCGTAATATAAATCATATGCATAACTAGGTACTTGCAGTCTTGGTACAGTTGTCTTGTCCAACGTCATCAAAAGAGCCCTAACCTCACGCCGTTTCAATGGCAGGAAGACATTCTTAAGCTCCTCTAGCTTCCCCAGCCGCCATCCCCAGATATCAGTCGCGAACCCGGAGAACCAATTCAAGTGGCAATAAAGCTAAGCAACACAACGCTATTACAATACGAGAACAATGTCTTCCGAGGTTCCAGAGACTTTTTACGACCTCAAGCCGTTGGACAAGAAGTCCGAGCCGTTTGATTTCCACAAACTTGAGGACAAGGTCGTCCTCGTCGTCAATGTTGCTTCAAAGTATGTACATGATAGCAAGCCGGAACTTAGAGCATGCTGACCATGATTACCTGTAGGTGCGGATTCACTCCTGTAAGTTCGAAGACCTTTCCATGCGGACGGACAAGCGATGGATGTCCACGCGTCGCTTAGACAACGACTGACCATTGTGGTATAGCAATATAAGGGTCTCGAGGACCTTTACAAGAAGTATCACGACCAAGGTCTTGAGATCCTCGGGTTTCCTTGCAACCAGTTCGGTCCGTGCTAATTTACGCAGTCGCGAGCTACAGGGCAATGTTAGTTAACAAATGACCAGGTCGCCAGGAACCCGGTACCGATGAGGAGATCGCCTCGTTCTGCACGCTTAACTATGGCGTCACTGTATGGTTGACATTTAGTTAATAGCAGTTCATTTTTGCGGGGGCGGAGTAGCTAACATAGGCATCTACAGTTCCCTGTTTTGAAAAAGATCGATGTCAACGGCGACCATGCTGACCCAGTGTACAAATTCCTCAAGTCTAAGAAGTACGATTTTACAACTATTAGTTTCCATGCAATGAATTTTTAACGTATATGACGCAGGGCTGGTATCCTTGGCTTCCGAGGAATCAAGTGGAACTTTGAGAAGTTCTTGATTGACAAGCAGGGCAATGTTTTCCAGCGATACTCCTCCATGTCTACTCCGGGTGAGTTGAGGTTTACGTGATGGTGCCGTAATTGATGCTGTTGCTAACTGCTTAAACAGAGAGCCTTGATGCGGACGTCGCTAAGCTCATTGCTTAGATATGGCATCTCAGTAACAGCAAAAGATTGAAAGAGCGACTTGAATGATAGGGGCGAGGTGGTAAAGTGAATTGTTAATTTTTAATACAGGGAAATAATTATACGTGTACATTTAATTTATAATCGTATTCAGGGCCCTAACCAAACGCCAGCACCAATGCAATAATGATTTTCGAGACTATAAGTCTTCGAAATCCGCGTCATCGAGGTCATCATCAATGTAGTTGTCGTCGTCGTCGTCCACAATGATCTCTGGATCAGGCTGTGGAGTTGCCACAGTTGTACCTCCATTTCGCGGACCCGGAGTGTTGATTTCTTCGTGACCTATTTCCCGCTTCAACCTACTCATAAGTTTTACAATGTACTCCGTATTCCATTCATCAATCGCCCCGCCGCGTAAAATGACGCTAGTGGGCTTTAACATTATCACGCCCCGCAAAACAGTGACGTTATTGAGCGTGATTTTCGTGCCTAACTTCAGGCCGACTTCCAAATCGTTAATTGGCTTAGACTCTAGAGCCCAGTAACAACGGCCCAATGTGTCTTGCAACAACACCTTGCAAAATTTTTTCCCGAAAATAGGAGTCCGCGTCTTCCCAGGCTGCGTGCCATTGAACGTGTGAAACTGGACTCCACTAGCCATAGCCGTCCCGCTCGGTACCCTTCCACTGGCGTCGATTTCAACAGCATCGTCGACGTCGGCGGGAACATCTCTCACGACTTTCCGGCCACTGTCACCACTATCACACATGCCTTCCTCGATCTTCCGCACCTGTTCACTCCGACTGATGCCTATTTCTTGCACATCGGCAATTTGAAATGTGACAGGTCCGGTAATTGTCGCCGAGCGCATTGACGCGATGCCGTCAGGAATGACATTCGACCCTTTGACACAGCTAACTAGATCCTGTTCCCGAAACCTGTCTTCTCCATGGTTCTGATAGTAATACTGGATCGGGGGCGTCAACACCTCATTCGCGTCACCGTTCGCGCTTGGCGGGAGCAACGGTGGAATGGTACGGCGTAGGTCATCGTCGAGGAAAAACTGTTCTAGTCTCCCGAATAATAGCGCTGGCGCAGTGGTACTTTTTTTTGTCGATTGCAGCTTCGTATTATAAATTGGCGTGATCCAGTACGCGCCGGATGGCCGAACACCGTATTTCTCGTAAAAGAGATGTTGCAGCTGGGTTATGAGTGTTGCAGACAGCGGGTGGACTTCCGCGGTTGCCTGGTGGTACGGCCCTGTCATTGCAAAGGGGAATGGTTTTGATTTACATGGACTGATTGGTGGTTCGGTTTAGCTATGCTAATCGGGAGGTAGAGCGCGTCCTTTGATTTAGCTACGATGTGTAGGGTTATTTTGGTGCATATAGAACGATCGCGATATCCTCGGGTTAAGCAGTAAACTGCGATTTCGTTGTAGTTGTAATGCTAAGTGCCTGCAACGATCGTTGAGTTTCTACCCCATGGTGAAGCAGTATACGCTACGACTAGACGAGATATTTACTACCGACCGCTAATGTTGAGCCATCGACGACAACGCTGGATCTGCATCAGCCGCGACGCTTCATTTCGATTTCTTCCTGAATGAACCGGAAACTCGGGATTTGATCGATTCTGGATTCGTCGGCAGAGACTATTTAAGGTTGTGCTTCGAGTGCTTAATCTCAACAATATGCGGGATGTCGGTGGGTTTGCTTCATCAGCATTATCGTTTGAAAGTCTTGTGAGTAGCTAATATTCGGTTGACATGCTTAAGCGCAGCGCGCACTCTCTCAGCGGCAGATATGCAACGTGACTCTGTGGCTCGTCGCATAAGATAGTATCATGGGTAACATGGTATTGGGCGATTCGGCTCAGTACAGAGGCCGTGATTCACTACATCCAATCGCTGCTATTTCGTATCTGTCGACTGCGAGGCGAATCGCACACATACTAGCCTCGCAGTAAAATGAACGAGAGGCAGTTTCATCGATTTTTCTAACTTTTAAGAGTTATCATCACGCTTCGACAGAAATGGCTGAATAATTGGACCGCGTGTTTAATTAGACTTCCCGAACAGGATAAGCGTGGCAGTACGAAATCGCGTCGCCGAGGAGGTATTACAGTTTGATTATTTTGGGACGGCCAGCGAACAACGGCTCACATTGCAATTTCGGGCAATTCTCGTACGTGGCCGACCAAGACAACAGCAGATTATACAAATTTTAGATGCGTGCGGCGGTCTCGTATTTTATTAATTAGAATAGTTATGCTGAATTGTTGTCGTTGTGTTCGACCGTTGGTCTACTAACTGTTTCTAAGGCGATAACGCCAACTGCAACCGCCGCCTTCACGGTCCTCGTTCGTTCCCGAAACACTGCTCTACGCACAACTCAGGCCGTCGCGCCTAGTTTCATGCATCTCCACGCGTCTTGCGATGCTAGCTAGGGAGACTGGGGAGCGCAGGGGAACCAGCAGGGGCTTTGGGGGGAGTGTCAATCCGACCGACCAGTCGTTTCATCCCCCGGTGCGTCTCCCCACTTATTACCCTATTGGCCGCGCGGTGTGGTCGAACACGCGGCACAACCGCACCCACCGAAAGGGCATAAAACTAGTGCCAAGGCTTTCGGGCTTAGCCGGGTTAGCCGCCTGCACGAGCAGCGGAACTCTAATTGTAAGGGGCTACACGTGTTTTACGCGTGGCTGCCACGCCAAAAACGCGTACCTGCCCTTGCTTCTGCATGCAATCCTTGCCGTCCACGCTAGCCGGTTCCAGACCCGTTATTATTGACACCACCCACCAAACGCTCGTCCCACTTAAAACCGACAACGGTCCCCATCTTTTCCCTTTCTTCTCTGGTTCTGTTTTGTCACTTTTTGTTTGCTCTTTTCAAAGCGTTCTTTCTGCAGTTTAGCGCCTCTGGACTTGTTCGTTCCATTCCTTCCTTTTTTTCCTAGTTTAGTTTTTCTCGGCTCCGGCAGAAGCACAAGTCTGCCAGTTCCTTCGTTTTCATCCTTTTGGCCAGCTCAAGTTCAAGCGCATTTATCATATCGTTACTTTCGGACTGCAGTCACTCGTTCTTTATATTCAGTTCAAAATGAGATTTCTCCTCACGATCCTTACTTTGGCCTCTGCCGCCTTTGCTGCTCCGTTCGATAAGCGAGCTGTTTCTTGGGTGACCGTCACCGAGAACGTCGACTATGTAGAGACCGTTACCATGGTTCAAACCATCGTCGTCTACGCTACCGCCGTCGACGATCCTGTTGCGACCACGTCCACATTTGCGACCTCGTCTGTTCCCTCTGTCGAGCCTACCTCCTCGGTGGTGTATCAGCAGAATTTTTTCACTTCAGTCTCTAGCGACATCTCCTCTTCCACTATCTCGATTCCTGAGGCTACCACTTCGTCGACTCCCGAGGCGGAGCCAACTACTTCTTCCACTTATATTGAGCCATCTACCTCTTCCTACGTTGAACCGGAGACGACTACATCTACCTATGTGCAGCCTGAGCCAACCCCGTTGTCGGTTTATGTCGAGCCTACCACTTCTTCGTACGTTGAACCGCAGCCGACTACGTCCAGTTATGTCGAGCCTGAGCCAACCACCTCATCGGCATATGTTGAGCCCACCACCACTTCTGTCTACGTCGAGCCTACGACGACTGAAGGCCCTACCAGCACCTATGTAGAGCAGGCAGCTTCTTCCACCGAGGCGTCCGTGCCCGCCGTCTCCAGCACCACCTCCAGCGGCGGCAGCGGCAGCTATTCCGGTGAAGGTACCTTCTACTCCACCGGTCTTGGCTCTTGCGGGATCACCAGTACTGACAGCGATTACATTGTCGCCATTTCGCACACCATCATGGACGCCGACTCGAACGGTAACCCGAACGCGAACCCCTTGTGCGGCAAGACCATTACAGCGTATCGTGACTCGTCCTCAGTCAAAGTCACCGTCGTCGACACTTGCCCCGGTTGTGCGGAGTACGACCTCGACTTTTCTCCTACCGCGTTCGGCCAGCTTGGGCAGGAGTCTGAGGGTAGAATCCCAATCACCTGGAGCTGGGATGATTAAATTTCGCGCGAAACGTCAATCAACGTGATGATGTGATAATGTTTTCTTTGTGTTTAGGGTTTTGGGATTAAAATGGATACCAATGACAAAAAAAACTGTTAACGACGTTACGACCTGAACGGAAATTGAAATTACGGGATACTTGGGACATTATTTGCGATTTCCTATTTATTAGAGATGATATCTATGAGACACATGTTCTTACGTCCGACATTTTATATTAGAGATATCTATCGTATGATGGCTTTTTTTTCATTTATGTATATATATATTTATGATAGCTACAATTGAGATTATATCAAATACGCTCAATCAATGATTGCACGTTTCAGGCCTTGCAATATTGTCCAGCATGCCTGCAGACCGGATCCTAACAGTGTTTGAGTGAATGACGTGATTTTGATGGCAGATTGTCACACCCAACCCTCTTTGACGCAGTCATTGTATCCCCACGATCCGAGACCACCGCGGCTCCATGCACAATTTCTTTAACATCCATTGTGAAAGAGCTGACCGTGAACCCACCCGCCGAACGACAGAACGTGAGCCTTGAGTCGGGATCGAAAAAATTCGTAACCGTTAGGAGTCGTTCAAAATGTCTCACGCTTAACCGTTGCTGCGGTGGATTGATAGACATCACGGCCCGCGTGGGAACCCGCCAACGTTGGTAACTCTCTGTTGGGTTGCAGCTAAAGTTGGAGCTGTGTCGGGTTAGGGTATTAACCAACGGTGTCACTATTGCTAATTTAGTTGGTCATCGCAAGCCCGCTTTAGATATCGAACTTGGCGACAATACTTCCACGGCGTCGACGGCATCAACGGCAAAAACATCCGTCGTCTCAATTCGTCGTTCGCGGAAGATGCACAAGAGCCGGAAATCGAGGTGATCGAAGGACAACGCAACTCTGATGGCTGAAATCAAGCAAGTTTACGAACACTTGGATGCGTTCGTCCGAATGGTTTGACCTGTGCTATGCAAATTGAATATTTTGTGGATCACTCAGAAAGCTTGCCAAGGTTGGGCGGCCGACTGTCTGGATTTTTGAAACCGTAAGGATGTTTGTTGACGGCTTTACGACCCTGGCGGTCTGCATTCGCACATCACGCAAGCACCGTGGGCATTTCTGTCATTCAAGCAGACAGAGTAGTCGCCGTACGCCGACGGCGATTTGATGGTGATGTTAAGTCTTCTGTCAGACGTGCGAATCGGCGGCGCCTAACTGAGCCTTGTCGCGACTCGCAAAATGCTTTAAGTCTCGTCAAATTTATTTGGCCTTATTTTCGTAACAAGTAACTTACAAGAACGATAGCAGACTTAAAATATATCAGAAACGGGTACAAATACACTTTCTTTGGCAAAAGAGAGCAATTCAAATTAAACTACTGTATATATAAACTAATAACAGTCACAAGTAATAATGATAGTAATGTATAGTGATACTAATAGTAGTAATGTAGTAGTATAGTAAAGAATACCATGGTCATACATTTTTGATACACACATCGTCAGCACCACCACCCGGAAGTCCAATCCTCCGCATCCACAACAATCACGTCCCTCTTTTCGACAACCTGGTCATCAAGTCAAATGTCCTCGTCCATCTCAGATGGTTTGATCAATCCGCCAACCTTAAGCGCCCGCTCGCGCTCGGCCTTTTGCTTGGCAAGCATCTCAGACTCGCGTTCGTCCGCATACAAGTAGTCAGTCGAGTCGCCGCCATATTCCCTAATCTGTACCAAAAAGTCGCGGAGATTGAGCTTGAATTTGTTCTGGTTGTCCGTAAGCTTGAACAAGCCCGTGACGAAATTGTCCACCTGTGCACGCTGTAGATGCGGGAACGCGTTCATGAGCATGTTGGCGGAGTATTCTCGCAAGAAATCTGCGTTCGATGTGCCGGCTGGCGCCTCGTCGGGTTTATACAATGGCGCGGAAATCTTGTTTGACCCCACGAGCTCAAACATACGCGCGAGCAGGAATGCCTGGAGCTTAAATCCCGCCTTGTGATCGGCGTCCGTAAGCACGAAGAATACGTCTTTGAGAATATGGATGAAGAAACTTTGGTAGAATGCGTCCGCAATCTGTTGGTCACTTTCGGAGATGTTGTTGATGACTTCGACGCAGATATTGAGACCCGCGGCCTCGACGTCGCGGTTGTCGTGCTTGCTGGCCCACAGACAAGCGTCAACGACGAAGCCGAACACTGGACCCGGGAGCTTGAGCAGTGCTGGAAAACAGTGGACGTTAATAGCTCGAAGTAGCTTGAAAAATTCGACTCTGTGCTCAGGGTACTCTGTAAAATCCTTGTTGATCATTGAGAGCGTGCACTCGAACACGTTTTCCAGGATAAGGACGACCTTGTCTGTAATCAAACCTTCTAACCGAGTCACAATAGTAGTCATGCAGTTCAAAACTTCAGCATCTCGAGCATCGGGCAAGTTTCTGTTGTAATCGCCCAAAACGGCCTCCAAAAGCGGTGGAATCATAGTATTGTTAACTGTATCTAGATCTTCAGCTTTGCTCATATACGTCTCAATAAGTTTTAGAATCTCCTTTTTAACCGTCCGCAGGCCCCGCACCCTCGGTGTCTTAGTCGCAATGGTTCCCTGAACTGCGATTGACTCAGAAATCATTTCGCTGACAGCCTTGTATAATCCCAGCATATCCAGGTAATTACGGACGAGCTGCGGGTAGAAACAAGCGCCCATTGATGTGCATGCCGCGACATTGGTCTTCATGATGTTGGCGATGATCTTGATTGTATTAGTGTCAGAAAGGATCTCCGCGTTCTGCGCAGCCTGCTGAATAATCGCATCCCACTACCATCGTCAGCAAGTTTATATATTGTACCAGCGGATCGGAACTACTCACAGCACTGTTAGGCATGGCCATTAACTCGCTAATTAGTCTCTCCTGAATATTCTTCGCCGGTTGCGCAGAAATCATATATCCACAAGCCTCATAAAATGTGTGCACCTGCTGCGGCTGCAAATCAGATGTAATCTTATCCAACGTCCTCACAATCTCATCAATAAAAGGTTCCGTCTCATTAGCCTGCTGCGCAACGAAATGTCGCTTGCACTTTTGGGCAATCTTGATAAACGTATCGCACGCCATGTCTTGCACACCTTCGTGCGTCTCGTGCATAAACTCAAATAGCTTGTTGACGACCGTCTTCAAGAATTTCCAGTGTGCTTTCAAAAATCTGGGGTACTGGCCGACAATGTACATAATATTAGAGGCAACGACGGCCTTGTTGTCTTTGCCACGCTTCATTTCCGTAAGACCAAGCAAATCCTTGATTACCATGACCAAAAACCGCTTTTCCATTTCCTCGTCTATATAATATTAGTAATTCCAGCCGAACTTGAAACTAGAAGACCATACTCATTGCGCCCGAAATCGAGCCAATAGCCCAACACAATGTGTTTAGATTATTCCACGACCATTCGCTGCCATCAATCTGTCTCGCCAATTTATTCGTCATGATGATCTCCGTGTCAACGACATCCAAATGCGTCAGATAGACCAGCACCTCACGCATGCTCTTGTACAATGTAATCGTATCGCTCTCCTTCACAAACTCCCTCACAATCTCACCCTCGTCGTTCTCAACAATAAGGACTTCTTCTGGCCGCACCATCTTCTCGATCATAACTAACCGCAGATTGGACAGGACTTGCCCGTACATGTGCTTCCGTAACGGGTAGTTTGCGAGCACATCCGGGTGTGCCGCACCGCCGTTTGCAAATGCGCCGGCAGGGGAGGCGAAGTTGAGTTGCATGAGGGGGTTCATTTCGGCAAGCGGAAGTTGCTGGACTTCTTCATAGAGCTCGAGCACAAGACGAGACCAGTAATCGAGACATCCTTTGAAAACTTCGCGTTCGTCGATTTGGGAGATCTTGATCAGGAACAGATGAGAATTGACGAGAATATCCTTGTTTTCCTGCGCTTCAATAAGCTAGAAATTTGGTTAGTGGGCGATATTACATATTTAAGTCTAGCAACCGTACTTTTAGGTGATGAGAGAGGAATGTGGTGAGGAAAATTGCAAGGTTTTGGATGAATTCTTGCTCACGGGTGCCGACTGAGTCGTAAGACTGTCGGAAATCTTGAAATGCATTAGTACTGAATTAATCCACAGCCGTCGGCGACTCACCTGTCGTTAATGGAATGATCTCATTGACGGTTTCCATGGTTCTCAAAAACAAGCTCAAAAACTGGTTATCGTATTGCGGCGAAGCAAGCGAAGCAATCTCCGTAAGACACTTCAGAGTCAAATTTCTAAACTCCGGCGGGGACAGAAATCGCGTGAGGAGCAACTCGATTATTCCAGTCTCGAATATATACCCGTATGGGATCCAGTTAAGATACCTCAACAAGGACTGTAGCGTCGCGATGATCAGCGACGGTCGATTTGCTTTTTCAAGAACCTCGTAGCACAGGTTGTGGATTTCCGAGAATTCCGTACACATTTGCTGCTTTAAATTTCGGGCCTTCGCCTGTGTCATATGCTCGGCTGAAAAATCAAAAACTTCTTCGGAGAGAAGTTTGAGAATGCTCATGTTGTTCTCACACACGTTGAGCGAACTCCTACTCGATTGCACGATCTCGGGAATGAACGTCGGCCAGTTCTGCGGCCATTCTTGCTTAAGGATCTACCCAACTCCCGTCAGTTTGAAACAATTTAGGCTCATTTCAGAATGTAAGAAAGTACCTCGACTAGAGTCAAGTTGCATTTGTTGATCAGCGACTTTTGGCTCCGAAACTTGGCTTCGTCACTCGACATTGTAATGCACATCGTCACCACAAAATTTCGGATTCCTACCAAACCGACCATCGTTAGTATCCATTTATCCACTAGAAAATTGCAACCCATCCGTCATATGATAATTTGCTAGCCTATGGTGGGAATAATGACACATACCCTGTTGTTGATCAACCGGTAGTGCCTTCCATCTCGTCTTGATAAGCTTGTCGAGAATCGATAACGCGATATCTAGACGAAAGATACACAGCATTAGACTCTCCCTTTCACGATATATGCATCTCCAACGACCGTAATTCGTCGTCGAAGCGGAATCAGAAACGAACTTACATTTGGTCTGCGGGTTATTCGACTTCTGCAAGATCTGATCCACACGTGTCCACGCATCAGGATGTTCTTGGAACTGCAATTACAAAACACACCAAGTCAGCCTCCGTCCTTGCCTTGCCCGATCTATATAACACAAAATTATAGGAAGATGGTCAAATTACCTGTGTCAAGACTTGTTGTGCTGCTTTTTGCTGTAGCGGATCAAAACGTTAGCCGAAATTTCGAAAACACAGCGATCGCAGCGCCCTGCGGACTCTCTAATAATTCGCGAATCACGCGTCTATTTGCGCGGGGCTGGAAAGATTTGGCGATGGGCGCGGGGATGGGGGGGATTGGCATACCTGATCCGAAGGGCCCTTGTAGAAAGCATCGACGACTTTGTCGAGCAAGTCGACGTCGACTGGGAGGTCGAAATTGAGGATCGCCTCCATGTGATCTCGGCGTCGGAAGCTTGCGGACTAAACCACCCGAGATTGTTTGTCTAGAGGTGTTGTGTTGGTATGTTGTGCAAGAGTCGCGAAGGGAGTTATGTGGTGGACAAACTTAGCGACGAACTTTGGCAGTTGGGAAATTGGAATGGTGATGGCCGAATGCGTGAGGCGGAGGGCTGGAATCGGTACCCGACTTCGAGAAGTTCCAGTCGTTCATCTGAGTCGGAAAGCTAAGCTTAAGTACTAAAATAGCAATTATAAATTCTACTAATCTACTTTAATTATATGGAGTGAAAATCACTTGATCCACTATGACACAATCCGCTATCAAGTCTTGGAACCAAATAGGCTAACGTTCTGCTAGGTCCTATTATACAGACGGTCAACAACTACGATTTGACCCTATTTGGGATCATTCTTCAGTGTTCTCCTGGACTAGATAAGGTGCTTGACCCCTCATACCTTTTGCCCAACAGTATAAGTTCCATCAATTCGGACGGAAATATAGTGCGGTTACTAGCTATTATTTTTCGAAATCGTGCTTCCTCAATGCCTACAACTCGGACAATTATTTAAAGGACAAATCGTTAAGCATATGAAGTCCAAGCATTCACGCGCAGAAAGAATCCAGGTCGTCACGGGGTTAAGCTCCGGTCAAGCAATCACCGTGTCCTAACCGTGTCCTAGGGTTATGGCATGTTTGCCATTTCGACGCTCCCGGCGTCCCGTCATGAATCAATCCAATTTGCAAATATCAATATATACACGTACAACTAATCACCAATCGTACAAGCATATTCAAAGCAAAATAAGCAAAAAAATAACCAAAGGGCCCATATGCAACGCGAGAAAACTAGAATACAGATGCAACAACCAATATGAACGTCTATCCCCCCAATCCACTTCTTTTCAAATATGCAGTCAATATACATTGTTTTATTCTATCCAACTGGTGCTTCCAAGTGGAATTCCGTAACCAATTTAGAGCTTGCAAATTGAGCTCATCTACCCCAGATCAACAACGCGAATAATCGCATCTACAATCATTTGCTTACTCCCTCATACTCCACTGCGGTCGCAAATTATCTTCAACGCCTTCCCTGCCGACTGGAACTAACTCCTGAGGTAGCCGCTGACTAAGCCTGTTGCCGACCGTATGCTGGCCATATCCATACTGATACATATTGTCGGCATCATAGCTGGGAGCGACTATACCACTCGGCGCGTACTTCTTTGGAGGTAGAAACTCCAGGCCAGAGTATGAGGCCGAGTTGCGGAGCAAGTATGGAGTCGGCAGCGACCGGAGCTGCACCCCTGTCCATGGCTGCTGTGGATTAGTCGGGCTACCGCCTGGTGACCCGACGCTACTGCCGGACGGTCCTGGCCTTGGGCGACGGGGAGGAGCGAATGACGTGGGGGAACCCAAGATCTTTTCTTCTCCGAGCTGGTAAGGCGTCGGCAGCGGCGACAATGGTTGGAGCGGTGGCAATTGTCTTGGTTGCATGCGTTGCGACATTGGCTGGGGCAGCTGCATATATTGCTGGTGTTGTGGCTGATATGGGGGCGTATAGTAGCCGTTGCTGGATGCAGGATATGGCTGGCGTCCACTTCGATGTTGTACCCAGTCTTCGGATGGCCTGTCAGACTGAGACGACATCGAACTCGGGACTTCAGTCAGAAACTTCCCGTTCAACTCCATTCGACGTCGCGGCATCGGATTCAATGCACGAGCGGCAGAGGAATGGGGGGACGAATTGATGCCTGATCTTGGTCCCATGCGTGATGCTGGGACGCGGCCCGTACTGTCGTATGCAACGGCGGAATCGTCCTGTATTTGAGTTGGCAGCGCAGGCCCGTGCCTGTCAGGCATAGCTCCGTCGAAATAAACCCTATAGAACGAACGCTGGCGATTAACACGCTCTTCAGCGTCGGCGGGCGATGAGAACGAGCGCTGGCGTAGTAACGCATTGTCACGTTGCAATGTACTGTCCTGTGGAACAGCATGATTGGCTGTTTCTGCTTCTGTTGGGGCAATTGCCTCCGTCGACGTCACAGAGACCTGATGCGCCGGTGGCTCTGGTGCTTCCTGGTGCTTTTCCACACCGTCGCTCTCATCGCTGTCAGAGTCAGACGGATCACTGTAGTACGAAACTCTATCTTCCGGAGGTAATTTGCTCACGCGGATTGGGACTGGTGGTGCGGTACTACGATGCCGCTGTGAATGCCGATGGACAGAATCAGAACGTGTCGGAAAAGGCGACGGTGGGGCACTGTGGATTGACTCAGGTGGGGAAAGCGACTTGCCGGGAGGAGAGGACGACAGGTCCGATGCCGAAGGGTCATCCTGTGCAAGCTCATGAAATCCGTTGTAAACTCCGCTAACAATGGGGTCCGAAAACGAATCATCGGACGACGACGCGCTGGCCAGGACAGATTGGGGCTTCGACACTTCCTGCAGTTCAAAACATTCTTCAACGGTGCTTGGCTGTTTTGTGCGTTTGACTGGCAGTTTTGGCATGTTTCGAGTTGAGTGGACGTCAATTGTCGACGCCGTCATTGTGCTCAGAGTGCTAGGCGCTTTAATGGAAGCGTTGTCGCCCTTGAACTGGTTTCTGAAGTCGTAAGGCGAATCCCGCTGGTAGAAACTGCTGTTTCGTAGCTTGGCGGACTCAGGAGCACGCGGCAGAGCAGGGTAGCTGTGATTTCCATGCACAACAAGCCTAGAAACTTCCTGCGCAACAACGTCATAGGGACTGTTGAGCGAGATGCGGGATTGACTAAAGTCATCGGTCATCGGGAGGAGATAGTCACTGCCGTAGTTCTTTTCGCGACCGCCCTTGAGGCGAGTACCAGGAGGAGCCAGGTCGAAGTCGTCCTGAGTTAGATCTATCTGGGCGGCGACAAGGTCTTCTTTTTTCAGGCGACGGACATGGCGACGATGCAGGAAAAATAAGACGATAATAGCAAGGGATAAAGGAATGCTTACGGGTGTGTTAGCAGGAACTTCATAACCAAAACATTGACAAAACATACGCGACGCCGAGAGCAATTGGAAGAGCCTGCGAACCAACCGGCTTCTCGCAGAAGCTGGACTTGTCATTAGATGAGCAGCTGCGTTCCGCAACTGAGGCCGATGAAGTGGAAGTGGAGGAAGCGGAGGCAATGGAGGTGGCCCGACGAAGAAGGAAATTTCCCTCCACCGGGTGGCTAGAGGCTAGCATCTTGACGCGTCGAGTGCGCGATCGCTTGCGGACGAAGGGCTGGCGAGGGTGAAGCAGAAGCGAGCGAAGGAGCGGGTAGGAGAACTTGGGGACTCGTAGCTGGTTCGTCGCGGTCTAACCACAAGGCACGAGCGTCACGAACCGCGAACAAAAACAAACTTTGAAACCCGTACCCTGGAAACTTTCGCGCTAGAAACGCGAATCTTGTTGACGCGATCTTTGCCAGTAAGAAAAGAGACGATAATTGTGATTAGGCAGTGCTTCTGCAGAGATCGCTGCCTATTCTCATAACTCCGTGAGAACAGCGCACTGTGATATCATTATTGATATTTACAGAGACAGGGGCGAAGGTGAAGAATCGGAAAAGGGGGCTCCAGCTGCTGTGGGCACGGATCAATGCAGAAATAAATGCCCGATGATGACTCCACGCGTCGACGCGCTGAGTCTACGTCGGAACTTTTTCTGTGTTCAGCGCCATCCGCCTCCCAAGGACTATTTGAAAAGTGTAGATACGCTAAGCCTCCGGGGGAACTGGTGCATTCCAACTGCACTTTATTGAAATGAAGCAAAAAGTATAACATACAGCCAAGTCGAACCGTGCCACCCGATCCCCCTGAGTTTAACCGTGATTGGTTACTCGCCATTTGGCAAGTCTGCATTCCTCCGCGAAAGCAAGATAGTTAACATGAAATAGTGGACTTAGAAATTTCTTTCGGCTCCGCAGATCAAGAATTATTGCTTGTCGTTGTCGTACCCAAAGTACCGACGGCGAATTATAGAAGCGTAAGCATCATCCGACCTGGCCATCGCAGCCCATTCAAAATGTTGCTACAGTACCTTAAAAATCTGACGACTTTCGCATACACGATTCCATACGGCAACGGCTACTGCTGAAGACAGTGGACTGTGCAGGTCTTGTGGCCGCTAGCTGCAACGGCCCCTTGATCAAGTTCAGGTTAATTAAAATAGAACATCGACATTATACGCACTAGCCGATGTATGGAATTCGGCGCACAATCTATGCTACCAGTCAAACCCGTTAAGCCCGCGCACGTTTACAGCTAATTGATATCAGCTTAGCGACGTTATCGCTTATGAGAAAGTCATTGGTGCGACACGAATTTTACAAAAGGAAGGAGAGGAGGTCATCGGACTCGCAGCAAAAAATTGGCTTCGGGGTTCTCATGAACATGTCTCGACTCCAACGACCCTGAGCCTGTCCTGAGAACATATGCCTTTGGCGATGCATCGATATTTGGCGGTCGACAGCTTTAGCGGTATTAGCTGACGGTTTTATCACGCTGCTGACCCCTCGGCACGGCGACTCAAGTTTCTGGTCCAACCTCTGTGCTAAAACATCCAATATCGTATAACGCTAACGTGATTCGTCACACCTAATTGATATTGATCTGAGTTCTTATGATCGGCATTCGTATGTAAACTATCACGCAGTTATAATACCGGGTTACGACGGCGAGTTGCACTTCACGGATATCGACTAAAAATTAATTATCATTAAGCAGCCAAGGCGACATGTAGCTACAAACACCTTACTCTGGCGATGTTACGGTTTCTATATGCCACGGAAGTGGTCGCGTCTACAACCTTAAAAGCACAATTTCGTGTCCAATTGTGTGTGCAACTGTCAATCTGACTTTGCGCTCTCCCGGATTTCGCCAACCGTCTTACGCGGCTCCTGCGGCCCTGCTGCGGCCGTGAGTAGAACTACTCGTCATCCATCGACATCGTCGTCGTCATCAATATCTCGACTTTGTCATTTATTGGGTTGTTTCGGGGAATATATTCACTTTTCTGTGCATAGATACGCAACATCTGTGAGAGTACGTTTGATACATCAATCCAAAGTTACTTCGCATCTCCCCGTACTGGGATCAACTCGCCGATCGAGACAGCATATACTTGCACTCAATGTCCTCCACCAACGAGCGCCTCCAGGAAGTTCCACCAGACCCAATGCCAGAGTACACAAGCCTCCCCGAGGGCGGCCATAGGACGATCGAGGACAAAGATTTGGTGTCGTCAGAACCATCACCCACATCGATGTCGGCGTCGTCGAGCTCTGACCGTCCGAGGATGACGGATGTGCTGAATTCGTCGCCCGAAACGCCTGTCTCCCCGAAACTTGACCGGATGGCTTCTGCCACTAGTTTGGTCAAGGACTTTGCACTCCCACAGCCGGGGGCGATAGATACGAGCGAGCTGCGTGCGACGGAAGACGAGACGCCTCCACCTCCACAACCCCCCCGACCTCTTTCGCCATTTTCTCAAGCTCAGAAAACCCTTATAGAGGCTTTCCCCAACGTCGAGGAAACTGTCGTCAAAGCTGTGTTGATTGCAAGTGGGGGCCAGGTTCATCCTGCTTTCAACGCGTTATTGAGCATGTCAGATCCTGGATTCAAACCCGATCTGCCGGCTCGTCCAACTGGTAGGAAACAGCAGCACAGTCAAAGCGCGCAGTTAGAGGCAGACGCAGCATATGCACGTCGACTAGCCGCAGAATTAAACGGAGCATCGCAGCAGAAATCTTCCCGGCGACAACAGTCGCGGCAACAAGACGATGCCTCGTCGTACGAACGGAAGTCAGATCAGCGGTACAGACCGTCTCAGACCAGTGGATATGACGGCAGTGACTATTACCAAAATAGCGCTGACAAGAATTGGTCTTTCTTTGACGATGATTTACCTGTGATTAAGGATAACCTGGTCCAGGGATTTAATGAGACGAGAGCTAGAGTAAACGAATGGGTCGCGAACTTCAAGAAGAAATTGGATGGGGATGATAGCCCGTCAACGGATTACTATGCATCCGCGGGCTCGGAACGCGCATATTCTTCTACCGCGCGGCCGACGTCGTACAACTATCGAATTGGACGACAAAGTTCGTACGATAATGACCCAACCGAACTCGACGGTAACTTCTCGCATCTGAATTTGGTCGACAACACTTCAGGCAAGCCGCCACCAAAGCCTTCGCGACCGGCTGGGAACCCGGAATTGTACAAAACACGGTCACCAACCGATGCGACTTCGCGCCAGCCTATTTTGGAGGACGATGAGGACTTGTATACATCCTCGGCACCGCCGCTGCCTGCGCGGAGCAGCATGTCGACCAGATCGCCGACGTCTCCGAATAGAAATTCCGGCAAGTGGGAGCCCTTGAAGGCGGTTGAACCCACTCCGGACAAGGATCCGTTCTTTATTGGTGATAGCGACGACGAGGAGAAGACTGCGTCAGAGGAAACAAAAAAGCAAGTCCGCTTCGCAAATAGCTCGGATGATTTGAAGTAGATATTCGTCTGAGCAATAGATATTTAGTTTATTTATGATAATATTCGATGGTCACGGCTTGGAAATGGGTAATGTTTTGTTGTCGTTAATATAAGCATGCCAATTTCGTTAATATAAGCATGCCAATTACGATGTTATTTCCGTCGCACAGCAAGCGGAACAGTCCGTATTTGGATTCGTTTTGTCATTGCTCCATTATAACTAATACCATATATACACTTGTACAAAATTATAGACAAAACACCAGCTAAATTGTAATCATTTATTCGACATCAGGTTTCTTTACTGCATCCTGAACAGACACTGCCGCGTACTTGGGACCTGGAACTGGACCTATGGACATGGTTAGAAAATTCTTCGCAAGGTACTGGCAAACTAACCTTTCACTAGGACCAATCCGTATTCGGGGTATATCTTGACAACCTTCGAGTTCTGAAGAGTAACGTAGTCACCTCCCATACGACCAGCCATCCTAGAACTATTAGCATCGTACGCACCTAAAGTAATATGCAGTACTCACTTCTTTCCCTTCAAAACTCGTCCGGGATCCTGACTCTGACCAGTCGAACCCGCAGAACGGTGCGAGACCGAAACACCATGAGACGCAGGTAAACCCGAGAATCCGTGCCGTTTCATGACACCTGAAAATCCTTTACCTTTACTCCGCGCCCAGACATCCACAAACTGTCCCTCCTTGAAATGCTCGGCCGTGATCTCGTGCGCAATGGGTAACAACCCATTCTCATCCCTGACTCTAAACTCTGCGACAGTCTTCTTCGGCGCGACCCCGGCTTTGGAAAAATGCCCCAACATAGGCTTCGTAACGTTTTTGGCGTGCCGTGCACCGGCGCCGACTTGAACAGCAAAGTACCCGTGTTTGTCGAGCGTCTTGACGTACGTGACCTCGACCCGGTCAATTTGGAGAATCGTGACCGGGATTCGCACGCCGTTCTCGTCGAAAATCGACATCATGCCGCGTTTGAACGCGATAGTACCCGTTCGTTTCGGTAATTGTTTCCTCGACAGCGCGGCATGTGGTGAGTCGAATAGGACCGGCAGCGGGAGCTCGGACCGTTTGAAGCGCCGGTGGCCGGGGGCAGCCGGCGCTATTGGAATCGTAGTCGTGATGCTTGTGTGTACTTCAGTTGGTATTGTGACGACTGGTTCTTCGACTTGGCGTGTCGTGAACGACGAGATAAATTCGGACAGAGAAGGAATGTCGGGACGTGCAGACGTGCTCGTTGAGTACGAGGAACGAAACTCTGAACAGCCCGTCAAAATCCGTCGGAGCGCGGCAGATGATAGCAGCGCGCTCCGCTGAGTAGCCATAACTCTGCTGACTACCATCGTGTGCTTCGAGCAGTGTGTCGCAATTGGTGGCCAGCTGCAATTGACTGTGGAGTAGCCGAAACGAAAAATTGCCATTTCTCGGGGACCCTGCGATGGTGGTGTGGCGGTGTGGCGTATTTGTGGCTGGGGAGTCAATAGGTGGTGCTGCGGGACAGACATTTAGTTGAACCCGGTCCCAGATTCCTCGTTCAACGCAGCGACCTCGAAGAAAAGTATTATTGAGGACTAATAATACGATATGTCGACGATTTATTGGAAGCCTTTTCTGCGGCAGCGGCTTCCTCTGCGAATTAAATTTCTACACAGTTTCCTCCCGCGACGCAGTATACCAAGCATATCCTCCTACGGGCGACAATTCCATATTTCTAACTGCCGGAATAATGAGACAGCTTCACCACTGGCGTCGGAAATTCCTGAGAAGCCCAATTTCAAAGTAACAGTCGACCGAGATCTTCCGGGTTCGTTCAAAGCCGTTCCTCATTACTGAGTTTTCGTCTAACACGCGGCAGATGTACAATCACGAACACCGAGGCTGGTAGTCTACTACACCGTCTTCTTCTCCGTAATGGCCGTCATTTCGCTTGGCTTCTTCAACTACGAACGACAGCAATCCCCCATTGTCTCCTCGACGCTCTACTCTGTCCGCCGTTCGCCCGCCGCGCGGGATCTGCTGGGTACGAACATCAGGTTCAAAGATGCGTTCCCATGGATATCAGGTTCCCTGGATTTTTTACATGGAAACGTCGACCTGAGTTATAAAATCATTGGATCGGCGAATGTACCCGCTACGCTACATTTTAGAAGTATTAGACGAGCAAAGGGCGAGCCATTTGAGATGTTAGCGTGGGAGTTGATTGCGGAAGACGGCAGACGGGTGGATCTGACGGTCGAGGATGAGAGACCGTTGATAAACGACGAGGCCGGAGATTCATTGCTCGGAAAGTAGGAGCGTCGAAGTAGAGTAAATCTTCTGTAAATAGCTGGTCCGCAAAATATTTGTATTATGATGTAAATGAGCACTGGCTAAGTCGCTGTACAAGTGATGACACATAACAAGTCACAACATACAAACACATCTTATTCATACAAAATTGAACTCCATTCCACTAATTTTTTACGAAGCAGTAAGAACTACAGACTCTCACGCAAATACGCGACTTACAAATAAATGCACCACATAGAGCACCAACTAGTCTCCCGTCGTCTAAACTAACATAGTCCCAAAGCATATTTACAATTTCGAAGACAATAAGATTACATAGCAATAGTCTCTTTGAATTCAAGTACTTGATCGTCGCGGACGCCATCGATTCCTGGACCACCAATGTATTTATCGAATTTGCTATTTTGCGCAACCAGCACCAGACCCGATACTCTGATACTTTCGATCAGCGCCGGCACAATATTCTAAACCAGTCAGCATAACAGTATTAGTTTGTTTTAACCACTATTGAGACTTACCAGCAACCGCGACGCGCAAATCAAACCCATCAAGTTATTGTTGCTTGCAAAGGTAGTCGCTTCGCGCAACGAACTGCACCGTCGATCTTCAACTCCCCGCACGGGTAAATCATGCGCACTCGTGAACCGCAACTCGTCCGCCGTCTCAGTCAAATTCACACAGAAAAATACCGGATAATTAGGTTGCTTCCAGTTCAGGACCGTGCACACTGTCGGATTATGCGAACTGAAAATTAAAGATCGGTTCCGGTTCGTTCTCGATGTCGACGCGGACGAAGTCATCTGTCGGATTTTCCGCGCGTGGTCAAACACAACACCGAGGATGGCGTCGACATGCGTGTTGAAGTCGGTCATCGCAGCCGTAATATTGAGGTGCTGCTTCTCGACGTCTGTAGGGTATATAATGCACAAATCGAGGTTGATGTCCGCTGGCAACAGCGCAAGTGCGTCAGCAAGAGACAAGTACGACAGGTACAACGCTTCGAACGCCTGAGATGCATGGGTACAGGAGCGGACTATTTCCCTATAGCGCGGTGTCGCCGGATCGCATGCTCCAAGAGCCAAGAATTGAGTATACGTGACGTTGCAGAGCGGGATACCAATTCCCTCTACTTCCAGAGTCCAGCATGGATACACGACCGGAACGTTATCCTTTGTCAGCTGCACAAATACACGTGCATAGCATCCGGATAGTGATGACGCAGTAACGAAAGCATGGACCTGTGTCTGCTGAAGATAATGGCTGCTAAATGCCGAAGGTTGAGATGCCATTCCAGCACTTGACGACAACGAAAAGTTGGACCCCAAGCTGCTCGAAACCCCACCGGGACCACCATCCGTACCGATCACAGACGAGAGCGATGATGGCGCTGTCGGTGTGACGGACTCAACTTGACTTGTACTCTTCCAGTAGACGTCAAAGTTTGTGATTTCCAGTGGAACACCCTGGTAGGGTTTTATCACGTTAAACTTGAACGTCAGGTCTCCTATAACCTGCAGCCGAAGGTCAAACAGTGGCAGCGTGCACTGTCCACTGCCATTTGGCGTCTTGAAGATATGGGACAACGCGGCCGATTTAGCAATGATACGTGAGCCGAACGTCGGGAAGACTTCAAAATCGATCGTAAACTCATCCAGACTATCGATCTGGAACGACAGTGTGCGGGAATCATCTGCCAACGGGAGCAGTAAACTCCGGGGAATAACATCGAGCAGCTTTGACGAAACCGTGAGCTTTGCGGCAGGTATGTTAGAGTAGAATTTGACGGGTGGGTGCACTGGTGACGTAGGCGATTTCGGCTGCGGGATGTTCAAACTCGGTGACGATGCCGACGAGGAGGACCGACGCGCCGATGCAATAGTCGATTGGTACGACGGAGACGACGGCGTATCAAAGACAATCTCCACAAAAGTCTTGTTGTCCAGGAAATTGTGGCCATATCGTCGTAGAGGCAATATCGGAGGAGGGAGTGACAAGTCCGGAATGGCATCCACATCAGCCATATCCAAATCCGCGATACTCTCAGCTGGCGGTATCTCTTCAATCGGCTGCATTGCAGCAGATCGGCCGTTAATTGTCATTATCGGAGTCGAAGTAGGAGCAACGCCCGCATGAATCGATCTCTGAGAGGCGACAGCTTCCAGCAATAGCCGCATGCAATCAAGATGGCCTTCCCAAGCGGCGTAATACAACGGAGATAAGTTCTTCTTGTCCACAAACGTGAGGTCTGCGCCGGCTTCGAGCAGTGCCTTGACAGTGTCCACATGACCTTCGCTCGCAGCATAAAAGACGGCTATCCACCCATTGAGCTTGTCGACCATGTTGATATCTGCACCGTGGTCATTCAATAGCGGGATTAGCTTAAAATGCCCCGCCTGTGCAATCAAGTGTTGAGGATATAAGCCCTCTGCATCGGCAATAATCTCCGCGTTTGACTTCAGGAGCATTTCTGTGATACTATACAGCCCTTTCTGGCAGGCCATGTTGAGTGGTATGTAATCTTGTTCGCTCGCTGGATCAACACGAACATGTCGCGATATAAGTTCCTCGACACATGACGGATGATCTTGAGAAATAGCGAATAGAAGAGCTGTAAAGTTATCTTGATCCAGCGCGTCGATCGGCGCGCCCGCGGCCAGTAAAGGTTTAATCATTTTCTCTCGTCCGTGAATGCATGCATAATGTAATGGTGTCCGGCCATAAATATCAATGACAGAAGCATCGATTGTCACGGTATCAGGTTGTGAGAGCAACAACTCCAGAACGACATCTCTTCCAGCGATAGCGGCTTCGTGCAAAACAGTCCTGTCATTGACGTCATCCTTAGAAGACAAATTGACCGCGCCCGTGGCATACAGGGCGCGCAATGTACTATTCGAAGCGTCACCCGATATGGACTGCAGAAATATTTTCGTAATTCGCTCATTGGCATCAGATGACTGCTGTAACCTCGTAATCCACTCTTGAATAGAAGATTCTGATTCGCGGGAGATATTCCGCAAAAATTCTGAATCGAGTTCTTCGTTTGTTCGCTCTATTTGTGATACATCCGCGAGCCTATGATCAAAGCTGATATCTTCGCCATCCGCCCACGCCTCTAATTCCAGAAGACTGGTCGTGGCTAGATCTGAGAGTTCTGCAATTTCTTCACGATGGAATACTGGTTGTACCTCCACTGCTGTAGAGAGGTAAAGTTCTTTTGTTTGTGATTTTGATCGCTTGTCCCATTTCTTGAGGACTTTTGAAAACCCCGTCGCATTTAATTCGACAAATTGCTACAAAATCAGCAACAGAAAATAAAAAATGAGGGGGTGGAAAACTCACTTCCAACTTGTCAAGATCTCGTCTGAATCGATAAAATCCCTCATATAAAGCTATGAACGTTGCCGACGTCTTCAATACAGCACCCAACTTTGACTTCGCGATCTTTTTCTTCTCCAATAATGATGCTAACCGCAATTTTAACTGCATGTAGTTAGATTAGCAAATGCTAGTATGAAAGGAATTCGGGCTTACCTCAGCTTCCTTCTGTAAGTAAAACGCATTTACTTTCTCAAGCTCTCGTTCCTGATATATGTCAGCCTAGGCTATTTTTATTGTCACTAAACGAGCATACAAGTCTGAAAAAAAACGTGACTTTATGTGCTTGTAATGTTGTTTCTATGTTCGTCGGTCGAGCGTTTTTATTTTCTGGGTCGTATCCGAGCGATTTTATCAGCTGCGGCTATATTAGAAACTTGATCTAAGATCAACGCAACTGAGTTATTGTCCAAGTACCTTCTTTAGAGCCTTGTAGTTGATGAAGTAGTTCGAATACTCCGGTAGCTCAAGCTGGCGCTTTGCCAAATACTTGCCGAATTTCCTAAGCAAATTAGTCCGAGTCTGCAATGTACATAAGGGATCAGATCAGGACGCATACATTGCAGCGGAGGAATTGCAGTCGGTAGCTCAATATACCAAGCGGAAGTCGAAAATTGTAAATTTTCGCGCCGAAGACCAAACTGCGTATTATTTACGAGCTGGAGTGGAATGGTATGTTAATGGTCGGCGATATGGTTGCTGGTGAAGGTTAACAATATTGCTCAGAACCGAAAGGGGGTGGTGGGGGAGATGGGTCGTCGGTAACTTAATTGATGTCGGGGTGTGTAGGTGACGCGGTAAGCCGTATGACCAAGGTTGATGTTTAGGCGGGTACCTCGATGGATTGCAGAATAACGGCAAGTTCGGGATGATCTGGGGCCCGAGGTTAAGCAGAAAGCAACAAAATAGTAGCTGGCCTGCACGCTGCGTTAGTGCAACCTGTCGGCAATTAGTGTGCCTTTAATCGCACGCTCGCGTCGGCAATTGACCAAGTACAATCCCGGGATAGCTATCTATAAAACTGAACGCAATGTCGGGTATGCCGTTGATCAATTAAAGTCCAATGGTTGCAAGGAATGAAACTGTCGCTAGGCGGAGAACTGACTGGGGCCAGAATAATTCGAAGACAGCATAGCTGGATAGATAACGGCGGAAACAGACAAGGTTAACTGAGCTGGGCGCAGTAAGAGCACAGAGGCACGTCGTGTGGGTGGAGACAAGCAAATCACTGGTCAGACTGACGAATTGGTTGAAGTCCAGGTGGCCGATGCTTTTGCACGCGTCTCGATGTTGTTGCGACTGAACAGCGACGATGGCTGTCGACGAAGCGCGATTAGTGACATTTCCGCCATAAATCGCTGTCTACACTCACCAGCAAGATAATGGCTGCGACTGCGGAAACAAATTCTTTGAAGAGGCTTGTTAGTTTCTGGGAGGGCAGCTCGCTTGGGCTGGCGCCAGCAGCCAGCATGACACGAATAAAGTGCGTTGAGTTTCACCCGTTCTCGTACTTTGCTGTCTGTTCCAAGGGAATCGTGTCGATCCAAGCCACATGCTGGGTGGTTGCCCCTCGGCCAATCCAAAGGTGTGTCTGGGGCACGAGCGGGTGGCGGTGTATAGCGAGCGCCACAAGCCATGTGCGGCTCGTTTCATGTTGTTGTCCCGGCAACGCTCCGTTACATAAACGCGAGAACGCCGCACAAACTCAAGTTCACGACGTGCGAGTCTGGCACTGTCCACTATTCGGCAACCAACCAACAAAAGTGTGTTACCATGCCACCACTACGACGGCGCCAACGCGCGACTAAAAACAAGGTCAGCTCCCAGTCGCACGTACAGCAGTCCAACACATCGTCACAACTAGAAGACGCATCTGTCGCCGTCGATGCAGGCGCACCGCATGAAACGCTGCCAGAAAACGGGCTATTCTTGCCAGACGAATCGCCTAAACGAACGTCTGCGTTGGCTGACTCGCACTCGCCTGCAGTGGTAGATGATAATAAAGGCACTGGTCCTGTTGCACCTTTCCTCTCTCCACAGCCGGCGGTGAGACGATCGCCCCGGCTTCGACGTTCTCCTGCTTTGCGGCCGTCCCTAGGCTGCCCGCGGGGTGAGCGCGAACAACTAAGTTCAGAGGATCCCACCGCTACGAATGCGCTGAAATCAGCTAGTACGATCAAAGAAGAGCAAATTCTTCGGCTCCAATTGGAATGTATGGGCTATTATCGTGATCGGCTTAGTTTGATCTACGGATACAATGCTAATATTTCCAAATATAGTGGCTAAAAGACGGGAAGTATTACGAGAGAAATACACAGCAGCAGCAAATGCACTGCGTGCCAGGCTAGAAATGCGGATACACCGGGTTCCGCGGCATCTTCGGCGAATGACCTTGGGCGAATTGCGGAAATTGCTGATGTCCAATCAGGCATCGAGTCCACGGCGGGAAATAGCAGCGGTGTAGGGAATGACGGGAACTTTTTTTTATGACTGTACAATCATTATTGCTGGAAGAGAAATCTGTAAGAATTGTGGCACGCATTTCTGATGCATTGGATGGATCATTTGTGTTATTTATGCATCACCATACCATCTGAATCACCTCATGAAAACAAAAAACAAGCACGTCTATATGACACAATGCATCGCACAACAACCGTACATAAGATGAAAATGCAAAACCGTGAGATGTCTATATGGAGGAACAATTCGATAGCGGACTGCGGGACAGGCCAGACTAGTACTGGCTTCATGAACTATGATCAACCGATGCGCCGTCTCATAGGTGTTTATACAACTGCTCATATATCGAAAAGAATGTCATATTAACAAGCCCCGTACGCGCAATCGACACCCCCAGTCCACGGTACATCCGCGGATTAAACAACTGGAAAGGGCGCTTTTTAATCGGCGTGCCGGGCGGCCGGGTCAATATGTCACGTTGAACAATGGACTTCATAGTGTCGAGAGGGAACAGCACCGCCCACGAGAAAACCCCACACAGACCTCCAGAGATCGCGATGACGAGTGGTCCTGGTGGACCCCCATTCGGGTTGTACATGCTGAAGAGCTGCTTCGACGATTCGTAGACTGTGAAATAAAGCGACGTGCCGAGTGCGTCGCGTGCAAAGTGATATCGGAACCCGGAGTACAGGCCCAAGATTCCCCGTTTGTGTATGATATCCTTGAATGACTCGAGTGTTCCTTTTGGCGAGTATCTTGGCGCTGCGGGATCCGAGTCTGGGAGCGGGGCGTGTGTGGCTCGCGCCATAAGGAGCTCGATCTGTGTCGATAGCTTTGTAAATTCAAACGGACATGAAAACAGGGCAATAAACCCTCCAGCTGTAAATCCAGACATGAAGTACATCGGCAAAGCGCGTATTAAATTCGGTCCTGGGGTGGCCTTCTGCTCCGGCGTTAAAAGCACCGGACCTGTCGGATCGACGATATATCCTTCCCCAAGGAGCCGATTAAAGGCGTCGGTATATGTCGCCCTGCATTGCGCGTATATCGAAAAGCTAAGCGTTCGAACAATTGTAACTGATATCATCGGCGCCCCAACACCTCTGAAAAATCCTCTAATGCCCTCGGTTTTCTTGGTAACCATTACGCAGTCCAGTACGGACCTGAACTTGTATGCTTGCATGCGCGTCTTGATGCTGTCAAACGGAAACCCCACAAACGTCGAGACAAGCGACGACAATCCTGCAGAGACAGCGGTATTATATTCGCGCTGCCATGTCGACGGCAGCTCGCGTTCGGAACCGTCAGATGTTATCACAAACGATGTGCTTAGACTCGGCCGTGACGATTGCACGTTCGAACCCAATTGCTCTTCCGGACGTGAACTCGTCGCCATTGTATGCGAATACGTCGGCAGCTCGTATGTGATTCGTGGAATGTTGCTCAATTGCTGCTACTAGTGACAGTCGCATAGACTCATGAGACCGCCGTGGTCCCCAGATGCGCCGTATGCCCGAGTCTGGTCGCTCCCAAAAGAGCTCCCAGCAACAATTATCAATGTGTTCCACAACTGTCGACTTTGCAAGGAACTAATGATGCCGAACTATAGTCTCTACTGTCAAAATCCGGGGACGCAATGTCGGATTTGTGCGAATCCACTTTCCAACGCCGACGCATCCAAAGGCTCCTCGCACAACCGTCGCAGAAATTAGTTGTCATGGGACATAAGCCTCACGTTGGCGTGCCAACTTCGCGTGTACAGTTTAAATTGGGCGCCACTCTTTCGGATAACGGGCTCACGGATCACCGGACCCAAGGGTTTCGACGCCAACAGTTAGCCGGCCCTTGAACCCGTGATGGCCCGGTGTGTTGAGTTGGCTAGGGGATTTTTGGGGAACACGCTACTGGGTGCTGATCTTACGATTCGGAGCCACTCCTCTGACCTCTGTGTCAGTGTTTGAGTCCATTTTAGATCTATCCCGAGTGAGATAACCGATGCATTGGGTCTGTAGGTCACCCAATGGGTATTCTGGCGTTTTCGGAATGAATAGTCGCATTTGCTGTGGGAACTTCACAACAATTCATATGTATCACAGAATAAAATACGCGCTAATGTCGTTATTGCAAACATACACCAAATTCGCATATAAGTCAATTAGCCACGAGCTCTGATTAATTGACTATTTAGTTAACCAAACCTCGGAAGGTCACACAATACATGAAATCGCGACTGTGACCGCGGAGACAGATTTGCTTTGGTGCGAGCATCCTTAAATTGATTCATCTTATGTCCATCGGACACGATGAGGATTATCTAGCTTACAATTATGCTTGGATTGCTGTTACTGCATTGAACTATTACCTCACAGCTCACGCCTGCGTACACCTAATAAGTCCGCCATGCCGCCAGACGAGACAGGCGTATCTAATGCCGCGTTGGATTCTATTTTGAATCAAGGTAGTTCTGAGTTTTATATTCATTTATCCAGGATATTGCAATTGCGGGTATGGTATGGCCAGTACATTGATACGTCGACAAAGTCCGAGTCACGTAGAACGTTGCCTTTCGGAAGAGAGTGCCGACATTACCCCATCAGAGTGTGCTGGAATTTTGGTTATGTACCGAGAACACCAATTGCTACGGAGAACTATTCAATATCTATGCTGTCCATTGAATTCCTATGATCTGTGATGATATATTGCATGCGCCATGAGCATGAACTTGACCACATATATGTCTTTATACAGTAGCACTGCTAATTCGTAAATACTATCGACTTAATCTAAAATTCTATTCTCTTGTTGAACAGAGGCCAGCCTGCCGGTACGGTTGTTACATTCCTCACATTGGTGTCATTTCATCGTTGAAGTTGTGCAGTTGCACGAGCCTAGCGCAGGATCCACGGTCAGATATATCGCCTCTCTATATTTGCCCCTCAGTCGACCTACCGCGCTGACTTGTTTATATTTCATTCACTTCATTTCATTTCATTGTTTCTATTATCGGTTTTACTGTTAAGATGAGAATGCCTAGGAAAAATAGGACACAGTTGAAATTGACAGCACGCGACAGTGTGAATACGACGTCGAATTCTGCTGCAGCATTGACGATCAACGTTCCAGCAGTATGGGAACCAGCCGCAAAGACGACGAATGGTGAAGATGCTAAACTTGTGGACATCAATTCCGGTACAGCGATGGTTAACTATAATAACCGCGACATCTCTTCCGAGACCGATGCCGTGATGGAGATAGACATTCCCTCCACAAGTAACTCTCCATGTCATCCTTCACCACCGCACAATGCTCCCCGTGGGCCCACCAACCCTCTGCAGTCAAGCAACAGTTCAGAAGATTCACATAGCTTCAAAATCGCAGAGTCGACGCAGTCTTGCTCAGCTTGCGCCACAACACTATCGACCCTCCGACACGAAACAGAGACGTACAAGAAGTTAGTGTGCAGACTGAGCCTCGAAGTCGCGAGATTGAGACGGTATGGTGCGGCTATGGGGATGGCGTTGGCGGCGATTGATGTTGACGGATGTCAGAATGTCGTAACTGTTATTGTGAAGAACTGTCCGTATGTAGAATATCTGCGGGGCGTCTGACGAAATATAATGGTGATGCTGATCATGTTGATTATCTAGGGAAGCGCCAGAAAGCGTGAGCAGTAGGATTCCTGATTATATGATGAAAGAAGTCATCACTGTGTATTATGTCGCCAGAACAGCTACGCCTCTGGGAAGAGTCGCACCGTCACCTGAGAAGGACAACAACAAAAAGGCAGTGTACCTCGTCAAAGTGAAATGCAAGAACTTAGCGGCAGCGAACCTTGTGTGTTCACTGCTAAGATATGTGTACAACAAAAGTCCTAATTGCGAGATTACTGTCGCAGATAAAATTGGCGAACTAAAATTGAATAGAATTGCGAAGTGTGGACATTGTAGCGAAGAGGAGGTATTAGGTACATGTAGCCTGATTTTCAGGGGTGTGAGCTGTTAGTGCATGATCGCGATTTGCAAATGACAATTGCGGTTTGACATCAGAGAAAGATCGATTTTGATACTTCAGGATGCCCGATAGTACGTTACTTATTGCTTGGTACTTCTTTGAAGTTTGAATCATGTAATATGAAGACGACATTTTGACTGTATATTATTAAACTTTGAATAGATCATTGCTTGTTTGCTGACAGCGCAATCATTCACCGTTGGTGTGCTCGATAGGTCAGAGCTGACGCCATCTCCCGGGTCAAACCTACTCCTACGGCAGAATTGGCTGTCACGAGAAATTGGAGGTCACCGTATCTAATTTAGCCCCTTCTAGACGTGGATACGATTACGGTACATTCGTAAAGTTAATCGCAAAAATGAGAACCTAATCGTAAAGTAACCGTATAGTAATCATAGTCCTATTTAGGTATGGCGTGAAAAAATTTACCCTGACAACGCGTATCCTTTGCCGCTCGCTAGACAAGTTAGAAAATATGGATCCTCCGACGCGACCCCGCCGAAAGCAAGCGGTTGATTATTTATTGTTGAATGATGGTTACGAAGGAGATGAGCCGATGGAGAATATCGTGCATGACAAGCCCCAGTCGAGCATTGTGGGACACGAGGATTCTATCAGCCAGATTACCTCATCAGTCATCCCCTACGGGATTAACTGCAATTCCCTTCTCTGAAGTGGCTGTTGAAAGATTATTTTGACGGAAGAGATTTGCTTGGGTTAAGACGGCATTCGATGGAGTCTGGAACCATGAGAAAGCTTACTTTACTCGCAGATCACTATTCAAGAGGAGCTGAATGGTAATTTTGTGCTATTTATTTCTATTTATTTGTCTGTCCTCTATGTGTGCATTTCGAGCAGCTAATGAAAGTCGCCTGCCTGACTATACGAGTTTTTGCGAGTAACCAACCTCAGCGCTCGTATAGTTAATCGTAAAATTTTACATGGACTCGTATGGTAATCGTATTGGACTTTACGAATACGAATAACCATTAATCGCAAATCGTATCCACCTCTAGCCCCTTCCAAGACTCCGACCGTTTGTAAGATCGCCATCACGAGATTAAATTAAATCTCATTCACGCCGAGTCCTGACAGTCGCGTTCGAAGCGAGCGCACCGCCACTCACGGCGGTTAATGTTAGAACGCCACACGACTTGCGGCGCCTCAACACATCTCGTTCTCGGCTAGGCGAGTCCAGACTCCAGAACTGCACCGACGTGGCTGAGAGTGACAGCAAAAATTACGAAGTAAGCAAGCATCGGTCTAATCAAATACACACAATGCTCTCAGTCTGTTGTACAAAAATGCCAAAGTATATGCCTAATTACAACAAGTATACCCAATGCAATAATAACCACATGTCAATGACCCGCAAGACCGATATAGCAGTCGAATCAATATACATCATTAGATTATGGCGGAAAGCACAGACACATACAGCAACCCGATAAACTAGCCAAAACTGATGGATCGTACACCATTAATGCGCCATGAAGAGAAAAACTAGACAATTAGTAACACGAAGAGACGATCAAAAATTGGCAGCTATGCCGGTGTTTTGTCCGTTTTCGACTTTCGTCGACCTTCTAGCTGCAACATTGCGCAGCACGGGCGGCGGGCTGTATCGGCCGGGATTTTCTCCGTTGCCGTTGGCATTGCCGTTTCCATTCGTGCCCGATGCACCACTGGTCGCCGAGCTTGCTGCACTGCCACTCGTTTGGGACGGGTGCAGTAATGGGAACGAACTGCTTCTCGCATGAGCAGCTGCTGGTCCCATGAACTGTTGACTATTTCTCGCCTGCGACCGTCGCGGCGCCATAGGCGGTATAGGCGGTGGTAAATCGAATGCAGAAGTGTCAGAACCAGTAGGCGCATGCTGGGGTGGTCTCGTCAAGGGCGAAAATCCGGCTGCACTGGGAGCAGTCGGCGACCGTGTAGCGACACTCGACGACTGATTATTACTACCGCCGCCACTGGGATTCGGTGAATCTGGGCCCCATCCTCTGTAACCAGTGGCCAGGGCACCCGCGCCAGCTCCATCGACTTGTGACATGCCATAGCCCCCATTGGCGTTTCCACCATTAGCGCCACTGCCTTGATATGGACCTGAAGGGTCGTTGGGATTGAATCCATAGTCTTGTACTTCCTGTAGACGAGCAGCGCGAGCACGCGCTTTTCGTTTGCGGTGCAGGAATAATAGTAGCAATAAACTCGCGAGGGCGACAACACCGAGGGGTACACCAATTCCTATGCCTATCTTTCCACCAGTTGACAACGTTGACGAGGACGAATTAGACTGTGAGCCGGCAATAGTGGGTGTAGAACTTGAACTTGTGGAGCTGGACGTCGATGACGCTGTGTTGTCGGAGGTAGTGATTGTGCCCAAGTCGGACGTCTGTGTAATAGTGACAGTAACAACTTGGTCTTGGGACGTGAAGATTGATGTAGTAATTTCGAAACTGGTATCGGATGGCGATATTGTGGATTGAATGAATGACGAGGTACTGGACCTAGTGCTGGACACACTAGAGGAGAATGCTGAGGAGAATGCTGAGGATGTGAGAATGGAGGACAAAGAGCTCGACGTAAACGTTGGAAGGACTGTGGACGAGGCTGCATCGGGTTAGATTAGCATTGTACATCATAGATATATATATATAGAGATATAAACAAGAATGAAGACTAGAGAAACTCACATGAGTGGTTAGTGAAAGCAGCCATGGCGGGAAGATGCCAACGCTAGGCACTGATCTTAATAACAGTAAATGGCTAGATGAGCGACAATTGGAAGAGGACGAGTGAGCAGCTGAGTAAACTTGACGTTAGTGCATGTTAGGAGAGGCAGAACATGTTAGAGCGTCAAAGGCTGTTGGGCTGGGAACTAGCAGCGTTGGAGCATAGGCAGGATGATGTATCGTGTACATACCGAAAGGTGCGGACGGCTGGAGCTGCGCCCCAGCAAGTATGATGTAACGAAAGGTTAGCTGCGGCTGCTAAAAAAAACCTGAACCGTATCTAGCACGGTTATGCAACTTCAAAAATTAGTTACGGTTGCGCCGGGTAACTTACGCTTGCGAACCTGCTAGTGTGCGGTCTCAGCGACCGACGGCTCTACTAGCTGACAAATTCGTAAAAGATGAAGTAATAGTATTTCGTTCGCTTTGTCTGCAGTCCTGACTGTCATCTTAGGGCAGAGGCGGCTGGTCGTGGGCAACAAATACTTCAATAAACGAGCCAACCTCTCGCCTTGAACCAAGCAATCATACAGACGCCTCAGTTACAGCAAACTCAAGTCGTGGCAGGCTACGCTACACCACAAGGGTACTGGGTACACAGGGACATAGTGGCTTAGCACTACTTTCGTCACGGATATTTAGCATTTCGATATATCATATTTCCTGAGCGTGCTTATCTTATTATTCGGTCAGGAACCTCTTTCGGGCGTGGGTTTCAGACGTTGTGCGGCTCTTCGGATTGCCCAGCCTTTGCATCTGATATTATTCATCTAAGTGATACCGGCATTCATTTCAGCCACGTTTCCTTAGCTTCGTGGTATTTTGCATCTCACGGTCGCATTTCTACAGCCAAAGCAATGAATGCACAATAAAGTAAAAAAAAACTCCGAAACGGGGAATTGAACCCCGATTTGCCCGGTGAGAGCGGACCGTGCTAGCCATTACACTATTTCGGATTGACTCCAATACTAATTGGAAGTTTGCCCCATTACCACAGTGGTACAAACCCCTCTGATTTTGTAAGAAAATATTCGTGGGCACACGTTGACGTGTTTGTTTACGCGTTCTCAATTTGACCGGGCAGCGCTCCAGTATCAGACCGTCCCACTTTGGATCCGTCGCAGTTCTTCGCGTCCTCCCTCTTTGCTATTTTCTCGATTTCCGTTGCACCCAACGCCTGTATTTTCTCTGCTGTTGCTTCTTTACTGTTTCTGCAGCTGTTCCTATTACGGTATCAAGTTGCGCGTACATATTATCTGCACAGCATGCGTCTGTTTTCCTCTGTCTTGGCCACCCTGGCCCTTGCGTCTGCGCCTGTTCTGGCTATTTCTGAATATGACTCTGTTGCAACAACAGCTTCAGCATCCAGCAGACTTCGTGCCTTGTTTGATCCCGACCAACTTCCCTGCGTTCGTCTACTTCCCTGCCATTTCGATGCCCATTACTTTCTCTAACTGTGCGCAGCATATCGCCGGCGTCGCCGCCTGTGTGGATGGAATCCAAAAGTCTTTCTTTGCTTGTAATCCAAAGGACGTTGATTGCCAGTGTGGGGCATTAATTCAGCTTGAGTTGTCCTGCTACGGCATTTGCCCGCAATCGGTGTGTTTCTCTCGTTTGTTTATCCTCCAGTCTGGAATGATATATGCTAATATTGCTCAGCAACTCCTCCTCGAGGTCGCTACTACCATCAACGAAGTCTGTTCCAGGCTTGCCGTAGGTGCTCAGAACGATCGTGAGCCGGACTTCCTAGAGGAGGATGGTGGGGCAGTTGTAGTTGATTTCGACGATGACGGTTCACTGGTCATCGAGGATTCTGCGACAGAGGATTCCGCCCCGGCTGATTTTGGTAACGATGACTATCCTGTTGTAGAGGACCCTGCCGCCGAGAGACCTCCCTCGGATGGATCAGCACCAGATGAAGATGCTGCTCCCATTGCAGCAGAATCCGCTGCTGAAGAGCCTGACAAGTTTGAAGAAGTTGAGGAGCCTGATGCTACGGTCGAGCCCGTTGCTGCTGAGGAACCTGTTACTGAAGAGCCTGCTGCTACTCTCTCTGAAGGGCCTGCCGAAAAGCCTGTTCCAGTCGAAGAGCCTGCTGCAGCTGAAGAGCGCGGTCCTGCTGAAGAGCCTGATGCTGCTGAAGAGCCGGCTGCGGTTGAAGAGCCCGATGTCGCTCAAGTGCCAGCTGCGGTTGATGAGCCTGATGATGCAGAACAGCCTGATGATGCAGAACAGCCTGGTGCCGCAGAAGAGCCTGATGATGCAGAACAGCCTGGTGCCGCAGAAGAGTCCGGTGCCGCAGAAGAGCCTGACGCCGCAGAAGCGCCTGCCGCCGTCCAAATTCCTGATTCAGCTGAGGAGCATGCTGAAATGTCTGATGCCGCCGAGGGGCCTACCGGTGAATTGCCGGATGCCGCTGAAGAGCCTGCTGCCGTCGAGATTCCTGATTCAGCTGAGGTGCCTGCTGAAATGTCTGATGTCACCGAAGAGCCTGCCGCTGAAGTGCCTGATGCCGCTGAAGAGCCTGCTGCCGCAGTAGATGCGCTTGAAGCCTCCGCCGAAGATCCTACGGGCATTCATGACGTTTCAGAGGACACTACTTACGGTTTTGCTGCTTCGGAGGAGACGGGAATATACATCCCGTACTTTGCGACTGCTTTTCCTCCTATGACCACCGCTGTTCCTCTGGCCGAGCGCACAACAGCTGCCGCCTTCCCGGATCCTGCAGCACTGTCATCGGCTGCTACTCCTGTCGCCGGACCTCCTATCCCTGCGGCGGCGTTTGATGCAGCGGCCTCGCCTTCAATTACATCTGTTCCGGTTTTTGTTCCTGCGCATACTGTCATGGAGGATACAGACCATACTATAACCGTCACCTACCCGCATTTTCAGGGATATACTCCCGCTGATGTAACCTTGACCACTGCTCGCACTGTCTCTGCCACCGTGGCTCCTATGGACGTGAGCGGCAATTCTACGGAAGAGGATACCGCGGTCCCATATTTTAATTCCAGCAGCCCATATCCCTACCGTTCGAACTCCTCAGGTTATTATGGTTATGCTTACAATTCTTCTGATTATGGCTACTACAGAAACAACTCTGGCTATGGTAATCTCACTGGCAACTACACTTATAACAACACATACCCGGTATATGACTCGTCCTCGCGTAACATCGGTGTTACAGCGACTATTGTCATCGGCGCCGCTATCGCTGTCGCTTTTGCCTTGTTCTAAAATTAATGACTTTTGATAATCGTGTAGCACTACTGTATATATGACTAAGCCCTTTTGATAGTTTTCTTCGTTGTCGCTGTAGATGGGCAAATACTTGACTCTTTGGTTCTTGGTATGATGTATATCTGTATATTTACATGATTCTTGAGTGTTGTCGCGGAGTAGATTAATGGATTCATTTGCTTTATATTATTGGTCAATCGTAGCCTAACATTCGTGGATTACAAGCTCGTCAAGATCGTTATGAACATATATATTTCCTGTAATGTTCCCTCTTTTGCGCTTGGCAATGGTTGATGGATTCCGTTTGACCTACATGTTGGGCTGCAAGCTTATATAACACACAATATGTCAAGAATAATCAAAGCATATAACAGGATAACGAGCTTAGAACGATTCCAATCCGTTCCAGATAACCTTCGAATGGGCAACTACGATTATTGATGAAGGTGAATATGTCATTTTCTATCCTCACCTCGACGCAACGCAACGATGACTTATATGCATGACAGTTGATAGCATTGTGCAATTCCTTGGTTGCGCAACGAGGCGAAGAAAGGATGATGATTGTGAAGTCACTACTGCTTGAATTGCCGCAGTAGTACTACGTCACGGTGACGAACGATTCTGTTGCTAATTCGAGTGCAACTTCTGACCGGAATGCAACGGATTGAGCTGTATGAAAGACTAAATATCTTTGACGACTGCCATTGGAATCGTAATCCCCTTTAGCTAGAGAGTCCGTACTTCGTCATACAAAATCTCCATATATCGCACACCGTTAATCTTTAATTCATCATTATCTGTTAGCTCACTGAAGTCTAGTCCGAAGAACTATACTTTCGCTATGACAAACTATGATGGAACGATTCTGCCTTGCTGGGGCTCGCCTCAGCCTAGGCGCCTAGTCGGTTCGGAACACTAATATGACATATGCACGAAGAGAAACTGTACTGTAGCTTAAGCTGAACATGACCTTGAAGTTTAGGATTGATGATAATTTGACGACACTGCAGATACTTCTGCTGCTTGCTCGGTAGTTCGTATAGTTCACTGCATAACTTGATCCCTATACCGCATTCCCAATTTATCGACTGTCTTTACCTCTATAATGCTGAGCGAGACACCCAATATTACAATATATTCCGCGATGAGCTTGAGCGAAAATATATCCGGGAGTGAAGGAGTTGGGGGCCGATGGGCGCACTGCGATTCGGTGCTTAACGAGATATGACCTCACGGATCGGGATTGCGGACGGGAAGTTGATCGAAACAGCTAAATATGCATTAAGAATATCACAAACACTTATATGACAACTTATCACCCATATTCCCAAACGCCGTTCACTAATGCAAGACGACACATAAAACCGCAAGATCAGGCAAATAGCACAACCAAAAGCAGAAAAAATAACACTACTGTTAGTATTCCTATGCACCAATTTGAAGCCTTCTCTTCGTTCTTCTTCAATATCCATCTAACCCTCTTCATGCCTAATTCGAGCTTACTCTGCGTTCGCTCAACTCGGTCATCCAAGTCTTCTAACAGCTCAACGTGTTCCTGTAACTCACTTCCCATAACCTGAGCCTGTTCTCTTAAATTATTCACAGTGTTGAGCACATTATCCAACTGCTCATCCTGATCACGGATCAACAGCACTTGATGTTCACGTTCCATTTCCAGCTCATAGTCAGACCTCATGCCACCTCGATCATGACCACCATCGTCAATCTGAACGCTGGTAAATTCAGGACGATTATACCCGCTTTTCGACGCATCCGTTATTTGTGCTCGAATCCGCCCTATTTCATGCTCTTTCGCGTCCACAAATGCCCGCCGTTCGGAGACCTGATGTAGGGATAACCCGAACTGCTCAGGTGATGCTTCAACCGCGCTGACAGAGTCCCGTAAATCTTGAATCGTGAGCTCGAGTTCTTCGAGAGTAGAAGTCAAATTCTCGAGCGTTGGCGTCGCGGGGGTAGGTCCGGCCGATGGGGAAGGAGATGTAAGTGAGAGTATGTAAGATTGCGACTGTGGGCGTAGATGCGCGAGCTGACCATCTACCTCCCTAGCGAGGTCATCGTATGGATCGGCATACATAATTAGACTGTCCTGTCGAGTACAAACACGAAGACCTGACTGCCTTGGGTAAATCAACCCCAATATTAATATGCAATCTAGATGGCATCGCGCAGAATGTGAATCGGTCAGGAAGCTTCAAACTCAGAGTCTGGGTTAGGGTATTCTAGGAGGTTGCGGGCCTGCCCTTAGAAAATTTTGTACGATGATGTTCACAAACCTCGCTAGTCTAAGCGAATAGCTATCGTTCGGCAGTTGGAAGTAAGCCTTCGGATATTTATTTGAGGATTCTATAATCCCGAGAGGTAAATTGTTGGCGAATGGAGGTGTCGGCTGTGTTGGCCACTGGCGAGCGCATCGTTGAAGAGGACAGTATGGTTAAACAACCACCTTTGGCAACTATTCAGCAAGCCGACTACGATGAAGATGCCCGATTCAAGAAAGCAAAGACTGGATTACACCATTTTGGCGCACTAGATACTGGGACCCGGAGTAACGCAGGTGATATGGAAGATGCTGATGGCGAGTTTGAGATTCCCAAGGCTGCGATCAAGAAGAGGAAGCGTAAGGAGAAACGACGGTCAAGGTTGTTCCCTTCGTTCGACGTGGAACCGTCGGCAATTAAGGACAAGATTAATGTTGCTGTAAGTGTTTCCTGTCTTTTTTCCGTCTTTTTGAGAGATTAGTAGTAAAAGATGGTAGTTGTTAACTTTACCTTGTTTTAGGATTTACGAGATTTGGTGTTGTGGATACTTGCCGATGGAGTTGCCCCTAAGTGGTTGAGCATTTACGTGAGTTTGTATTTTTTAATACTTTTCTAACGAAATTATTAACGATTTTAGAACAAACTCGGGATATCGCACATCGCAACCATTCTTGTGCCAGGGTTAACTCCAGACCTCTTCGGCGTCAACCTGGACGCAATTCAACCAGTTTCCACATCTGCAATAGTGTCTAAAATGCCACAAGAATTGTCGTTCATTAGAGATCATTTTGAACATTTGTGGCCTACACGGGCTCCGGGTGATCGCACGAAGTTGTTCTCACCCATGACTGCGTTTATGAACTCGCCGCTAACAAAGGCCGACAAGAATTTCCTGCAAAAGAACGGTGCCGCTAAAAAGAACAGCGTTTACTGCTCGGATAATGTTCCTTTGAAGAATTTCCTTATGTCTGCGGAAGAATTGTTGGATGGGGATTACCCAATTCACTCAGCTACAGTTGTTGCTGACGATGACGACAGAGAGGAGTTAGAAGAGGGCTGGGTTGAGACTGCACCGCGAACCGCAGACCAGACACATGAGAAGAAGGGGACAATCATGGTGCAGAATATTTATAGAGTATATGGCCTCGACTGCGAAATGTGCTTAACCACACATGGATCGGCCCTGGCGAGGGTTACAATTGTTAATTGGAATAGGGAAGTCGTTATGGACGAGTTGGTTTTACCTGACAATCCTATTACGGATTATCTTACGCAGTACTCTGGAATTACTGCTAAAATGCTCGACAACGTTTCAACTACACTCTCGGACGTTCAAAAAAAGTTAACGTCAATTATTTGCTCGGACGACGTTTTGATCGGTCACTCTCTTGAGAATGATTTCAAGGCGCTGAAGCTTCGTCATCCAACTGTCATCGATACATCAGTAATATACCATCACTCCCGCGGTCTGCCATCCAAACCATCGTTAAAGTGGCTTGCACAAAAGTTTCTCAAGAAAGAAATCCAGCAGTTGAAGAATGGCCATGACTCGGCGGAGGACGCGCGGACATGCATTGACCTCGTCAAGTTGAAAATTGAAAAGGGCATGGAGTTCGGAACGTTTATTCCCACCACCGAGCCACTCCTGCGACGACTGGCGCGCTCTGCGGCGAATACTTCGGGAGGTGCGGAGACAAGTAGTCGGAACGGACGTGGTGCGGTCGTTGACTATGGAAATCCCGCACAGTGGCATGGAACCGATGCTCGGACTATTGTTAGTTGTAGAAATGATGATGAGGTCGTGAGTGGTGTAGTGAACTCAATTGGACAACATGACCTTGTATGGGCTAGGCTGCGAGAGGTAGAGTTTAACCGAGGATGGGTCGCATATTATGGTCAAAAGAAAGAGAGACGTGAGAAAGCCGTAGCTGGAAAGTCAGGCGACAATTCCGAGGACACAAACGGCAGTGCCGAAGACACTGATGTGGCAGACGGGAAGGCAAGTCCTACCGATGGCGACTTGCAGAGTTGTCTTATCAACCTCAATAAGAGGCTGAAACAGATTTGGGAAGGCTTGCCACCGGCGACAGCTATGATTGTCATGTCAGGATCCGGCGACCCTCGCGAAATGTCTAGGTTGAACGCCATGCGCACCCAGTTCACAGAAGAGTTCAAGACCAAGAAATGGGACGAAGTCTCAGTCAAATGGACGGATACGGAAAATCAGCAGTTGATCGAAGCTACTAAAGTGGCTAGAGCTGGTGTTAGCTTTATTGCCATTAAGGAGCCGACTGATCATGAATCCTAGTGAATTGTGGACAGAAATCTATTGTTGTATTTTGGATCTTGTACAATATTTTGCGTGCTCTTCATGGAGATGGAGTTTGGGGTTCTTTAAAAAGGTCATCATGACAGGGAACAATGTCGGCATGTATGTAATTTTGTTGCATTCTATCATACAGTAAGTTATATCTCAGCACATCTGCTGCCGTCTGTAATCGTACAAAACATTATTATATCCTAGTCATCAGAATGAACTTGATACAACTAAGTTTTCTTTCTACTCCCTCGTCCGACCCCTGGTCGTCGTCTGGCATCGCTATCATAGTCTACAGCGGCGGTGTTTCGAAGGGACGCGACTTCGGACTTTAGTTGTTCGACTTCATCATGCATTGCCATAATTACTGTTTCCATCTGCGAATAGTTAGTGGGGGCACGCAAACAGATGAGAAATGGGCGTACTATAGCTAGCCGTTGTGCAACGGCATCTGGTTCTGGCTTCAAAATCGCAAAATCAGTGTCCGCAGGTGGTGGCCCATTCGCTGGTTCGTCAGATCCAATTTGGTAGTTTTTCAGTGCAGAGGCGTCGAAAGTGAAGTAATCTCTGATGTGCAATGTTAGAATTGAGTGCCTGAAGGGCCATACTTCAGCAGACGTACCGCAAGTCATCCAGATACCGCGGTGTCGTACGATATATCTTCCCCAACACATGCGTGCAATTAGAGCATGAAAATGAGGCATAGGTGCTTCCTAAATCATGCCCTTCGTGTGAAGTCGACAATTGCTCTGATATCATTATGGTATCTGCGGGTGCAGCTACGCTCATATTTATCAGCGGCTTGATCCCAGTCCAACGTCACATGCAGCACTCACATTGTAATGTAAACGTTCTTAACTCTGGTGTTGCACGCACCCATGTCGTACTATCGGCTACTATCTGAAGACAAGAAAGACATTGAAAGACGATCGCACTTGGGTTAACAGCTACAGCACCTTCCGAAACCTCATTGCCGTTATTATATTTATTACGATAACCGTCGCTATCGCCAGCTCGCGACATATGAGCTCATGAAAGTAGGCCAATTAGGCATAAATCTGAATCGAAACTTGTCGCTAAGTTGGTTTTTGGCCTCGCTATCATGGACTGGGGCGAATCTAAAGACGCGACGCGTCTGATCACTGAGGCAGGGTAAATCTCCCACGTGATAATGCCTAACCCAGCAGACATATCATTCGAGTACTAACATTCGCCTTGAATCGTCCAACTCCGCTTCCTATACCCGCAACGTCATCAACGGTATCAATTATAAATTTGTACTAGTCTTCAGTGTATTTAACAGTCTGAGGAGTTCTACCTCGCTGATCTCTCGTTGGATCATATTCCGATTTGTTTGGCCACAGGACAACAATTATAAATAAGCACCAGGAACTACGGAAAGATGGGCGTTCTAGAAGCGACTATGATAGTGTACGTCTATTACATTCTATGAGGTACTACATGAATAGCGGAAACTTAATACTGAGCTTTAATCAAACAGGATTGACAACTCCGAGTTCATGCGCAATGGAGACTATACTCCTTCACGGTATGAGGCGCAGTCAGACGCTGTGAATCTAATTTTCTCGGCAAAGACAAATTCGAATCCAGAGAGTGCTGTCGGATTAATGACTATGGCTGGAAGAGCGTATGTGATTATTTGGCTGTGAAATTACTCAGGCGTTAACAACTTGCGTGGGAGTGCTGATTGATCCGAGATCGCTAACAACTGTGCAATCTAGACCTGAAGTGTTGGTTACTCTTACAACAGACTTTGGAAAGATCTTAGCGTCGATGGTGCAGACAAAGGTTGACGGTACAGCACATCCCACCACAGCGATACAGGTTGCAGCGGTAAGTCCCTCTTTATCCCACTTCAGATTTATCTGTAGAATGCTAACATTGCATCTCTTCGACCCTAGCTCGCACTTAAGCATCGACAGAACAAGGCCCAGCGCCAGCGGGTGATAGTTTTCGTAGGCAGCCCTGTACTCGATGACGAAAAGGAGTTGGTCAAGCTCGCGAAAAAGATGAAGAAGAATAACATCGCGGTTGATTTCATTAATTTTGGGGAAGATGCGGAAAACGTCGACAAGTTAGAGAAATTTATTTCTAACGTAAAGTCTGGTGACAACAGGTGAGTGATTAGTGTTGCTTGTTAACATGTTTATTTTGCAGGTAGTTGAATTGGGTTATGCTAATTGTATTTAGTCATCTGCTTAATATTCCGGCCGGTCCGCAGTTGCTGTCGGATGTTATTATTTCGTCGCAGATTTTGGCAGACGAGGACGGCTTACCACAAATCAGTGGGACAAGCGCTGGAGGTGCCGTTGCAGGAAGTGATTCCTTCGAGTTTGGGGTGGACCCGAATCTTGATCCTGAGCTTGCTCTGGCTTTACGGATGTCCCTGGAGGAAGAGCGTACACGTCAGGAGAGAGAAAAGAAGGAACGAGATGCCGCCGAGAAGGCAAAGGCTACAGAAGCCATACCAGAGGAGCCAGTCGCTGAAGGAAGTGGTGACGCCGCAAAGAAGGACGAGGAGAAACCCGATGGGAAAGCAGATGGGAAAGCAGATAAGATGGATACAGATTAGACATTACATAGCCAAGAATGGGAGGAGGGTGTTATTGAATGCAATTGCACTTGTTGCCCTTGTCGGGAGCTTGTAAATTATTAGTATTCACTATTCAGAATACACGCACTCATTGCCAAAATTATATTTTACATTATTTTTAATTGTCGCAAATGGTATGATAACGTGCTAGCCCGCCATTTGAGAACAGGCGTAGCGTTTGCAAGAACTAGTTGGGCTCGCGCCGAGTGGGAAGTTTCAGGGTGGGCCAGCTCTTGAGGATGTAAACACTACTCCGTATCAGCGCACGTACCAGTAACTAAACAACTTGCATATACACAACCACGGCATTCAAAATCGCTGAATGAGGTTAATATAGAATGGACGTTCCCCCGAAGTCAGACGACACGGATTTCGACCGTCAGCCTAGTACTCTCCGCAGATTCTTCACCCGCACTTTCTCAAGGCGCAAAATGTCCAAGAAGAAGCTGGACGCGAGCGTCTTCAGCCCGCAAGAACACACCGTTAATCCTACGATATCAACGCCGGAGACGGAATTACCTGTCTTGAGGGCACAGACATCAGAGAATCAGGATAGACAGAGCTCTGATGTGGCCGTTGAAGACTCGACCAGCAAGGCAACGGATCAATCAATGGAGGAGATAAGTGACGGGCTACGCACTCCGCCTTGGTCTTACGTACCCATCCCTGCTGACAGTGTGGCAACAATACTAGCTGGCTCGGAGACTGCGGAATTTGGGTGCTTACGTGTGTTCCGAACCGGTATGGTCTGACAGTATCTCACTGCTAATTGCAACTCATTAGGCCCGAAGAAAATTGGCGGTACTCCGCAATCCCTCAGGGCCAGCAAACTGTCATCTGAGAACACGTCTTGTCGCATTGTCTCGCCGCTCCTTCGCTCTCGGAATGATACACTCAAACCACTGCCTAGAGGCACCGACACCAAATTGGTTAGAGCTGGGTATGGCACAAATCAGGAACGAGGGGCCCAGGTGATGATGATGATGACAACACAACATGGAGATTGGGACGAGTTTATGGATTGCTATGCCAGGGGCCAATATAGTCTTTGCAAACCGCCGCCCCCTCCACGAGGTCGTCCAAATTTCAAGTATTTCGTGCCGCCGATGCCACCGAACGAAGGAAAGAGGCTGACGGAAGTCGCTCAGTACGATGTTACATATAGCTCGGGATTTGCAGAAGCGTGTAGCGACTTAATTGCGACGGCGCGCAAGAGCTTTGGGCTACGAGGCGCCAGTATTTCACTTGTCACTAAAAATGCTCAAGTTATTAAAGCAGAAATCGGACTCAACACCAACATGATCGATAGAAAGGTATCTCTAGAAGGAAATACAATTTTGTCTCTGGAGCCCATTGTCATATGTGATACCTTACTGGACTGGAGGTTCGCAAAGAACCCGCTTGTTACGAACTTTCCGTCGATTGGATTTTGGGCTTCTGCACCGATAATCAGCCCAGCCGGTCACGCTATCGGGGCCTTCAGTATATGGGATGCGTATCCACGCGAAGACCTTACCTTTGTGCAAAGACGACAGCTTCAAAGGTTTGCGGACGCAGCAATGAATGAGATGGAGAGAGACCGTTCACGACTTCTACCTTCTACGGCCGCACAATGCACTGAGGATGTTCCCCAGGATGACCGCGTTAGCATGTATTCGGCAGAGGAATTTGATTGTTCAGATGCACCTAGGTCTAAGAGGAGTGGCAAATGCGAAGTCGTTGAAAAGGTCTCCTCTACGGGCATAAGTATCACGCCGCCATACCGCGGCCGCAGAGTCGCCTATATTAATAAGCGCCGATCTGTTCGAAAGAATCAGGTTCTGACGACGCCGAAAAATCAAGTACAGGACTCGGCTGCTGATTGTCAAGGTCAAAATGAGTACGCATCAGGCCGAGCGGACACAGATAGACATTCAAGTGCCAGTGAGGACTTTCAAGAAGAGCGCTACAGTGCAGGCGAAGACGTGCCCAATTGGCTCTCTGATTATTTCGATAGCCATGGCCAAGCTCGCTATTCGTCCACCGTTTATAAACGGGCCCAACGGCTACTTGACAAAGAGAATCTCCTATTTGCTGGTTTCAGCTCGACCGAGAATATTCCGGGACTGCCACGTAGCCCAAATTTTCCACTAAATCGTCGATCTCCGTTCCGTGAAGTGACAAATACAAACGCAGTCCTTACCATCCTGGCTAAAGTGGCTGCCATAAGTCTTGGTTTAGATGTTGCATATTTCATCGAAGTTGGGAAATCGACAGCATCGGAAGAACATCAGGCCGAACTTGACAGATTGCTGTACGGCGACATTTTGGGATCGCCCGTCCCCGAGGAAGAGGATCCCGTGGATGGAATAAGTCTTTCAAAACGATTGTTAGCGGCATATGGAATCATGCGAGACGATCCTGAATTTGACGCGAAATTGCATTACCGCGCACTGAATTCGCAGTTCGGGCTCGCATATCACAATTCTACGTTCGTATTTTAGTACTTTTCTGTGTATTAGCCGACTAACTTGGCTTGTGAATAGGGAAAAGAGCAGCAGCTACTACGGAATATTGATTCCATTCCGAAGGTATTTTGACAGCACTCGGTCGCTCCGGTCGACCAGCGGTGATAAACTATCAACAGAGCTTCAGTCCGGCAGAAACAGTTCTGCCAGCTCCACATCTGAAAAGATCAGCACTTCAAACCCGGTTCAGCCATGTCCCCCTACCAGTCAATTTGCTTCGCGTGGGTCCAGCAATAAGCACGATCTCGGTATGATAGAAGATTCTAGCAATGCAACACTCATTGCCATCACCCAGGAATTATCTAAGGCCACAGAGGGGTTTGAGAATTTGTCAACATTGGCGAAAAATCAGTCTTACGCGGCAACAGTCCCCCTACAGTCACGGTCTCATACGCCAAATGGTATCAATGTTTCGCTGCCGACTGATACTTCGTTACCAACAGATGTGGCGGTGCCGAGTAGTGGGCCACCTCCTCAAGATCCTCGTCAACCAGAATCAAACAGTGAAGTAACAGCCGAACCAGATGCCAAGGCTTTGGATGTCACAACCACATCTCCAATGACTGCATCTCCGCGCTCTGTCCGATTGCGACTTCCGGTGCAGCCAGAGAGTGGAGAGGGCCCGGCTAGTGCAGATTCAGCTTCCACGGTATATTCAAACCAGACTTCGCAGTCGACCACGGATAGGAGCACACCAGCGACGAGCATCAATGTGTCGCCATCCGAGGTTGCCAAGCCGGTGCCGGTTGCAGTGTTGCCGACGCCGAATCGTGGGGTAGAGCAAGACGACATTCCAATTATTCTCCGCCCTAAAAGTATCGATTCGCGGATGAATATGAGTAATCAGGCGAGCACTATCGCGAAGAAACGCATTAAACTGACAATTGATACAACGGGCAATAAGCATGTCACAGGTAGCCAAGCAGTGCACAAAACAAGTATGGCAATGGTGGATATTCACTGTCAATCAAATGTTTCCAGATCATATTATACCAGTGCCGTTGCGACTACTGGGTCCTCGTCATATCTGACTAGTGGCGAAGAAGATGAGAATAGGGATGCTGATGCTGACGCTGTTATCGCGAAGTTCCCGTGTGACGGTGGCGTAGTTTTTGGGGGATTTTCTGCTGCAAAGAAAGAATATTCGCAAAGCGATATGGAGTTTATTGATAAATTCAAGGCCCTTGTCAACGAGGGTATTGAGTGGATTCGTTAATATTTTGACTGTGCGGTGTTTAGGTATATATTTTGACGCGTTTATTGTGTCCTAGGTGGTTATGCATTACAACATGATGAAAAATTCGACAAGAATAAATACAGTGAGAAATCATAATTTACAATAAACCTATAATACAACGACTGAAATCAGGCCTTGTAAAGAAGCAGTCAATATCGGAGTACTTAGTAGTCTAATACCGGCGTGTCCAAGTCCATGTAGCTAGTCAACCTGCGGCCACGTGGGTCAGGAGCTTGCCGGTCTCGGTCTCGGTCTCGATCTCGGTCTCGGTCTCTACCTCGATCGCGGTCGCGGTCGCGGTCGTGATCTCTGCGACGGTCGCTGTCCCAGCCTCTTTCGAGACGACCGTGGTCTTTTTCCCATTCGTAATCACGAGGCGATTGTCGGTAGTCACCACGGTCCCGGTAGTCTCGGCGCCCAGAATTGAAATCATGATGTTGTGGACTTCGCGAACGTCGTCGCCATTTGTCACTACCATTACGGGCGTTATGTGACGGCGCAAGGCTCATTGGCGATGCTTGATGCCTTGCGGTACCGTACTTTGTCTCTGCCACGTCGTTTTGACCGTATGCGAATGGATCGGCTTGGAAGTAACCGTTTGCCGGGATGCCACGACCATGTTGGCCACTCAAGGGTACTAATTGCGGATAAGCAATGGGTAGACCCGCGAAAGTCACAACTGTAGTTGCTGCCGCTGCAGATTCAGAACTACCAGAATTTTGAGTTGCATTTGGCGCTGCATTCTCCTGGGTGTTGGCATCTAAGTCTGTAGCTACAGCCTGATACGGGAGATTACCTTCCGGCTTAGGCGGTAACAGCCGACAAGGATCAAGCACGTAGCCATTAAGTAACGCGTTTTCCTGTTCCAGATTCTCGATGAACTCGGGATGCCGTTTCTCGATATGTTTCCGTACGAAATCCTCGCCCTTGAAAAGCTTAGTGCAAGTGCCGACTTTGCATCGGAACTTGCCTTCGTCTTCTTGCTTGATATGGGCGGTTATCTCCGCCTGAACTGTGTCCTTTAACGGTCGTCCACCCAACTTCTTAAGGTCGCCGGAGGCTGGATTGAGAAATAGTGCAAATCGGTCGGTCCACGATTTTATCCAGTTCTGCGCACGAATATCAGGGTATGTATAGTTCCGCTTGGTAAGTTCATCCGCGTCTGGAGGGGGTTGTAACCGTCGAAGATGGCCGGCCGGGCATTTCTTGCTTAGGTCACAAATAGAATCGCAGCTGACGATGCAATAATAACAAAATGAGAAAACTTGACGGAGATAAAGGATCGTCAGGTCGAGCTCCTTCTTGATGACTTCCTTCTGCAGCTTATCACCGTCGTCTTCCTCTACAACCATTCCTTCCTCCTCTTGATCTTCCACTTCAGCATTCTTCGCTGCCACGAGCTCGTTGTATTTCTTCGTAGCGATTTGCCTGGCATGTTCACGGATTTTGTCGATAACCTCAAATTCCGGATTCTCAAATTCCGACTCGTATTTCCTCGCAGCTTTGTAAGAATTCTCATGGTCCTTCCGTAGGTACTCATCGGATGATAAATATGGGTACAAATATTTCCTCTTCATTGGTCGAACCATAGCGTGGACGCCTACATGCATTGTGAAATCACCCGCGACATCGTCGTGAATATTCTGGCCCTCAAGCTGCTCTATACTTCTTTCCAAGTCGTTCTCAGACGAAAGCATAACCCATCCGATTCTATGGAACCGCTTAAGGGGATTCGCATCTGACAGGGAGAGGAATTGGTAACCAGGAATATCTTTGACCAATTCGACTAGCTGATTGCGAGATATATGTGGGGCAATCGTCTTTATAAGAAGAACTTTTTTGGCGTCGCCACTAGAAGGTGAAGTATTTGCTGGTTCGTCAACAGCCATCTCATCGTCATCGGCAAGGTGTGCAGGGGCATCGGCTTCATCTTCGACGTCTTCGGTCTTTGTTGCGTCTATTGGCTCAGTAGATTGTCCTTCCTTATCGTCAAACGTGTTTTCTGTTTTGGCGAAGTTATGTATTGGCAGTTGGGCTGCACCACGGTCAGTATACTTGACGATCAAGACAAATTAGCCATAAACAAACTCACGTCTGTCGGATTCTAGTGTGAACTCATCGAATTTTCCAGCCGCAAAGTCCAGCATAAATTCCCTGAAGCACAACTTACGATACTCGATTATACTGTCTAAGGTCTGCTTGGCTACAGCAGGATCATACTTCTCTTTGAACCACTGCTCATCTTTGTGCTGCACCACAAAACCACGCGCCAACCGAGCATACAAATCGTATTTGTATTCCTCGTACTTCATCGCAAGTTCATCCTTGTTCGGAGCCTCCGCACCCGCTGGCTCTATCTGCTGGTACCATTCGGCAAACTGATGAAATGGCACTTGGAAGGCGAGTGTGTGTGGATCTTGGTATTTTGGTCGCGGATGAGAGTCGTCAGATTTAGGAGCTGGATAGCCGGAAGAGCCTGCAAGACTCCGATAGCGATCTGTTCGATGAGTGGGTGTATAGTAGTCGCCATCACGGTTTGTGCCGCGGGCCGCAGGAGCATAGCGGTCGATTTGCGGCGTGCGATTCATGGGTAGATGCGAGTGCCTTCTATGAGCAGTTAGTAATGCGGCACGAAAGATCACGGTCTCTTCGCTTGAAAACAGTAAGATGTAGAAGTTTGAGTCTACTGGCAAATGCGATTAGATCGATGAGGCGGTACCGAGGTTGACCAAGACATGGCAACAACAGATTCCACGCGGCACTTAACGCCAGGCAAAAAAAAAAGTATAACTTGTGAGGAGATGAAAGAGCAAAATACTAAAGAGTAGATGCGATTACAGTCACCTGAGTGTCGATTCGCTCATTCCAGATCCATTGGGTCAATTGAGAGGAAGACTTGGAGATCAAGGGATAAATGCGAGATATAGAGAAAACTGAAGTTAAACTGACCGTTAGCCAATATAATCTAGATCAATTGAAATTGGGATGAATATAAGGCATAGAATTGTCCGATCATGTTATTGTCGCTGTGATAATTAGTGGATCAAACAATCCATTCAGAAATTCATGGCCAGTCACGTAAAAGACCACAACGAACCATTAGCTGCTATGATGGTGATGCTCTCACGTAACAACACATTAATAAAATCTAACCCTATCTGTTTTCTACGCCCCATAATATTACTCGATGTGAGGGTTAGGGTACTAACCTACCAAGACAGAAATAGTGGATTCGGTCCCAATCTTCTCCCTTCCCAAATTGAAACTCAATAGTCATTGTTAGGACGAATAATTCCCTTACTTTAGAGTCGTTGTGAGTCGCTTGCCGTATTTTTGACAGGTTGGAAGGGCTGGTTAGTTCGCAATCAAGCAATTCTAAGATATGCCATCATTTTTATCTACCGCTACTGCATACTACTGTTAGTTGACGTCTGCCTTCAATCACGGAGCTATGCAAGCGACGAGGAGCCATTTTGCCAGTGAAATGACATAACTGTAAAAGTCTAATCACCTCGAGTTTCCTGGCCAGGACCCTTACATACATATGAGTCACTTTGAGATGATGAGCCGAAGCAACTTGTATTTACATATCTTGCCTGCATAGGTATATGTGTTTGTTCTAAGAGAATTCATCAACCAACCCCAAACGACCCACTATAGCCGAGTGCAGCACTTTCGCATGCTGCTGCACATGCTAACGATCAACTGCTGTCGCCGGCTCTGGGTTGCAGACATTGTAACTTCGGAAGTTTGGCCATAATGTTCATGAGTAAATGGACTTCCAGTTGAGCAGACCTCAAGTCCGCTTATGATTGGGCAATGTTTAATTACCCAGCTGGTGGAGTCATTCGGATATGAGAGCAACGCCAGATTAGAATTAGCATTAGCAGTAGATTATATTGACTACCGAGGACATTATAAGTCATACTCTGTATCAAGCTTATGAAGCGATAGGCAGTTTTGGGATAGGAATTATCACATCACCGGCGGCGTACTTGAGGAGCAAGCGCATACCAGTGCGACAGATATGTTAGGCAGCCCACGTGGGCCGTAGTGGCGCAAGTGCGACAACGCTGCGCGCATGAACTAGCTCCGGGTGCGGGCTCGACGCTGCCGCCTTGGTGCCTGTTTGCATTTTCGCTCTGGCTTTCAGCTGTCCGTAGAGTCAAACCCAAGACTCGAGCCGCTCTACACTTCTTCGCGATTCTCTGGGACAATAATTGATACCTGGCGCAGTCGACGCAATCGCAATCGTCATCTGGCTTCTGGCTTCTGGTTTTGTCTGCCGGCTCGCCCTCACTAAGGGCCTTGCGATACTCAATTCTGCCGAAGATATCTTGTTGGTGGAGCCGTCGATTCGTAACATGTACGCGCAGCATCAGCAACAGCAGCGGCACTTCGCCCAGCCGCCGTCCGGGCTGTCATATGCTACCGGCAGCCAGATCCAGGGCATACCGACAATGCTCAATCAGAATGCAGCCTCTGTCGCGAGTGCCCAGCAATTCGCAGTCGCCCTGCACCAGCAGCAACAACAGCAACACCAACAACAGCAACACCAGCAGCAACGACAGCAACACCAGCAGCAGCAACACCAGCAGCAACAGCAACAGCACATGCAACATCCCCAACATAACCAGGCAGGTCACATGCAGCAGCAGCTACCGCTCGATCTAATGCCCGAAGACGAGGACGACGATCTCGACGAAGAGCTCAGTCGTCGTGAGCAAGATGAACGGCTCTACGACACATCGCCGACGTCGTCGCTGCCATCCCCGCTGCACGGTGGTCCCACGGCTATCAATCATACTGCTCAGTCACAGATTCCTGAACCGCAAGTCCAGCATCCGCCGTCAGACGAGAGCGACCAGCCGCTGTATGTCAATGCGAAGCAATATCACCGGATCCTCAAGCGGCGACTCGCGCGGGCCAAGCTCGAGGAATCCTTGAAGATTAGCAAAGGCCGACGTCCATACTTGCACGAGAGCAGGCATAAGCACGCGATGCGCCGGCCACGAGGGCAGGGCGGCCGATTCTTGACGGCCGCCGAGGTTGCCGAGAAAGAGCGAGAGGAACAGCGGCTGCGAGAAGAACAGGCTCGGGCTACCGGTGATGGCAATAGCTCGGTCGACGGATTTGCTACCAATGGCGAAACCGGTGAACCCGGTGAAAACGTCGACCATGGCGTGCCGAAGAACGAGCCGAACGTATTTGTCGTCAATATCGAGAATGGAGGGAGTGGGTTAGGATTAAACGATGTTGTGCGAGGTCCGGTGATAACGGAATGATACAAAGATAAATATCATATGTTTACTGCTATTTCTTTCACGAACATTACCAGTTGCGGACGTGTGCGCGGTGTATAGGTTTTTGTTTACTTCTTGGTTTACTCAGGTTAATGTTTTGCATAGACTTAAAAATTGTTGTCTGCTTAATATGGTTACAGTGTTATTGTCTAAACCGTTAGCTTTTCTTCTCTACCTTTGGTGCTAGTATTATGTTTTACTTTGTCATCTGCGGATTGCAATTGTATTTGTAAGTTATTGTGTTTACTCAGGTCAGTTTTAGACAAGTGTTCCTTTATGTATCGCTTTGGTTACTAATGCCTTCTTTGTGTTACTTGCTTTGCTTGTCTATTTGAGTTAGTTATGATACATTGTTGGTTTCAATCAATTCTACATCACCAAATGAGTCCAATAACTGTCCCCGCATCGTTCCGACAGACCGATAGCATATGATCTGCCATAAACAATCAATATCTGCAGCCGCGTCATAAACCGTTGGATATAATATTATCACGGAGACATCTGTTAATTATTGTCTCGGCAGTGAGCTTAACTTCACCAACTGCTAAGGTTAGGGTAGCTGTTACCTTTCTCGGGACCGTCATGTTCTCGGCTCGAATCGTAGTATTATTCTATTGGAGCAGTTTAGTATTGTTCTCGAATAAATCATCGACATAGTGCCGGCGTATGAAGTCCAATATATCATGATCGTCAATATAGCACGACATATTTTATTCTCGATTGCGTAACTCGTCATGTCGTCCACCGATCCCACAGCACAGATCCCGGCTCCCCCAGCCTTACAAGCACAAGAAGATCGACTTCGGCAGGTAATTGAAACGCTGATTGAGCTCGCTATCGGTGTGCACGACTATGAATCGGTCGCGCAGAGCAAGGACGCCGTGATAGCGCGGGTCAATCTGCTCACCTCGCAGCTGTCCGAGCTCGCGAGCACCGCCAAAGAATCGGTTTCCGATGTGCTCGTGCCGCGGGAAATAGTCCAATATATTGAAGACGGACGTAATCCGAATGTTTATACGCGTGAATTTGTGGAGTTGCTGGTTAAGCAGAATCAGTTTGTCAATGGCAAAATGCGGGCTATGAGAGATTTCCGGGACGTACTGGCGGAGCAGATCCGTGAGACCTATCCGGAGTTGTCGAATGAAGTTGATGTAGTCTTACAGAATACGGGACCAAGCTACCCGCCAATTCTGACAGAAGAGACGAAGGCTGAGGAACAAAATAGTGAAGGCAAATTGTAAATTTTGCCAACGACATGACTATCCGGCGTTTTGTGGGTTCTTTGGCTTGTGTAATATAATATAGAAGATCTATGACTCTAAGTTATGTACAAAGTCTATGCGTAATAATATACAGGATATGATACATCTAATTGACAATTGAAAAGTTCTGAAACGGACTTTCGTTTAGCTTTTTGTCAGTCATCATGCCTGCAAGTTTAACCTGATAACCACGAACTCTAGGACCACCACCAGGCGTGACCCCTTCCAGCTGTGGAATATATTTTCTCCGAAACTCCGCAGCAATCTCGATGAATTTGTCGTCTTTGATTGCGTCTCGTATGGCTCGCATGAATCGATTAACAGTGTGGATATTGTGGATCTGCAAAAGTGTCCAGGCTAGCATCTCCTTTGCTGCCAATAAATGTGCAACGTATGCCCGGTGATGGTACTTGCATGTGTAGCACTCGCATTCGTCGCTTAGCGGGCTCAGGTCTGTGGCATATACATCATTCTCCCACAGACTGATCCCGATAGCGACTTTCTCGCCAGGCCGAGACATCGGATTACCACTGATCGCAAACGTAAAAGCAATGCCAGCATCGGTCGTGGCAGTAATCCAATCACCGCAAACTAGATCGTGGCCACGTTCAACGGCTGCAATTACATCATGCGGCCCACTCTGATACCCGAGGTTTAGTCGAAGAACATCACGGACTCCGCTCGGTAATATTCCAAAGTCTACTGTTCGAGACGAGGTCAGCGTCGTATCATGTGCCGGATCACACGCCGGCGCCCGTGCGACGGGCTCATACGACTCTGGTATGAATGGTGACGCTAGCTCCAACACATTTAGCCCGTCTATTCTCCGTTTTACATTTCCATCAGTAACAGCTGTAGCTTGCTCGACTTTGAGAATCGAGTCAAGGTAAGGCGCTTGCTCCAAGACAGAAATACCGGGAAGTAACGGGACGATAACCGCGTTCTGAGCTGCAAACTTCTTCAGCGTTGACACGCTCCAAAGCTCGTTCCGAGTAACCATCTTGCGGACTCTGTTCCCGCCGATGTGCTTCCACGGCTTACTCGCGCGCGTAGCGTCCACTGAGTTTATCGGGGAGATCAAGAGCGGCAAATCAACCGGTGCGACAATAACTGTGTCCTCGTCCTTTAGCTGCGACACTAGTGTGAAATAATCGCTGATGGGCAACTGTCGGAAGCCATCGTTCGTCACTATTGACACAGTATTTTCCGAGTTTGGCTGCGACGTAGGAACCGGACATGAGCGGCGGGGCGAGAGGAAAATCGGGACTTGCTGCGTGGGATTTGCAAGAGGTGGCAGCAACGAAATGTAATCTCGAATCTTACGTTTCGATTGCGCGACCGGAGACTTCAAACCAGTCTTATCCACAACTGGTGCCCTCATCAGTATCTTTCTCAATTGCTTATCCTTGCACACACATCTTACAATCTTCAAGACTAACAAACACGGCAGGAATATCAACGTGTTTCCGCGCAATGTCTGGTGTGATGTGCGGTATCGTTCCCCGAGACGTAGGCAGTATGAAGTTCGGTGTCGGAATGGCCGAAACATTCGATTTTCCCGGGCGGGAGACTGCTGAGGGTGAAAATAAACCTAGCCGCGCGAGCGTGTGCGCTTGCGTGTGGAGAATGCGAAAGGCTGGCAGAGGAACGACTGACGGCGGCGGTGCGCTAGCCATATGCGTATTGTTTAACAACAAAGGAACGGAAATTTAGTAAACTAGAACATCCACCGTAAGGAAGTTGGACGATTCACGAGGAACAGATGCTGGAGAACAGATAAGGTGAATTTTTATTGACGAAGCCACGGACGCGCCATGCCCCTGAAACTTTGTTTTGCTGTAATGTTCATATACGCCTGGTCGAACCATTAGCTGATCTTACCAGACAATGGTCATTAAGCAATACATGTCAAAAATTTACACAAGTATCAGCCTTGTCCAACCAGCTAGTATCAAATATACAATAAAACTCCTAATACAGATCTACCTTAATGCACATAGCTTTAATACAAACTCGCTTGTCGCTTGATCCATTGCAATTTCACCATTTTATCGTCCTTGACCCTGCAGTGGCCTTCCTTGCGGCTGCTGAGGCGGTGGCGGTTGCTATATCTCAAGAGTTAGCAGTCTGTGTCGGCAATAAATACGGAAGCATTGAACGTACCTGAGCCATAACCGTACTCAACAACGCATGGCCAAATTTCCCGGTAATGGCTTCGCACTCCGCCAAAAACACCCGATTGAGATTGTAAAAGCTAGCGAATGTCGCCGGATCCGCAAATGCGTTCAAATCCCGTCGCACATTGATAATTCGCACAGTTCTGACCTGCGTAATATCCGCGGCCGCCATAATCAAGTCCGAGATATCGAGAATAGTGTCCATCGACGACGTAATGTCCAACAGTAACTTTTGATGCATCGACAGTCGTCGCAATAGCTCGGATATTCCAGTAAAAATGTCGACCAGCATGTCTTCGAATTCCGGGGGTCGCATGTCCCGTAGCATCCGCTCTAGTGTAGCGGATTTCTGAGCTGTAGTTGATGTGCGTCCGGTGGCACTGCTAGCAACCGATGCCGCGTCATCGTTGGTATTTGTTGGCAGATTTCGTTTTATAAGATTCTTAACCTCACGCATAATCGCGTCTCTATACCGCTGTACGCCAGACTCCACCGCTCCAATTTTCGCAAGATTTTCTAGACGTGAGCGAACATCCGGTTTTAATTTCTCCGGGATATTCATGTACGATGTATTGATCGGGGGTGGCGCAGATCCAGACGGGGTAATTGACACCCCGCTTCCTAATTTAACCTTGGAATTTGTGTATGTTCGGCTCAGACGATCCAGAGTCTCTTGGGTGGGAACCGATGAAATATGTCGGCGCATATCCTCGAGGAGACAGCTAGTGAACTGAATCTGATACTCGTTCGCTACACGTACACGCAGGGCTCGAAGCTGATCCCGAATCGAATCCACTGCTGGAACTGTTGAAAGGTCAGATAACGGAAACTTCCAGCCACGGCATTCCTCCTTCTCTGTTTGAAGCTCAGCTAGCTCGATCTTCGCTTCAATAATCTTGTCAACCTTAAACGTAGCATTCCAGCACCCGTCTGGATCGCCTGCCCGCCATATCCCTTCGGCGTCTTTGGCCGCGTCTGATGCCAGAGCCAATTGAGCAACGGCCTGCTCCAGCCTTGCAACATTTTCCCTTCGCTTCTGTAAACGGACAATCTCAAGACCAACCTCGGCCTGCTCTTTGTCAACACGACGAAGGTCCTCTCGTAGGCCAGCTATTTTGTCGACCGCATTCGCTGTCTCAGTGTGCAAGTTCCGCAGGTCCCCCAACGCTGCAAAGAACGACGGTGACGCTTTCGAGATCTCGTCGATTAGATGCACTTCCACAGTGTCTAAGTACCACGACAACTTCTCTTGCAAAATAGCATTATTTGCCAGCGACTTTCTAGTAGACGATGGCTGTGCTCCCAGCTGGGTTACTAGTGTCGCAGATGATGACGCCGGGGTTGAGGAACCGGGGGTTGTTGCAGGCTGCGGTGTTGAAGACGCCAGTATGTCCGACCGCTCTGAAACAACGTCAAAAATACGCGGATTCTCGAGCTTGAAATTTTGTTCAAAGTAAACTCGTGGAATTGTCGATAGTGGTGTTAAAGCAATGGACTTTTGCCGTCGGGAGCGTCGCTGCCGGTCGGGTGGTCGGTCGTCTAGTGATCTTCGGGATGAAGGACCGGATGATCCTCCGACGTACTTCATTAACCGTGATTCGAGAACGTCAATGAATGAGGACGTAGCGAACGTTGATGCAAGTGAATCGGTTCTTGCTGGAACATTTGGTCTCGCTGGTGGAGGCGGCGCTAGGCTGACACTTTCTGCCGTATCGGCGTTTATCCCACGTAGATGATTGTATCGTCCAAACTCTGATGAGACACTGTTGAAGTATGGCTCGAAATCTTCTGGAGCTATGATGTTCACGTTTGTAAGAACGACTGGCGGAATATCCCAAGCATTTGGTGTACGTGACGAATTAGCTAGTCCCTGTGGGGAGTTCAGAATCGTCGAGATGGCTAATTCATTAGCAACGAGACTTTGGGTTGTCCATTGACGGAAACTTACCATTCGTCCCAATACTGCTTTGGTTAAATCCAAGCGTGGACAAATCCCTTCGTAGACTGAACAGCGAACTACCATTACTGCTAGACGCTCTGCGTCCATCATCACTGCCAGTACTTAGGGATCCAGTGTACTGCACAGCGAGATTCAGATGAGACGGCGATATTAACGACTGGGTTGGCGAGAATGATGCAGAATCGAATGAGACCGATGACAAGGTCGGCGACGCAGGTACCTCAACAGACAGGCCCTCTGAGCTTGGTTGGCTAGCGCCGTTGTCAGGAACTGTGCCATTGTCATCGGCAGGGGCGTCGACGCTGATTCGAACAACACCGTAACCACTGTTGTCGCTGGCAGGTTTAGGAGACTTGTCAGATGATTCGCAGACATTTCGAGTGTCATTATTCGCAGCCGCAGAAGTACTGTCATTCAAGCCATGTCCATTATCATTTAGCTCATTGCGGTCCAGACTTCCCCCTCTTGATCCAGTTGTCTCCTCTGCCACTGCTGTCGCCGAGTGGCCGTTTGTCTTCAGGTCGACGCTCTGCGACCCAGACGACAACGAGGCCATATGCCGCAATCACAGAACTCAGTATGTGTGATTGAATGGCACTACTTGTTGAAGCAGTATTGCTGGACAACTCCGTGGGTTATATGTGTACACTTGGGCAACTCACCTGGGTCTTTTGTCGAGACGTCGATGACAGTCAACCCTGCAGCATGTGGCGGTGCTAGGACAACGGTGTGGCGCAGAAAGCCGCAGGACATGGCGTGCAAATTATCTGGGGGCGGTCGGTCTATATCCTGGCTAACATTTTGTAGTTATTCAATTGAATTATCTGAGGCGGTCTTTAAATTTTGGCCATTTTTATTCAATTGAATTGGCTCGTAGACCGCCAGAAAAAGTTCAGTTCTCGCGTCTGCACAATCCTTTCTTGCAATCACAGTCCTGGGCCGGGATAACCACCAACAATCTCAAATGCCGCAACGCACAGTCTGCAAATGATCCGGCAAGAACGACACCATATGATAACTAACGAACAACATCCCAGATCGTGATGGACTGCCGAACGAAGCGAAGTAAAATGTTTTGCAGGTTATGCTCTGAGGGAACTACGATCTATTGCAGAGCTGACACAGCACCGGGCTGCAATATTGGGCGACGCCATTGCGCCGGCACCACATACGTGCTAAGCCCTGTGGCGAGCGATTCATACTGCTGATTCTGGCACACTTAAAACGACACAAGATGACAAGCGCGTGGATATGAGACTTATTCACAATAACTACGTGGGCACGTTCCTGAGCGTACTAGTTCCTGATGATTGCATTCCCTGGGCAGCGACGTAATATCTTCTACTTGGAACCGAATCGCTGCCATTAACGCTGTCTTTGGAGAGGAGATCCAATATGTATAGTTTGACCTCTTCATATCCAGAAAGTTTAGGGCCTGGGACTCCATGAATGTCGGCCGTAAGTAGACAGAGGTAATTCTATAGTTGGCCAACTTTGTGTGTGAAATTAAGTACCGAGGGGATGGTTGCAGTAGCTGTTTTTGCCAGGCTGTTTGCAAAGAGCGCGTGCAAAATGTTACCGCTTGCCGCGAAATACTTCTCGAGGAGTAAGGCAGACATGAATCAAGAAGAATCGGAGGCAAAAATTGAACTGCTCCTGTCACGATAACAGTAAGACCATGTTTGCCGCAACTGCCGTATCACCACGACTTACATGATATACAGCTTTCCAGCTTGCTCATGACCCATCTCAAGAAAGCTCGTCCGTTATTAGGAAGGCTTCTCACACGGCATACAATGACAGAGACCCTATGGCAATAATAACGCGGGAAATGGACGACAGTCACGGACGTGGGGGATAATAAAATGCCGCCACATCATCGCCCACGACTAAATATAATCAGAAAAGGGGGCAGTTTGATAATAAAATCGTCGAATTTAATGCCCACGATTCCAGACTGATTAGCTGTGCAACTCAGTCCCGAAAACATTTGTCTCGGCTGATATTGAGATCTTGACAATGTAAACTTTCACTTCTAATATCGCGCACCTGCCAATTTCCAAAACAGCAATATGAAAAACTAGCAAAGCGTATAAAATGCGATTAATAGGTGTGGACGCTTGTATCGTCTGGTGCGTGTCGACCACTCCACAACGAACCTAGTGTGGTGGCCTTTTCTCGGTAGCCACCGCTCGCTCGAAACCTTCCGCCGCCAACCTCGACACACCCACGCACGAACAGGCGAACGTGCAATCGTGTCCACGACCCAAATTTATCCAACCGAGCCACCCGCACCATTACTTGCGTCAATTGACTAACTCGACCGGCTGGCTTTATTTTTGTGAATTTTAAGAACCGCAATGGTAAGTATTCCGCTAGATGGCACATGGAAGAAAAGGCATGCAAGCAATGAATGGCCGACTGACCTTGATTCAATCACAGTCCGCTCCAGCTGCCGCCCCACCACCTCCTGGAGGACCACGGAGTGCCGTCCGGTAAGTCTTTCCAAAGCCCGCTCGTCACTGGGCCTGATCTCTGGCAAAGAATAAAAGAAAGCATTAACATAAATCTTTTTCATCGACCCAGCCGCCGAGCAACCCAGCAGCACCAGCAAAACGTCGCGAGCCAGCGCCCAAGTTCGACCCGCGCGGCCGGCGCCGGCGGCTCGAGCTCGACGATGCTCAAGCTGTACACTGACGAGGCGGCCGGCCTGATTGTCGACCCGATGGTCGTCATGGTCCTCAGCATCGGGTTCATTCTCAGCGTTGTTGCGTTGCATATTATCGCCAAGATCACGAACAAGCTGATTGGAAATTGAAGATGGGTCGGGGCACTATGGATGGCAGAGAGAGTGAAGAGGTAGAGCAAGTTGGACGGATGGCCGGCGGGCCAAGTTAAAACATGGAGTTTTGTTCTCTTTGAGGATTGACGGAATCTGAACGAAAAATAAAACGACACGTGCATCGCCTAAGTTATCGACGGACTGAAGAACAATGTCACATATCAATATTGGGCGTTGTTACGATGCGGCAAGGGGCGTCGATTGTACAGATGTTCTTATCATATCATCAAAAAGTCGCATGTGGAGAAGAATGTGAAGAAAAAAAGACCTAGTTATTTGTACAGGTTGATCGTTGCGTCATTATTTTGTTCTATGCATGTATTTGTACAATTACAGTATTACGTTATTATCCCATAGTTTGCACAGACTGCGCTTGGTCATACTGCAGAAGTAGTTGGTTCTATCAGCCGACAAGAGACAAATGTGCAAAAGCATGAAACAATGCATCATGTAACAACCCAACGTTGCATGCAAAAGTAATCCATACCTAACCTATACAATTTCGCACCCGAAGCGTTTTTCAAATCCCAAGAACTCCAGTTAGCGCACACGAGAAAATGTACCCTATGTTAATCACCGCAACGGTTATCCTGTGCAAGTTGATCCCAAACCCACAAAAAACCGGCAAGCACACAAAAATGCAAACTCTATACCCTAATTAACCATCACTATCGCTTGCTTCTCCCGTGTATCAGAGACAGGCGTGATCGTGGAAGTAGTAGACGAACATCGGCGTCGTCTGGTCATGGGCACAGTGGCAGCAGCGACGCCGGCTTGTGATGGGACGACAACGACGACGTCGTCGTCGTCGTCTACAGACTGCCGTACCGGACTCGCAAGCACGCTATTTGCCGCGCTAGATGAGGACGACGACTCTGCATAGGCATCCAATCCATCGCCGAGATCATTTTCGTGGGCATCGAAGATCGGCATGTCGGTCTCTAACCGCAGCATGACGTCCTCCGCTACCTTCACTTTATCCACTAGGTCCTTTTTGTCTTGCTCTGGGGCTTCATCCTCGCGCTCGTAAAACAAGAGGACAACATTGCCTTGGGCAAGGACCTCGTCGATAGTAGCCTCACGCACATCCCTGTCCGACGCGCGAATCCACTGGTCATCACCGACTCGTCGATATGCAACGTAATGGCCAAACGAATGCGACCCGAAATGGATGACAGTGCTGGTCAGTTTATACCACTCGTTGTTCCCACTCTGACCAACTTGTCTCTCATCATTCGACAACGAGGATATATACTTGCCGATCCTGACCCGCTCTGGGAACTCAACTCTTGTGTTCTTCTTTTTGGCCACGCCGGACCGGATATCGTACTCAGACCGATTAACATGCAACGCCAGGGCCGCAGGCGTCCTAGCAAGCGCCACCTGCCTCACCTTCCTCGTCGACACAAGTCGCGGCGGTTTCAGTCTCTCGAAATCCTCGTCCATGATGGTCGGATGCGACAGGGCTTCTTCGATAGCGTCTCGCCTGGCGCCGAGGATTTGCACGATTTCAGGTGACGACTTGCCCTGTTGAACGGTCGCGGCCGCGTTGACGACCAGCCGCTCGAGATGCGCCTGCGCTGCTACGAGCGAGCAGCGCTGGCAGTACACATTGTCGAGGATTTCGGGCGCGGTGTAGCTCTCGAGTAGAGACTCGAGCGTTGTCGAATCGAATCTGTGGAGTAAAAACGACGATGATCCGTACGGCGGCGGCGGCGGCGACGACGACGACGACGACGATGGTGACGACAGTGACAGCTCGATCGACGAAAACGGCTGTTGGCGAAGGGACTGCATCTCGTTGCACGTCAAACACGACACACGTGTTGCTAGCAGGCCATCGAAGGGCAGGACCACCGGCGCATTGGCTGGAGGACCGTGTTGTTTTTCGTGGGGATCCAGGATCTCGCGCACGCTAGCTGAAATGGAAATACCGTGTTGATGTTCTTGCAGCGAGTGTTTGACTCGCTCCGTGCGCACGGCGTCCAACAGCGCGAGCAGAAACTCATGGGCGTCTTGCTGCTCGGTATGTACTGTCCACCGCGGTGACCGCAGTGCTTGCAGTAGCGCTGCAGGCGAGTGCGTGTGTGAGCGTGACGACTGAGTGTTGAGCTGTTCTAGCAGCGCGTTTAATATTGTCGAGACCGTGAGACCTGCCGCACTTGAATCCGCAAGCAATTCCGTCATGCTCGGCACCGACGCGAGCGACTAGCCAGCCAGGTTATTAGTAACCATTTCTGACTGCAGAAATCGAAGGGGTAACATACCTGGACAACTGAGTTCAGAAAGCACGTATTCCCATAGTTCACTAATCCACCCATGACAACACTACTACTGCTGTCGGTCTTTTGCGGCACATTGGCACGAGGGCCAGCACCCTGGGACCGAGCTTCGTCTTCATCCTCGCGGCCCGCAAAAAGACCACCATTGTTCGTCCACAAGTGGGCCAAATCGGGAGGCCACGCCCTGACTGTGGCAAGGCGGCCGCCGGCAAACGAAATCAGCATCGCGACAAGCAAGGTCGCTGCCACAACACTAGCCACCGCGAGCGGTGCGTCTGTAAATATCCCCAATATGCGCAGGAGACCCCGTTGTATTGGTGCCGACGACGACGATGATGATGACGGTCTTGGAAATCCTGATGATGACAAGGAGCCACCATCGATCTCAAGACAAGTTGGCGGCGGCACTATTTCTTGTTTCGCTGACAAAAATAGGAGCGACATCGACGGTCGCTCAAAAATAGGATACCTCCTCCAGCGTGGTTTGTCGATACAATTACGTCCGCCTATGTCAGCACTAATCCGTCGAGAGGCGCCGGTGAATGGTTGGGAATGACGGACTCGATGAGTGGGACACTAAAAATCAAAATCGTCTGCGTTGACGCGTCCACTTTTCCAAACGTGAGTACGATTACGGTGTAAACAAGACCAATGCGTGCCGATATGCAGGGTATGATGGTCTAGGGTTATGGATGCGCCGGCGCCGTGCCGACAGGATGTTGTAATAGCCGACGTGGATTAAAACAAATTTCTAGAAAAAGACATGGGCAGCACATTCATTGCATCTAATCACCGCGCGACCTAGATTGGAAATACGATATTATGTATACTAGACTGCATGGTTTAAAATATTCTTCCCTGTCGGGAGTGGTGGATTGCAATCATGCGCACTCGGACATTGTCTCTTGCTTTGACTCGTCGGGCGCGAGCCAGTTAATTCGTTCAAGTCCAGTTACGAGAACGCATGTCAAAGATTTTTTTGCGCCAAATAGCGTCAGGAAAGGACTCCAAGATGCAGATATATTTGCCATGAGCATCGGTTTAGGGTATGATGCGGGGGGTGGGTGCCGCGTAGATGCTCTCTAGTTTGTAAATCCGAGGTTGATGGCAAGACTTTAAGCAAGTCATGTGTCTTTGGCAGCGACCAGGTTGACCTCGGCTTAAAACAATGCGACTGTCAAAACCAAGCTCCGCAATGTGGTTGCTACTATAAATTCGAATCGCAATATATATACAGGATATAGGCGCACGTCAGTCTCAGGTTAGCAGGAATCGTATGAATGCACGGCGCATCTCCGCGCGAGTTGTGGGGCAATTGACGACCAATAATACAGTTATGAAGGGATCGATCGCGAATGACGGCTGGGAGGTGTCAGTAGAGACAGCCGCCAACGCCAGAATAATCATAATTACCGGCCCCCCCTTTTTTTTTTTTTTTTTTTTTTTTTTTGACAATACGACCACGACCAGCCAGCTCATCCATTCGGTTTCCGCATGGTCTAATTTGCTTTCGTCCAGGAGGGCAGTTTTTTCGTTGCAAATAAGAAACCGAATCACAAAGTAACGCTGCCGGATTTCATGCGGGAAATCGTGCTGCGAACTGCGGAGCGGTACACGGCCCGTCAATCAAAATTAGCCGTACCACTACCGGTACCCGCCGAGTTGGTCCCAAAACAGAAGTTACCCTCTGAACCCAAATAGTGATGCTGCAGAATAATGAACGAGTCCCGATCGATCTGCCAAAGCCAGTAACAAGCAAAGAATTGTGCATGCGAGTTCGAGGCTCGATATCTTATTATGATTACACAGTAATATATGCGGTGGTGTTCTTGTAGAGGCAGACTGGAGCAGATGCGTTGTGGGGCGGCGGGGGAGGAGGGGGGTTGAGGATTTGGTTTTTCTCCATTGTTCGAGGATTTGCAACGAAGGTTTGTTGGATGGCGAATGGGTTGCGTAGTAGCACGCGTTCTGCTGCTGATCGGCGATGATCTCGCTGTCAATTGTCAATTATTATTGGCGGTGAAAAATTCTCAATTGAACTACGAAGACGCCGACAGCCGAGCAAGGCTGGCCAAAAATAAAAGGGTTCATTCGGCAAACGAGGTTGAGGCCTGCAAGCCACCCAGAAAAACATGAACACGATGCGCGTGGCGGCTGTCGGCTCGTTCGTTTGGCTCAAAAAATGGCGTTTTTAGTCTTTTTTTTGACGTTTCTGTTGCCACTGACCCGGGCCATGGCGGTCTATTTATACCCACAGCGCGTAGTCCACACAATTGGTCCTGACCCGGCCGCCGCGTCCGACAGGGTTGGGAAGGCAGACCCTTGCTGCCGGCCAACTGCCGACCAACTGCCGCGGGATCGTCGCAACTTCATCATTCCTGTGCCCCAATTGCGTCGTCGTCGTCCGTCACAACCGCGATCGCAGTCGCAAAAGAATGACGAGGTTAGGCATGTATGTTGACATGACCTGTTCTCGCCGACTTCGCTCCACGTGACGGCGCACCTCGAGTGGACAGCTGTTGTTCGATACATACTATTACGCCATCATTGCATTCCCAACAACGGCCGGGATCGAGACATTTGTCAAGCAAGGTTTAATCGTCAAGGCGGCCGCCAGAACGTACTCGTACAATCGAGTCCAATACAACATTCGGCGTACCAATTACGGTTTGTGTGGCCGCCGGGAAATGCATGTGACGTCAATGAATGCGCAACCACACCGCACTACTGCGCGGTTGTGCCGGATGTGCGCGCACGTGTGCTGTTGTTCGAAACCGCCCCGAATTGCGTCTTTGTTCGCACCTGCAATTTTTAGAGTCATGTGTGGTTTTTTTTGCGTGTGCAACAAAACGTGGTTGTAATTATTCTTCCTAATCGGGACCTCGCTGGCAACAGTCTTCGGACTTGCCATAAGCCCTGACCATTGATCTGTCTGTCGCCTGTCCGGTGACCTGGCCTGCTGGACTTTTTGACGACAATGTTGTTATGTTGCGGATGCGCTGGTTCTATTTTTTGTATGGATCCAACAGAGCCGCGCTCACGTGTCGTGATTCTGTGACTGAGCTCATTTGGCGTCCGGTTATGCGCGGCCACGGAGTGGCGGTGCCATTGCCGCAAATAGCCCAGCGTGTGAGCCGCGCGTGTACCCGCGTGAGTACAGGTACGGTCCGTGCTGTCGTCTACTGTGGAGACCCGTTGCCAGTACTCCGCCGCCTCCGTTGGCGCGTTCGTGACGATGATTCACACACTCACATATAAATCTCGCTCCCCCCCCGGGACACCTGCTCCTGCCAAAGTCGGACCGTGACCGTTCATTACTTTATTAAAGTCCACTCGTTTTTGTCGGGCATCTCTTGCATCGTCGTCGCTCGTTCGTTCGACAACAACCTCGACCTATTATTATTACACAGCTGTATCGCACTACCAGCACAATGGACTCGTCAAGAATCAACGACTTCAAGGCCAACGTGTACATTCCGCGGCCGTCCCCCCAGAAGGCTCAGGCCGTGCCGGTCCAGCATCCGTCCCTGATCATGCAGGACAACACGACGGATGCGTCGCACCGTCTCAAGTGCGGCTGCGCCGGCGACGAGTGCGTGTTTGCCCGGTTCGCAGAAACGTGCAACGGCGAGAAGGCGCTCCACCGCGTGTACGAGGAGCAGTACCATCTCCGGACCGGCACGCCCATCAGCAGCGACGCGCACGGCATCATCAGCAGTAGTCCGCCCCCCGCTCGAGCTGTGCCCACGGCCGCCCCGCGGTCAGGACGGGCATACTAGGTTTCCCGTGCTTGATTGGGTTTATATATATTGCATATAAAGAACGGTTAGCCGTTCTTTATCGGTCTGGGATTTTTTGTTTTGTTTTTGCAGTTTAATATCGTGCTAGGAGTAATCGGTCTGCGGTCTGTATCGGGTTACGATGTATGGGAATAGCGTGCGGCGCCGCACCAGTATTGAAATTGACTTAATGTTCTGCTTCCTCATATGTACTATATTATATATCTATTAATAATGCGAAGAGCAATACACGCCTTCTGGCACGGTATAATATTCACGTCCCGTGTCCTAGCGGTTTGTATGTGCCGACAGAGCCCGGATCAAGGTGAGCGCGCCACCAGTGCTCAGTGCTCGGATGGCGTGTGCGCTCTCAAAGACCGAGTCAGTCGATCATCCCGCCTAAACACAAACCCCAGCCCGCGCATGCCCAATTGCCCTTTGCGGCTGCGGCTTGCGGCAGTGCCGCATTCCACCACTCACTTTTCGCCAACGCCAACCGGCCGCCTTAGTGTCTGCGTGCTCACTGTCGTCCGGAAAAACCACTACAAGAGCTCGACAGGTCGCGGTCGCGCGGAGCACCGAGCCGGAACACAAATCGTGGCGGGGATGGGAAACAATAGTGCGCCGTCGTTCTTATCGAGGGGGTGGCCAGACGCGGCGCACGATAAGAAGCAGGGGGCAAGCACGCACGCACTCACGCACGCACACACGCAACGGTGGCACATGGGACCCATCTTGTTCTCTTGACGGTTGCATGAATGAAACCTGTTGGTAGATTTATCCCTACTTTGTCCGAGCGCAGTAACTAATAGCAACGCACCCCGAGACATATTCCCAAACAGCTTGGCGGGCTGCAAAAATCCCCCCGAATTTCTGCTTCTTCTCGTGGCGGTTATCCGCGGCTATTGTCGTGTGGCGAACCAAACGCCCCATTTATTAAGACCATTCTCTGTGGTCTTCGCCGTCGTTTGCCCTACCACGCTTTTGGTCATGTTACGGACGGCTTTTTTTGGTCGGCATCGGCATCGGCATCGGCATCGGCATGGGTTGGATTACCGCACAGAACAGTCAAATACGCTACGTAGAACCCAGACCGCGACGAATTGATGCAGACGCAAAACGGTCGTATCAAAAGTTGGCTTGTCCAGACTGAACCAACCATCGTCACAATAGCGCCTTATCGGCATCCGTCACTGCTCGCCGCCAAAACTAAATACCCTAACCCCATATTGTTCATTGACGTCATATCATGCTTACAAGCTTGCTCGCTCTCTCGCGTGTTGTACACCGACGGCGTCCCGTTTAAATATCCAAGTTCTCAATTTGTCGCCACGGACTCGACAGGCCGCGTCAGCTGGCTCCTCAGCACCTCCTTCCTCTTCTCGACCTCGGCCAACAAATCCGGATACCACCGCTCGGCCACGTCCTTGTGCGACTTGACCCGGTTCAGCAGGGTTGCCTCGCCAATGTGATCGAACATGGAGTGCTTGAACGTCATCTCGACGTCGTCCTTGTTGGCTCGCAGCCGGTTTTTGAGTGCGAGCACGTGAGGAGGCAGGTCTATTTCGGCGAACCGGGCGTCATACGACACGCCTTGAAAGAACGGCACCGAGAACCGGGGGCCCGAGCCGGCCGGTGGCGAGATGACCTGGACTTGTAGATTAGCGTTTCTATTATCACTGCCGCCTGCTAAGACCGGGCCGCGTACCTGGTGGGTAGTACTGACGCAGACCCCGCGGGTCAGCGCCTCCAGACCTTGGCCGATGGCAACAACTAAGGAGCAAATTAGAATCTAAACTCCAAATCGACCGCCGAATTCAGCACATACCTAACGTCCCCGGAATAGGCGGACAATCTATCCAGCCGCCTTCAGAGTTTTGAACCTGCAGGCCCTTATGATCCGACGCCTGGAGAAGGTACGAAGTGAGCATGGAGTCCTTGTGAGGACCGACGCCTTGGCCGGTGGCTTCTTCGCCTAGTGTTCCGAGATCGGGATACTTTACAATCTTAAGCTTGTGCTGTTGGTCCTTGTCGAAGTACTTGTCGAACGCGCTGGCTTGTAAACCGAGCGACTCGGCCACGAGGCTTGTAAACTCCATCGACCTGCGCCGCCCTATCAGTACACAACGCCCGAAATCCCATAAAATATATGAACCTCACACTTTTGACATGCGGTCTATATACTCAGTGAACGTGTCCCGGAACCCCGGCAACGCCTGCTCGCCCGGCCACAGATTCGGGCCCCGCAGCCACCGATACCGGGGCTCGTCTTTTCCCGGCGCAGGCAGCTCGGTCGCCAAATCAATCTGTTCCCGCCAATCGATCCGGTCCTTTGTAATCTCGTTCGCAAGCCGACTGTATCCCAAAAAGTGCGGCGAGTTCTTCATCTCGATGCGCAATTTGTCTTCGTCCGGAAGGTCGAACAGGAGTCGCGACTGCCGGATCACGTCCTGCGTGAGAGAGTCTGGAATACCGTAATTTTTGATATACAGAAATCCGACTTCGAGCAGTGCGTGGCGCAGGGAGGCGAGGAATTGCGGTTTTGTTGCCGGTTCGTGCGACTGCGACAGGTCAAGGATCGGGATTTCCGTGAACGCCGTCATACTACCGGTTACAATTGCAGTCGCAATGGCAGATGCACCAGAAACTATCGACTGAAGTTGGACGCTATCGAATTTATATCGCGAACTCGGTCACGACGACCAGAAAAGAAAGTCGTCCGCTTTAATTGGACTTTTGGGAGACGCGATGACGGATCGGGAGTGGGAAGTTCACGCGAAATGACGCGATCGTTGGTAATACGACAAAACGCCTTGGGAGGCGATGTCGACAAGTAGTGGGCACAAAGCGAGTTCGTCCCGCCAGTCCCTTACAATCGACTCGACCCGAGTACGAGAAAGACTCGGCTTGCCCGCCAGGAAACAAGCCGGCGTAAAACAACAGTCCCCACGTCACACTGCAGCACAGATCTGATAAAGTTATTTAGTCGATCGCTGCGACGCTGCCGAGAGCTCTCAACCCGACGTTATGTGTGGGATAAACCAGTAGAAGCGTATCCTAATTTCAACACAATAACAGGCACAAATCCCATTCGCATTGACAGGACGCCGACTTATTTTCGACAAGGTCTCTGTTTCATTGCATAGATATCTTGCACAAGTTAGCAGTGTGGGTTATTGTCAATTAGGTCACCAAACCTTGCGGCCCTCGTAACCCTCGTCAGCGTCGTGACCCAGGTCCCACAACCTGAACCATCCCGGCTGTTTCTGATCGTGGGACATTGTAGGAACTACAATTGTCGGCCTTGCTACCGATTTTACAGTGTATACTTGCATATCGTCGTTGTTTATCCGCACTGCTGTTCGTTTACGCCGCGAGACTTTGAGGATAGCTATAGACGGGACAGCGAGTGTTGTATCGCGATTGTCGTCTAAGTAGGAGGTTTGCCGAACAGCGCGGGCATAGAGTGTGCCCGATAATCGGGTTCCTGGTGAGTACCGAGGCAACCTGCACGGACTCCGTTGTGCAGATAGATTTCTGGCGCGTCTGCTGAGTGGTAGGTCAATAAGCGACGAGGACTTTGAGAGCGGCGGGGCGATGAGTATAAAAGTTGACATCTTATAGGATATTCGTTTCATTACACCGTTCGTCACTTCGGGCTTCCACGATAAGGCACAGAACCAAGCAGCTACAAGATTACGAATACGGTATACGACGGCCACAAAATAACATGCCATCAGAATAACTCAATCTAACATCTCACGATATCCACTCCAACACTCGGCGTGCCTTAATTTATAGACCGATACAATTTGCATTATATCCACATTGCTCGCATAGGTTTTGACACCCCCGCTGCTATTCGCTTACGGTCTAGAGTATGAGCGCAATGAACTCGCGGTCAAGAGCCGCGTCGAACGAGTCTGAAGCTTCATCACACAGTCGGATATCGACAGAAGTACGTTATTTGCACAACTGAAACCAAGAGCGGGGTTATTGTAGTGGAAAAGAAGATGCTGACTGTCATGCAGGAGAACGTATATGATTACTTGGCAAAGATCATTCTAGTAGGACCGTCTGGATGCGGAAAATCGAGCGTATTACACAGATTCGTCGAGGGACAATGTACGCTCTTTGTAGGCGAATGAATTTACGTGCCGGGCTAATGGGAGTAATAGGGCGAGTATTAACGGCGTCCACTATCGGCGTTGAATTCTCCTCCAAAATAATAAAAGTCGGCACTGGTGCCCGACGGAAACTGATAAAATTGCAGGTACGAATTTATGTAATTGTATATGTGCACGGAAAACCACTGACGGGCGCATAGCTCTGGGATACGGCGGGACAAGAACGGTTCCGTGCCGTCACACGGTCATACTACCGCGGCACTGCTGGCGCACTGCTGATATACGACGCAACTAATCCTGCTACGTTCCAAATGCTCCCGCACTTCCTCTCCGATCTTCGCAACCTGGCAAATCCGACAGTGTCTCTCCTACTCGTCGCCAACAAATCCGACAAAATACCGTCGGCAAACGCAGCTGATATAGTACCTGAATCTGACGTCGTCGACTTCGCAAGAGAGAACGGGTCGATCCCGATCCTGCACACGTCAGCTTTGTCGGGACAACATGTCGACGAAGCATTTTCGCGGTTGGCAAACATGATCCTGACTAAAATCGAACTTGGCGAATTGGACCCCGACGATGTCGGTGCTGGCGTGCAGTATGGCGACGTGCCGAGTTGGGGAGACGGGAGCGCCAAACGGCAAGGTGGCAGCGGCCCGAGACGAGCTGGACCGTTGAGCGGGCGCGGGGTGGTTAGTCTAGTGGGCGGAAAGGGGAGTAACGCGCTTGGAATGCGCAGGGGCGCGTGTTGTTAATCCGATGATACATAATGGCAAGGGTTGGGCAATTCTTCTTTCTTAGACGGCTCTTAATTTGATTTGACTTTTTCATGTGTCTGTTTAAACTTATTGTTTGGGATGGGATTATACACTTTATAACGACGATCAGATTATTGAAGGGTTTGTGCATTATTAGCATTTTGTTCCAATTGAATATGGATTCTAATTGCATTACGCCATATTTAGAAGCTCGGTGTTGTCCTCATTATATAATTGTAACCGTATGATATGTACATCTATCCAAACAATCCAAGCAATGCCCATAAATGAATCAAAAGTGGCCCAATTCAGAATTCATAACCGGCCCCTTTACCCTTACACTGAATTCTCTCTAATGTGTATATATATCTCTATGCCTGCCGCTGCTCATCCGTAGTCGCAGCTGTCTCTGACACTGTCTCCGAGTCTTCAAGGTTCCGCTCCAAGTCCTCTTCCGGCATCTCATCCAGCCTCGCCAACGCCTTCTCGACTTCTACCTGCCAGTTCGTGCGCATTACAACCGTGAACTCTAGCGATCCCGCGATATAAAGCGCGATACATTGGCCCATCCACAAGCCGGGCAACCCTTTACCGTGGAACGCCAAGAATATTCCCAACGGCAGGGCCAAAACGTAATATGCTGCCGAATTGATAAACGCGCCGATATGCTGTCGTCCCATACCTCTCAAGCTTCCCGAACACGACGCGTTAATACCGTCTGCGATTTGGAAGACAGCGACGTACGGGATTACTTCGGCCGTCTCACGAATGACATCGAGATCGTCGCTGAAAAGCTTGCCATAGTAACTCCTCATGAGGAGCATGACGACCATTATGCCTGCGCCAATAGAGGCGGCGAGAAGAGCGGCCGTGTAGGCTGCGCGGCGGGCGGCGCGGCCGCGGCGTTCGCCGAGGAGGTTGCCAACACGGGTTGATGCTGCGACGCCGATGCCGAAAGGGATAGTGAAGGTTACCTGGTCGGAAGTCATGACGCAACTTTGGGCAGCCAGGGCGATGTCGCCGAGTCTGCCGGCGACTAAAGCGACGATTTCAAATGCCCACCACTCTGTGCCTACCATGATTATGCCAAGGATGCTGAGCCGGTAGTAAATACCGAGATTCGTGAACGCGCGGCGAGAAAATCCTCCCCACGCTCGTGAACCACGAGAATACTTTGTGTAGATGACAAGACCGATGAACGAGAGCCAGTAGGTGAGGCCGGTTGCCATTGCGGCACCATTAAGACCGAATCCAAACGGGTGTATGAAAAGGTAGTTGAGAATACCATTCAGTGGCGACGTAACAAGGAGTACGTATGTACCCGCTTGCATTAGGCCCTGAACCTGCAAGAACTTCTTGAGCGCTTCGAAGTAAATAAAGCCAAGTCCACCAGGGATCAGGCATTGAAGGAAGCTAGCAGATGAGGCAGAGAGTTCGGGAGACTGGCCCAGCGCCCGAAGTACAGGCTCCGCATACAGCCAGAGACCGACAACTGGGATATACAGTGTTCCGAGCACAAAGCAACCGCGTTGCAAGAGAACACCTAGCCTGAATCGATCTTGTTAGTGCCTCTCCTGATATCTGGTCACCTAACAAAACATACTCGGTTGGATCGTCACTGGCAGTGTAGGTCGCCGACCCAAGCGTATCGATAGACGTAGTGCCACCAAGCTGAATCAGCCAGCCCGTGCTCATAGCAAACATATAGCTAAACGCTGACGTCGCAAGTTCCTGCGCACCAAGTCGTCCGACGATCAAAATGGACACTGTCTGCAGTGAATTCTGCAACATATATGACAGGATGACGGGAATTGACATTTGCAGTAACCGCTTATACTCCGCCCAAGACACCTTAGCCAAAAAGCGACCGAAAAAATGTGACGGAGTCACCGCGTCGGGATCAGTCATGGCAGTGTCAACGGGGAGAAGCGCCTGCTCCTCGCTCACATCAACGTCGGCTTCTGAGACTGGATATTGCACGCTCACGTCAGTATTTTCGCGCTGTCTTGGAACGGCATTGCTGTCAAGAGTTCCTATAGATTTGGCGTCGGGGTCCATGTCTTTCGCGAATAACGGGTCCACAGAAGCGCTGTCCGTCAAATTCGGCGTCGTAGATTTGGCATTGCCTTCACTGACGGACGATGCTGAGGAGGACGACTGCGGCGAAGAAGACATTGTCACCTTGGCTTAGTTAGCAATGAATTCGACTGCTCAGAGATATACGGAATACCAGCTTCTCTATGTCGTAGCTGCAGAAGTAACTCAGCAGTACCAACTGAGATATTTCAAGAGGTAGGATCTTTGGCTCACTCTGAATGCTGCCGGGACGAACCCTCGTGGCGAGGACGCTCGGGACATCGAACTCGACCCCGCGGCTGATGAATTTTTTTGACTTAGTCATGACCTGCAAAGTTAATTCCTCCCGACACACGAGGCAACGCGCTCAATCTACGGCGACTTAACATTCTACACGTGCTATGATATCTGAATAGCTATATCAGTGTTAAAGAGATATGAGATAAGCGTAATAGATTATACAACAGAATATAAAAATTTGGACCACCAACCCTGTAAAATCACCTCAGTGCAGCAGTAAGAACATGTAAGACATGTAAGAAACAGATATCAGAACTTGTGAGATCCAACGACTCCCAACTCCAGAACCAAAAGACGAGCCACAGCAGGAGCAAGGGATATCACGAACGCCACTACGCGTTAGCTAACGCCCAGTCCAGGCACCATCTTGCCAGTAATCGCATCGTTTCGCAACAGGACCGTCGTCTTCCAAAGACAAATAAGAGAAACCCCTCTTACCGACATCGACCATAGGCTTGCCGTCCCACTCATCGGACTTCGGGAAGTAGATCGTCGGCATGTTGTTCTCTGTCAGGCGGTACTTGTTCGGGTCTCCGGAGACTGCGAATGAGACCAGGTACGATTGGAAGGATTTCGCGAGGTCTGCGAGATCATCTACAGACAACGTAGACTGACCCGCGGAATCTAGCTGCTGAGACCCACCCCAGAATGTTAGCGGAAGGTCTATGCTGTGGATTCCCGGAGGAACTGACACCCGATACAAGTAGGCACCGGAGTATGCGGCTTCCAAGTAACGGGACTAGTCACGAGTTGTTAGATTTTGACGAAGAATAACCAACAAGGAGATTACACACATTACACTCGACAATCCATTCTGCAATAATCGAGGACACGCGACGGAATACACTACCGTAGTCGCTCTCGGGGTAAAGGTCTTTAAGCTCGTCGATCACTTCCTCGGTGGCGTTAGGGAAGTGACGCACAACTAAGGCGTCAAATTGCTTTGTCGACACGACAGTAGGGTCCGTGAAGATAAAGCCTTCGTCAGTGTTATAAGCTGTATAGGTCAGACCCAGTTGCAATGAAATTACGACGAGATGGCGGTTACTTACCAGCCATAATCTCGACACCGCGATTGTGTCTCCCATAACCTAGTAGAAAGAGAGGCAGCAACTGGATGAAAGTCCTATCGACATAAGGACCGAATTGGAAAGTTCCATACAAAGTATCGTACACTGCATCCTTGTTTACTTTCGCCAAGTCGTCGCCGTCCGCTGCCATTAGGCATTCGAAACTGTCCTCGCCGTCACAGCCGGCCATCGACGCAAACTTGTAATACTGACTCTCCAAGACGTCTTTGTCATACTGGGGATAAAACGCTGTAGACTGGAGAATGGCACGGTGAAACTGCACATCTTCGGTGGCTACCAGATGATGAAGGATAGAAGATGCGCCGGCACTCTCTCCCATAACCGTGACATCATCAGGATTGCCGCCGAACTTGGCGATGTGTTGGCGAATCCAGTCCAATGCGGCGCGCTGGTCATGAAAACCGGCGTTGATGGCACCTTTGGCCTTAACCTCTTTCCCGGCTAGAAATCCAAACGCGCCGAGCTTTGATATGCTTTTAGTAATCTTGAGGATACACGAAGACCGAAAAGACAATAACTTACGCGATAATTAAAGGCAACATAGACCATTTTGCCCTGAGCGGTCTTCATCAATCCTTTCGGATTATAGACTCCGGCCTTTTCACCGAACGCTAATCGAACTGATCAGCAAATAAAGTAGGAAATCAATCAAAAGACTGAGTACTTACTGAATCCACCACCGTGGATCCACGTCATGACCGGGAGTCCGTCTGAACCACCTGTTCCGCTGACGTTCCCAAGCGCAGTCGTCGTGTTGGAGAGAGACGAGCTAAAAATACCCATCTGCTCTCGAATGACCCAGCCGGGGACAGCTACGTCCAAGAAGAGGCAGTCTTCGGATTGCGTCCCCGGGCTGACCAGCAAATCAAGCCACTTAAACTGAATGTTCGTAGCCTGATTGCACAAGTACCCCTCAGAGCCATCATTAACATCCTCCTCATAAAGGGGAGGCTCGGGAAGCTGGAAGCGACGGCTTCCCGTCGGGGGAGCTGCGTAACGAATATTCTACGAACAAAAAATGTTAGTGGTTACGTTACAAGGAGACCGTTCACCACGATTGTAACGAACGGAAAGTGCTTACCGAAAAGAGATAGTAATCGCCATCCTTCTCATAGTTCGCAGCACGATACCGTGCGTACCCAAGGTCAATGACTGGCAAGTAAGTGGACATAGAACTGTTGTATTCAGGCTGGGTCGGGGCGCCCAGACTCACACAAAGCAACGCTAGAAGCACGGCAAGAACAGGAGCGCAATCCATCTTGATAGCCATGGAGACAGGCGAGTGATGCCAAGCGGTGAATGTGGGACGGGGATATCCGGCCATATTATATTCTGAAAAAAGGGAGTTGTCGTTAGTTGTTACATGTGGCCAAACGGGTGCTCACGTGCCAAATGCCATGCTATATCGGGAGTTTGAAAGCGAATTTGAATATGCTCATTTTGGTCGACAACAAGGATGCCCGAACCGTCGATCTGTCCAACTTCGAAGTGGTCGACCGCTTTTGGCCAAAACCTGCGGAGGTTGGCTCCGGACTCTCATAATAAAGTTTGGAACCGCAAAGCTTCTTTGTTCATGTGCACGATGACTGACGCCAATGTAACAACGATTGAGTTTAATCCAACAGGATTCAGGGGCAATTTGCTGCTGTTGTTCCCGGTACTTTGCCTAGAAGACAACCGTAGGCTTGTGTCGACGAGATCACACATCTCAGATTGAACAAGGCAGTAGCGACAACTGTATTGACGTGGCGGAACTGCTCAGTATCCGCGGATACGTCAGTAGGACAGATTCAGTTGCATTGCCACGAGGGGAGCAGATTATGAAGCGCCGTAGCAAATCCGAATGTCCGAGCCAGCTACTTATTCCTTGTAATTTTACTGATCGCTGCCGACTATTTATCACGCTCACATGTATTTGGTGATACGCTTAGAGTAGAACACGTTGGTTGGATAGAAGAACGGCACGGCCATCAACAACATGCTAGCCCTCCTTGGGTTGGGTCCCGGTTAGCGCGAGGCATTATTGGATCCACAAGAGGCTTCATATCTGAGGGCCATTGCAACACTGGGCTGAAAACTGTAGCTGGAAGTCAATAACAGAGTGCCCGAGGTCTTCGTGGAGAGAATGGGCTCGAAAATTCGGCATAAGTATCTTACTGAGTGGACCTTATTATGAGATTTCAATTACCAAACATCTACCCCTTTCCGCCGCTGCCAATGTACCATAAGCCGTATATCAGGTTTACATGTGGCTCTACCGTTCCTTCTAGTTCTTGTTTACTTTCGATATTCTAAATCGTCGGCCTGCATTTTTCTTAAATGCTTGCACCAGTTGATTTTGTCCATGTAGTAGCCGCATCTCGTCACCTCCCCCGAGGCTCTCGCCTCCAACGAATACATTTGGCACAGTTCTGCGCCCGGAAATTTCTAAAAGCGCATCCTGCAATTCCGATCCGTGTGGATGAAGGTCAAGCTCTTTGATAGTTGGCGGTGGAACCATCTTATATTCTTCAGAAAGGAGAGTCTTGACGAAACGAGAATGTGGGCTGCATTCAGCCTAATTAGCAAGCGTTAACCTTTGGTTCAATATGGCCACACTTACCAGTATGATTTGGAAAAGATAACCACTATGGCAGGCATTAGCAAATTTAAACAGATCTCAAAACCATGACTATAGAGTGCCTTACCAGGAGACTTGATGAGCAATGACCTTATTTCATCAAACGGGTCAAATTCCAAATGCGATGATCGACCCGTCTCACCTTCCAATTGATCTTCAAATAGGTTTAGTAATCCAGAATCGAAAGGAGTACCTTATTTCAAAATGCGTCATACTTCTCTTAAAATCAGGTACTTCGTAGTCAAGTCCGCTAGATCTTCTCTTGACAATAATGAAAATGAGAATGACGGCAACAGTTAGGAACCCGACCGCGCGCTGAACTTTTTTCGAGAGCATTTTGGAACAAAGAAAGACGTCGAGGTACTGAATTTGAAGAATTAACACCACCGATATACAAATATTGGTTGCGAGCCTGTCTCTGGAGTTTTCTGACAAATGTAATCTCCGTGAATTACATCGGCCGATTCATGTGCAGTCCGCTTGAGGTCGGGTAAGATTACTAAACTGAGCAGGGCCTTGTACCCGTATACTCTATCATACAAATATTAATGCAGCCCTTGTGATAAGACTATGGAAATAAGACCCGTATTGTATTGTCGGCTAAAGATCCTCACACGTGTGACTGTATTTTCAATTTTCAAGATTAATCAAGCTTATATGTATTATGATTCCGGGAGGCAAAGCAATGATCCACGTCTCAATACGCACGTGTATGAGCCCTAACCTTGTTATCTCTGGTTTTCTGGTTTTCTCCCATCATGAACATTTCCTAGACCCGCGTCAATGCCTACAATGGTTGACCATCCATAGACTGCAAAGAAACATTTTCTGATTCGATTGGGTCATGCACAGCGGCTCAGTGGCCTCACCAGTATAGCTGCCTAGCTTATGTCAACTATGCTTCATCGAATTCCAAACTAACCGTATACCATGTCTCGAATTCGGTCCCCACAACTTACGCACTTTCTTTCCATCCCACTGGCTGCGCCATCTTTGACGGCGTCTCTCTCAGCACTGCGTAGAGATGTTCTTACTACTCTGCCAGGTTTTCCTGTCAAAGCAATCCGTCCCGTTGCAACAATCCACCTCACTCTCGGCGTCATGGCTCTGGACATTGCCGGTCCGCGTCTGAAAGCCGCGACTGACGCACTACTAAGCCTTCCGGACTCGGCGCCAGATATAATCCCAGGAATGCCAATACAAGTTGGGCTTAGAGGGCTCAGCATGTTCGATGGAAGCACTACAAGCGAGGCGAATGTTGTGTTCGCGAATGCGTACGGAGACGATGTTACGCGGTTGCAGGAGTTTGCGAATAGAGTTAGTCGTCATTTCATTGAACTGGGATTTGTTGTTGATACCAGTGTGAAGAATAACAAGAACAACAATGGCGATGATATTGGCAGTCCTGGAGCTGAGAATGAGGGCGTGGCACTTCATGCGACTGTTCTGAATACTCGTTATGCATCCTATTTTGCTCCTGTGGCCAGCAGTAATGAAGGCGGTGTGGATGTGGATCGTAAGAAGGGAAAGAAAAGGTACCGCAAGATTAGACCGTCGTTCGATGCCACCGAACTTTTGACAAAGTTTGAGAACACTGTATTCATGGAGCCAATGCATATAGACAAAGTGGCTATATGCAAAATGGGCGAACGCAAAGTAGAAGATGGCGGTGGCTATGAAATAATTGCGTATATATCGTTACCTTAATATATTCAACAATGTAATATGGACCAACTAGCAATATTGTTTCATTAGATCATAGCTAAACTCATGTTCGCAAACCAATTGTAATTCGATAAACGACCATAACAATTTCCGATCGTCCCAGGGTATATATATCCTCGCAACATGTTACTCTCAACATACGCATTATCAATTCTCCTTATCGCTCTCGTCATTTCCAAAACTCCATGAGGACACGAACTGCCTGTGGGAAGCTAGTCTGCCTTGATACTTCGGTGCAGACGACTCGACCTGTTTCTGCGGAACCGAAATGCTCCTGTTGGCAGGTTCTTCTTCTTCGGTTCTCATATCCCACGACCACTGCGGCTTTCCACGACCACCCATACCGTTTCCAGCAATCTTTATACCGTTAAAACGACCATCTTGTGCGTGCTTCTGAGTTTGGGCCGATCCCGAGAAACTAACGTTAGAAGCCAGATCCTTTCTAATGTTTCCAGTGTTAGTCTGCGGCTCTAGTGGAGCTGGCTTCGTAGAACTACTTGTCGTCGTTGGCGCTTCAGACTTAACTTCCTGATCATCATCCGCCGTGTCCCAAGACCACTGCGGCTTTCCGCGGCCGCCCATGCCATTACCAGCAACCTTAATACCATTAAAGTGGCCACTCTGATCCTCTTTCTGAGAAGGCGAAGAATCTGTGAGCTGGAAGCTAGAAATAAGATCTTTTCTAACGTTACCCACAGGCTTCGGCTGAACCGTGCCGTCGTCGTCGGCATTCATATTCAATGACCACTGGGCCTTACCACGACTACCCATTCCGTTACCAGCAATCTTAATGCCATTAAAACGCTGAGCTGGAGCTGGCGAAGCATCGTTGAGCTCGAAATTGGTGACCATGTCGCGGCGACCGTTGCCAGGAACGTGCGATTCATCAACGCCCTTCTCAGCATCGTAGTCCCATTTGGGCTCATCGGGCTGCGGGTGCATGTTTGCGCGTGTCTTCGAATATGGGGAGGGTTTCTGATCAGGTGTGCCGAACTTGAAATGGGGCTCGAAATTTTTGGCATTGAATCGTTGCGCTCGAACTTGATCTGGAGTCGAGACATTCTGAGAAGAACGAGCAGGCCCCTTCATAGCGCGGACAGGAAGGGGCTGCTGATTCTTTTCATTGAAAATGTTGTGTGTTTCTGGAGCTTTCCCTTGACGTCGTGGAGATGGAGGGATAGGGCCGTCCTGTGAATCAATCATATCCTGGAATGAGCGAGGTTGCGGTTTGCAAGGAACAGCAGGAGCGATTGATGCCCGACGAGGCAGCGCAACTGCAACTTCTGGTTCGAGCTGTGAGATGTCAAAGTGCTTTCGGGGGCTGAAGCTTTCGCTCTTCTCAACAACAGGAACCGGATTGGTTGATGGAACAGCTTGGTAGATGTCAGTACAGGATGAATATAAAGTCTATGTCACAACAAACAGTCATACCATCTGAAATCACAAGCTTCTCCTGAGCGCTGCCACTAACTATCGGCCAGACGTTTCCACGAGAGCCGATGATATTAAGCTGCTTGAGCATAGTGCCCTGATCCCAGTACAGTCGAACGCTCTTTATCTTGTCGCCGTCGAGAATTACAACATGGATTATTGGAAGAACGACGGTATTATTAACCACAAAGTTTTTGTCAAGGCCAGTCACATAGGATCCAGTACCATTCACGAACTCAATTGTTGTGACAGTTTCGAGGACAATCGAGTCTGATCCAATATGAGTCGAGGTTATCTTCTCTGACTTCTTGAGATGACGGGCATTCAGAATCGCATTAGAAATGATAGCGTCTGGGCCATCAAATGCTTGACCGGATGTAACGTATGTGACACGGGCATTGCCTGAGAGGTGGGTGTCCTGCGGTGACTGCAAGAAAGCCTTGTAAGTCTGAGTGCGAGTATCGGTCATTGTCTGCTGTAAAACGACAAACCCGATTGTCGTAGGAAATTGTTGCGACAGTGTAGATAGTCTAAGGCACCCAAGGTTGAACGTGTAGTGAGGCCTCTTTGAATCGTGGATATTCGCCAAGTGCGACCGCGCGACCAATAAGTGATGGTGTTGTTGTTTTGCTTCCGCCTCTTTTGAAAAGCCCTAGCCCTAATAGGTTGGGCAGGCAACGATGAACCGCAAGATCTGGCCAATCAACGCCGAAGCCACTGAAATTAGTTGAAGTCTAGCGAACGGAATATTATCACAGTCTGCACATCTGCAGACTACGGTACTTGGAATCGAAGTGGGGTCCTATGAATATTGATTTTGGATTCTTTCTTTATTAGAATAATTTGTTTGCACAGTCACAATGCCTTTCATAGACCACGACCTTCCCAAAAACGGAGGTAGGACGAAGCACGACATCATGTTCTATCTAATGGAAAGATGCTGACGGGATGGCAGAATTCAAGCGATGGAAAAAGGTGTCCTTCGATGATATCGACTACAGCGACCCTGTGCAGCTCCGTGCCGCTCAAGTCAGTGAGTTACAACACCAGTGGGTCAAGCAGTACGCTCTCCGCGTTGTTCGGGATGCCCTGAAGCTCTGCTACGAGACGCGAGGTGTCAACGCCAACGAGGATTGCAAGGACTTAGCTCGTATGTCAGATTTGGCTTTTACTTATAATAGGTGGCATGTTGGACACTGTTCTAATATGTTTAGTTAAATATCTTGAAATGTTACCCACACACAGATTAAAGGGCTATGCTGGCATCCAGCGAAACGATCCATCAAAGTAGGCGAACACGTGCACGAAGATTCCAAATCAAATGTGCAAACCGAAGGGAATGTTGAGAAGATTCGATTGTTTGCATCATTTCAGTGGTGAAGAGATCAGGATTTGGGCATTTGTACTCGCTCTCTTGGATGTTGCGGCAAGGATTCGGTTTAGACCAGTTTTGTAATATAGCTTTTTCCAGTATTTTAATCCGGAATTTTTTTGCGAATAATCAAAGAATATCGCTTAAGTGTCTGTTGGAATTTACAAATTGGGGTGTCGACGCCGTCCGGGACAAATGACAATAAGGAAATGCAATGAAACCACATAAATGCGGTAAATAAGATTCCATTTAAAGGATATATTCCAATATTCGGAATTTGCCGCTTAATAATGCCGTCCCATATCGTGTAAGGCAGTGGGCCCTTTGAGAGTACTAAGGCCATGCTGAAATGAGTTGGGAACAAATGCCCTGTATATTTGATTCAGACAATTTCGAGCAAGTAGTCCCAACCGCTTCTTATTGATTAGTTTATGCTGGCATTTTGTGCGGCCATACTGATTTACGATAGCAATGGCTCCGGAATTCATGCGAGAAAAGCATATAGAGTATATACAATCTCTTGATAAGGTGCGCATTTCACCGCCTGTTGTGATGCCCATTATTATGGCGCTGCTATGCGCACATGCTAATTAGACTGTATTCAAGAAACAAGATGAGTTGGAATATTGGCTTTCCGAACATTTGCGAATGAGTATGACATCCAATGCAGTCGAATCCGCGTGATTTACTGACAGGCAATTGCGCCCATAGGTGGAGTATACTGGGGCCTCATGGCATTGGATCTCATGGGCGCACGCGATGCCCTGCCCCGAGAAGACGTGATCGAGTACGTTAAGAGTTGCCAGCATCCGAATGGTAAGCTTATACGTTGGAATTACTTAATTTTGGCGTGCTAATGCCCCCAGTAGGCGGTTTTGGTGCCAACCCGGGACACGATCCACATTTGCTGTACACGCTATACGCGGTCCAGATTTTATTCATTCAGGGCGCGTTAGATACTATTGACGCCAACCTTGTTGCAAAGTGTATGGACTCCTCCTATCTTGAGATATGCTAGCTTTACTAATACACTCAGTCGTCACTTCATTGCAGGATCCAGAGACTGGAACTGTTCGGGGCGACCTGGCAGGCGACGAAGTCGACACACGGTTCGTGTACGCGGCAATGCAATGCCTCTCTATTCTCGATAAGTTAGACCAATTCGACGTAGCTAAGTCTGTCGAATATATCGATCAGTGCAAGAATTACGACGGTGGTTATGGCTTGGTGCCTGGAGCCGAAAGTCATGCCGGCCAGAGTACGTATTCGCTATTAGCAAGCTTAACGTCGTATCAAACACTGATAGCACGGTAGTTTTTACTTGTTTAGGAGCACTCTCGATTGCGAATAGATTGGATCTGGTGGATAAAGATCTTTTGTCATGGTGGTTATGCGAGCGACAGGTTCCATCTGGTGGTTTGAACGGGCGCCCGGAAAAATTACCTGACGTGTGTTATTCTTGGTGGGTGTTATCTTCACTGGCGATCCTTGGTAGGCTAGATTGGATTGATCGGCAAAAACTGCGGGAATTTATTTTGGATGCCCAGGACGACGAACTAGGAGGAATAGCTGACCGCAAGGGTGACATGGTTGACGTCTACCACACTCATTTTGGCATTGCGGGATTAAGTCTACTGGGTTTTGAAAATCTGGAAGCTGTGAATCCTGTGTATTGCTTGCCGGAGCGACTAATGGGGAGACTCAAGAGGTAGGAGACTCAAGAGGTAGGAGACTCAAGAGGTAGGAGACTCAAGAGGTAGATTGCATCATATATATAGATTTGAGATTCTGAGATCACTCAGGCTGCTATTCGATGTTGTCTTTGTTGTCGTACACTTTACAGATCCTTCTTCCTGTCTTCGACTTTCGCATCACTGGGTACATCCCATTTTGCAATTCGAGTGACCATGTCCACGACCAATAGTACAGGAATCAAAAACGTAGGGGAGTAGATCCAGATCAATTTCTGCCGCTCCTCTTGTGTGAGCACAAATTCCTCATTCCAAGCCAACTCCGCTATGCATGCTAACGTGGTGATACTAGCATTCACGCCATATACAAGTAAAACTATGTATGTCTTTCTATAATCTGTTCGTCAGGAGAGGTTAGCCTTGGTGTCCAGCTAGGTAAATTCAGTTAATATAACCTTTGTACAAGCCCCAGGCACCACCAATAAAAATAGGAAGCTGAAGGAGCACTTCGAGACCAATAAATGTATATAACCACACTGGCACGTTGGCCATCAATGGGTCTTTATTTTCCTCGATCTGAATCTTCAGCAACGCTTTCTGGAACGACGGACGTGAGTCGGGAGGGAGAATACCCGCAGAGTCTACGACCACTGTAATAAATATGTGGAGAACGCTACGTTTGCTATCAATTGATGGCCGCAACTATTAGAAAGAATAAGTGCATACAGATAAACAAAGTAGAACGCGTCAAGCGGGCGTTGGAAAAGGGGTAGTCGTGAAGGCATTTGTAGGCAAGGACGAATGCGATGGTGAAGAAATGCACGAGCAGAGTCATATGATTTAAGCAAGTATAATTGCGGAGATCATCAGTGCTGTTTGTAAAGTCGTCACTGCAGCTCTCTGCCCTTACCCCATGGACCAACAACTCTCGCTCCGAACGGACAGCGTTGGGAGACTTATAGAGCATCTCCGACCTCAGTGATTTATGTAAGCATATATGAGCCTCTTTACCTGTCAATCAAAGCATGTCCCATTCAGACCATAAGAACAGAAGTCGACCAATTATTAGCAATTATCGTGGAGGCTGCTTAGAATCCATTTGGACTGTCTTCGATCTGCAATGTTTACCCGAAGAAGCGCGGTATTCCGTACTGTCATCGGACTTCAACTTGCCTTCGGTAACCGTATAGCGGCCGTATTAAATTATTTATCATTGGTAGCTTTGATATCACTGATGGCGGGGTTCTCCTCTGATTTGATGACATGACGTAGAGTAACCTGTAACGGAGGGTTTCAAAAATCGAACATAATTACATAGCTCTATCCTAACTCCTACAACTCTTGGCGTCCGCGATATCTAATACTTAGGAACGTAATGTACAGTAGAAATTGCACACACGAGCAATCAATTTAGGCATCGTACACTGAACACTGAGGCTGCGGCTCATTTTGCGTAGACAAGAACACCGTAAGGCCGGACCCAAAAGCCCTAGCTTGCAATGTAGGGCTGGATTTTGAGGGATTAAAGCAGTCACGCTCACTTCAGAAGTGAGGACACAAAGTGTTTGGCTGGGGCATGGCTGGTTGAGTTAGTGCGATCGCGAGTGAAGTCTGCTCAGTTGAAACCAGTCTCGTTTGCACAGCACCAACCTTTCTCCTATTCGGCACTTAGGATCATAGTTTGAAAGTACGTATTTTGGGAACTCGGTTTCATTGCGTTGGAGAATGTTGCTTTCTTTGCTTTGAATGACAATCGTTCGGGGCGGGCAGTAGCATACTTCGTATACTTGTGTTTGTAGTTAACCATTGCTAATGTTTACTTCTAGTGAGTCGTCTTCAGGAATTCGAGGTATGTTTTCAAACATCGTGGGAATATTGGGAAGAGGAGGTAGTTATGGCCTCAGTTCAAGATACGGATTATCCGGCGTCAAGATAACAAATGAATTTGGATGGCTTATGATGATACGGCGGCGATGTGTGAACAGAATATTCCTAAATCTACATTGCCAGTAACAGAGTCTGATTTATATAATTAGGTCATTGGCCGTCACTTGCCAACCGAGACGGACCCCGCTCCCAAGCTCTACCGTCTCCATATCTTCGCACCCAACGTTGTCGTCGCCAAGTCCAGATACTGGTACTTCATGAAGCAGCTCCGAAAAGTCAAGAAGTCCACTGGTGAAATTGTCAGCCTGAAGGTCATTTCCGAGAAGCGCCCTACCAAGGTCAAGAACTTTGGCATCTGGATCCGATACGACTCCCGCTCCGGCACTCACAATATGTACAAGGAGTATCGTGATCTTTCCCGCACCGCTGCCGTTGAGTCTTTGTACCAGGACATGGCTGCCCGACACAGAGCTCGATTCAGGAGCATTCACGTACGTGCTTTATTATGATGTGGAGATATCGGGAATAGACATTAACGTGCCGGTGTATAGATTCTCAAGGTCGTCGAGTTGGAGAAGACCGATGACGTCAAGCGTCAGTATATCAAGCAGCTCCTTACTCCTGGCCTCAAGTTCCCTCTCCCTCACCGTGTCATCAAGTCGAAGAAAATCTTCAGCCCTTCCAGACCTTCTACGTATGTGCATAGATTTGGTGCAGTCTTTCAATCTATCCTAACAATTTCATAGTTTCTACTAGACGGTTGGTTAGCGGGAGTTTTGATATTCTTAATTTCTCGATATATTTCATGCTGGTGTAAAATATAAAAAGTTTATCCTTGACCACGTATCGGACCGCAGTTTGTTGTAGGACCGGTTTTCTCCTGTAATTCCTGTGACAACGGTAAACCATGGCGCTCTAATAGCGAACAATCCAATTAATTTCGGAAGAGAAGAAGTGCTCATCAATTCAGGAGGGCGATGTAAATATGAAATTAAATGTTTTTGAGATATTGCTCTGCTCCGAAGTTCTAAAAAAAAATGACTGCAGTAGAACCCGGTAAGGCGATTGGCTGTTAGCCGATAACCCAGTTAAACCGGTACTATTTTCTGTAAAAATCGCCTCACGGGTATTAATCCATTCAATAAACCGATAACCTCGCTAAACCGATATGAAATGGCTGTAGACATTACATGGCTTAACGGGGTAAGCCATTACTGCCACATGCTAAGAGCCACAGTTTACTCCAGCCACGGCCATTTATCAGCACTGTGCTTAGCCGAAGACGCGTATGTAATTTTGACGTGACGCGACGCGTCGGCATATCCCTTTCTTCATTGCAGCGTGTGAGCGCCCCTCCTCAAATTTACATTGCTCAGCTCTGCACCACGGTAAAGCTCGTTACTACCGCTGTTGCTTCTATCAAGCATAATTTATTCCCGAACACCTTGCGGTTAAATTTTGCGAGTTAGCAGACATGTCATTCGACCAGCCTCGGGTTTTCTCTGCCTCGGTTCTGCCTCCTGGCGAGGTTCCCGGCGATGAATCTCGTATCGAGACGGAACAGTGCTTTCATGATTTTATTTTGGAGTTTAGAATAGATGGCGATTTCATATATCGGTAAGCTCTTTAGATTTTGAGAAGCGAATAAATCGTGCTGACATTGTCGAAGGGATCAACTCCGCGAGAATATTCTTGTCAAGCAGTACTTGTTGTCCGTCGATATGGCGCATCTGATTTCTTACAATGAGGATCTCGCTCACAGGCTGACCAATGAACCTGCTGAACTTTTACCATTGGTAAGGGTTTAATGGCTGTCATGTCAACTGTCGAATACTAATCATGGTGCTAGTTTGAATCTGCAGTGCGAGACGTTGCCCGCCGCATTGTTTTCCCTGGATCCAAAGCCACGCCCGCAACTGGAGCGGACGACACTCAGATTTTGGATGACTTTAGTCGTGAAGTCCCTGCATGCCAAATCATCTTGACCTCGAACGCCAATCCCCTGCCCGTTCGCGAGTTGAATGCAACATACATTTCCAAGCTCGTCCGGATCCCCGGCATCGTCATCGGCGCCTCCACATTATCTACCAAAGCCACTGTTCTCCATCTGATGTGCAAGTCGTGTCAGCATGTGGAGCGACTTTTTATTGGTGGTGGGTTCTCAGGCGTGCAGATGCCTCGGGCGTGTCCGGCTCCTGCTGGGCCCACGGGCGACAAAAACTGCGGAGTTGATCCGTTTATTATTGTCCATGAAAAGTGCACATTTGTCGATCAGCAGGTGCTGAAGCTCCAAGAGGCTCCCGACATGGTTCCTGTCGGAGAACTTCCCCGCCACATTATCCTATCGGCAGACCGGAATCTCACGAACAAGGTGGTCCCCGGCAGTCGATGTACTGTCATTGGAATTTACTCTATCTATCAATCCAAGGCGTCCACAAAGGGTACCGGTAATGCTGTCGCGATTCGCAACCCATATGTCCGAGTCATCGGTTTACAGGTCGACCTCGACCATAATAGCAAGTCAGCAGCATCATTTACTGACGAAGAGGAAGAGGAATTTCTCGCTCTGTCGCGTCATCCAAGACTCTACGAAATATTCGCCAACAGTATCGCTCCTTCGATCTACGGGAACGCGGACATTAAGAAGGCTATTGCTTGTCTGCTCATGGGAGGGTCGAAGAAGATCTTGCCGGATGGGATGCGTCTCCGCGGTGACATCAACGTGCTCTTGCTCGGCGATCCCGGTACTGCTAAATCCCAACTGCTCAAGTTTGTCGAGAAAGTCGCTCCCATTGCTATTTACACCTCAGGCAAAGGCTCCTCGGCAGCAGGTTTAACAGCGTCCGTGCAGCGCGACAGTGTTACCCGTGAATTTTACCTTGAAGGTGGCGCAATGGTTCTCGCGGACGGAGGCGTAGTATGTATCGACGAGTTCGACAAAATGCGAGACGAGGACCGTGTAGCTATTCACGAGGCTATGGAGCAGCAGACGATTTCGATCGCCAAGGCAGGCATCACGACAATTCTGAACTCGCGTACAAGCGTCCTCGCGGCTGCGAACCCGATATTTGGACGGTACGACGATATGAAAACGCCGGGTGAGAATATTGATTTTCAGACAACGATCTTGTCACGTTTCGATATGATTTTCATAGTGAAGGACGACCACAATGAGGGTCGCGATCAGTCCATTGCGAAGCATGTTATGAATATCCACATGAACCAGACCACGGGTACGGATGCGCAGGAACAGGCAGGCGAGATTCCAATTGAGAAGATGAGACGGTACATCGCGTACTGCAAAGCTCGATGTGCCCCCCGATTGTCACCTGAGGCGGCAGAGAAACTGTCGAGTCACTTTGTTGGCATCAGGAAGCAGGTGCAGCAGGTCGAACAGGACGCGAACGAGCGATCCAGTATTCCCATCACTGTTCGTCAACTCGAAGCTATCATCCGCATTGCAGAGTCGCTGGCTAAGCTCCAGCTGTCGCCTGTTGCAAGGGAAGAACACGTCGATGAGGCGCAGCGACTCTTTTTGGCGTCGACTATGGATGCGGTTGGGCAGGGCGCTGGATCGAGACAGGATCTGGTTGAGGAGGTCAACAAGATTGAGGCCGAGTTGAAGAGAAGGCTGCCGATTGGATGGAGTACGTCATACCAGACGCTGGTCAGGGAATTCGTCACTGGTGTTAGTACATTTGATTTTAGGAAGTTTGACGGGAAATTGTTCTAACTTTGTACAGAAAGGATACACCCAGCATGCACTTGACAAGGCGTTAATGGTCCTGGAGCGTCGAGATTCGATTCAATTCCGTCACCAGCGCGCTAATATTTACCGATCTGGAGTTTAAACACGAAAATGATGTGGCTATCAGGACTAATACGACGATAAAGTACTGTGCATTGTTATGCTGTAGATTGCGGTGTATTGTAGTTGTAAATTTTCGGGTTATTTCGGCGTTCTTGTTTTGTATTAGCTCTAGTTGAATGCTCCTGTAGCTTAATGTAGCCTAAGGAAGATCCTTGGTAGGCTGAAAAAGGGAATTAATTAACGCGATGGATTATTTTGTTGACTTGGTGCTCGCGTCGCAGCCCTTAACACCTGACTGCTAAACATTCGAAGTGCCAGCCGCGACTGGGCCCAGCATATTAATATTGTGTCTGGCGAGCATATTCATGCGGCTCTATTGCTAGCCTCGGCCGCCCGAAATTGATAGGCATCGCGTTACGCAGACATTATTGCGAAGTGGTCAAGCCAGGATGCTCATGGCTGGACGTGTCCATCCGGCCTGGTCTACGCCGTATTTTGTTTAATGAGAGCGTGTTACAAGTGAGCGGGAGCGATTTCATGAGCCGACTGTGGCGGAGAATGTGGATGTGGCATGTCGACGGTGAAAGAGCACACGCGCGTCTGCGGCCTCAATCCGGTTTACGGGGAATCCAGAATCAACAAGGATCCCGAGTGTACAGGTTCATTAGCCTGTCGATCGCGATTGCGCTGATGGATTCACGTAGTTGACAAATCGTAGAATCCCAGACATCTGCAAAAATCATGTGCCAGAAATTGAATTCCTTCAATTATCGTTGAGCCAAGTAGCAATTGTGGCATGTGATATCCGAGATTGCATGCCTTATTTATCGACCTCTGCCGAAGATTATTGAACCCCTTAATTGTAGAACATACGTTGCACTGTCGACGCGTTTGACCTCATCTGGGTGCAGTGATTTGAGGGGGGCGTACTGCTGGTGGTGGTGGTGGTGGTGGTGGACGCGGTTCGGGCGCGACGCGTTGGCGTGAGGCGATGTTGACAGGGTGCCGGGTTTGGTGTTGTTGGTGTGGCTGCGTTACTTTGGTAGACGACCTTGGGACGTGCAGACGGAGATCTGAGGCTCGACCCGCTCCGTCTCCCGCACATTCCGCAAGTAATCCATTCCTTTCTCCCACTGATTCCCACTCCACTCCAGTCCACTCTATCTTCATCGCGTCCACCAGTCGTGATCCCGCCCAGGTCGACGCTACAGCTAGCTCGCGCATCTCAGAAATGCTGCCGTCGGCGTCTGCTCCGCTTCCAGCGCAGCAGTCGGCGCGGTCGCCATCAAAGCTGGCGCGCCGGTCGGCCACCGTTCCCTCAGCTCCAGTCACTCTCCGCGCTCCCGACCAGCCCTCCAGCCAGAACATGATGCGTTCTCTTTCGTCGGTTCATCTGCCTCCGCCCCCACTGACATCCATTGCCGTCAATATCGCGCAATCGCGCCCGCTGTCTGCCGGCCAAAACGCGTCACAGAACGCGTCCAGCTCGAGCTTTAGCTCCTCTATATCACCCGTCAAACGGCAGACGTCGACAGCAGCTCACTCTTCTATCGGCACGCGTCAACTGTCGACGACTGCTGCGGCCGCGCAGCATATATTCTCCTCGCCGACGCTCGCAACCCTGGCGGCATCCACGTACAACGCCGCGTCTTCGTCATCAAAAGAAAATGTCTCTCCCGACGCGCCGAACCCGTCAAGCGAGATTCCTCCTCCTTATCTCATGCCACCCGTTCACGACGATGGAGAAAAGCCGCCTTTTTCGTACGCGACGCTTATCGGCATGGCGATTTTGCGGGCGCCGAATCGTCGGCTCACACTATCCCAGATCTACAAGTGGATAAACGACACTTTTGCGTGGTACAGAAAGTGTGACGCGGGTTGGCAGAATTCTATCAGGCATAATTTGTCCTTAAATAAAGCCTTTTCGAAGCAGGAGCGACCTAAGGATGATCCAGGAAAAGGAAATTATTGGATAGTGGAACCTGGGTGTGAGTACTTATTTATGAAAGGACGCCCGAGGAAAAGTAATTCTGGCAACAATGGCAATCAGAGAGTGTCGTCAACGCCAGCCACGTCGAGGTCCGGTGATGGTCCTGACGCGTCTTCCTCGCCGACTTTGACAAAGGTAACGTCGTCGAAGCCAACTGAGCAGGTGTCGCGGGGCTCTGCCACGCCATCTCCTCTTCAGCTATCGCAGGAACTGCCAGGGCTCATGGCACTGCCGTCCAACGAATCTATACGTCGGTCACATAAACGGGCGCCCGCGTCCGTAGTAGATGACATGCCATGGTCATCACCGGAAATACTAGTAAAGCGTGCGCGAGATGACAAGAGCATTCGAAATGACGCGTCACATTGTGACTTTGCGACCCCGCTAAGACCGGCCTCCAGAGCAGCTGTGTCTTCTACGATCTCGACAACGTCACAGGCGGTTCCAGGGCTGTCATTTACGGCATCTTCGTCACCTGGGTCTATGGTGCCACTTACTCCCGTCAACTCAGTTTCGCACCCGTCATTGCTACCGGCGTCGTCATTCATAAAGAAGAAGGCAAATACCACCGCATCTCGAAGAAAGTGCAGCAACGCAGTATCGATGGTTACGCAACAAAATCAGGCAGTGTCGATTTATGCACAGATGCCAGCACCTTCCGATCCTATGGTATCCACTTTCCCGCTTTCAGTTGACAGTAAAACAACGCACTACTCGTCAGCTGATACAGACGAGGACGATGATGATGAGTACGGCGACAACCGGTCAAATCCCGACTACCGTGACGTGTCTGCTGGCTCAGTTTACCCCGGAGAAAACGCGTCGGAGTCGGCAGATCCATCAACTAAGGGTAACCGTGTAGAAACGCGACTGTTCAATTCAAGTGTTCCCCATCTGCAACCGGATCAGGACGATGATACTACGTACTATTTTATCGGCTCATCCCCGAATCGCGAACACGGACAGCTTCATCTTCATCACACCCTTGTGCAGCAGTCGCCGCCGCGGCCCCATTCTGCACTCGACGGTCTGGCACATTCATTCTCGCCCCTGCGAGAACAGACCGGTGTGACTCAAGTTTCATCTCCGTTTGGATCACCAATATACATACGTCAGCACCAGCAATTTCTCTCTCCGCAGCGGAAGTTACTGGCCCAGTCACTTCAATTTGACGATTCTGGCACCTCAACTACGTCAGGATCTGGCCCGATCTTGTTGACAGACGAGGACGACGAGATATCGCGTGCTTGCTTCGGATCTCCTGATAAGCGGTCAAAAATGGAACGAACTCAGCTCTATTTTGATGATTTCTGGCCATTAGAAAGCAGCATCGAGAGACGAGGCAACGGCGTGGTGAATAAACGCACAGGCGACGGATCAGTAGCTAACGTTTTCGGTGTCGACGTTTGCCAAGTCGTCAAGCGAGCGATGATGATCAACCGCCAAAAGCTAGAGATGCACGAGGCAGGTCAGGCTGAGACCGTAGATCCCAGTGAAGACGGTTCTCGGCGTGTAATCGCTGAAGAGGCAGATGAATCTGACGTACGACCACAGCCACTGTTTCGGAATATGACGTTCTAGTGTGCGAATCTGGGAGGGTAAAAAATGGATGATACTGGCGAAACACAGGTGTATCGGATAGAGGATGGTGTTTCTTGTTTTTTGGACTTTCTTCCTCTTGTTTTAATAGTCTGATTAATTTTGTTGACGGAGTTTAAATGATCCTTCATGTTACGATCTCAAATAGGGCTTTGAGTGTCATTTACGCAATTTCGCTTCATGTATATGTGTATTAGTATGGTTTTTATTTGAAAATTTCAGTGAGATGAGAGCAGTGAAATGAGATCACTTTTTCATAGCTTGTATTACTAGGTGTATTATAATATGAATCATGGTTATATAAATAACTTTCTGATTAGAGATGTCATATGCACAAACAACACAACAATAGATGTACAAGTACAAAAGCTCATTAACATACCCAAATGCCGTAAATCTACATGCTTCATTTCTCATCCTACATATCGTACACATCCACCTGACGGCTTTCTAATCCGAGCTCGCGCACCCTCTGCACCCGCACGTAACGCACTCGACGACTTTGTCTTTATCCAATTTGCCCTTCGGCACCCGACAAATACACGTAGCATTAAACGTATTCTCCTTAGCTTGAATGCACCTTAGACAGCATAACTTTTCGTATCCCTGCTTCTTCCATTTTGCAATTAAGTTCCCGTCCGCATACCCTTGCTTCAACAGCCACTGATACAGTTCGGACGAGATCGCCTCGCGGGTGTAATACAAGTCGTAAATATACCGCGACCGCTGATGCGTGATTTGGAACACGGGCCACAAGGACTCGTTTTTGCGCTTGCCTTCGTGAGACGCGGTTTCGATATCTTTGAGCCTATTGGCGAAGTCGAGAAGCGTGTCTTCGATCTCAGCGAAGCCTTCTGGCGGTTTCTTCGTGCGAAGGGTTTTGACGCGCGGCATTTCGTTGTGCGTGAGCTGTGTGCGTAGTGGCGTACACCTCGTACGTGCTTGTCACTGATGTAAAGTTTGCAGAGATCTGATATGGTAAATACTTATGAGCACTAACTCTGTGGTATCTAGATATTTTGTCTCGAAGCAGGGTTAGTTCGTGATGGGAGGTGACCTTGTGGCGTTGACCTGTGGCGCGCGTGATGACAAAGGCGTGGTGCGTCGTCATGCATAGAGCGCATGACGCCTTCACCATCATCTAATCCGATGAACATATTTGTCAAGAAATGAATGACAATTCAAGGTTTCTTTGTACGATTGATTGCAATATCCAATAACAACGGAATGGAATTTCATAGGTATTGCCCTCATTCTGCTTTATTTTGGCTCACCATTTCTCTCATGGCATTGGTGGCAATGGAGTTGAGCAGGCCCCTGGGTTGTACTGGGGCCGACGTGTCGAGGGAGGCTTGTGGTGGAAAGGTGTTCTTCTGCTAGATAGGTCCGCTGGCTTTGTTTCACATTTGTAGGAACGGGAAACAAGCCATATTACTCTGAATCAGTGTCGACTACCGCAAGAGTGTTGCAAATTAAACTAATCGCTCTAATCCTCAGTATAAGTGACGCACAGCAAACTGGATACTATGCAGCACTACCGCGCGGGAGACGAATGCAGATTGCAATATGCGCTTGTGATCCTCTGTGGCCCAGACGTTTGTCATGGTCAGTCATGAAATTCTGCATTATACACTACGCAACAAGTGGAATGCATCTTGTCCGGAATACTTTATTATGACTGAGTACTTCGCGGTTCGCGAAACCACCAATTCACCTGTCAAAACTGGTTAGAATCTTAGTTTAGATTTGCGGTGGCGGTATGTATCACTCACGCTGGCAGATACTCCTGTCCCTAGACTCTCAACTTCATGCCACCATCGCTCCGGTATGTAAAGTCCATCTCCGGGGTTGATGATGACCTCGTCCCACGGAGCATCGCCTGGCGCAGGAGGGCTGAAATTATCATTGCCCAATCCCCCTCTTCGCTTTCTCTGCCCTTCGCCTAAAACAGATGGTTCCCACAGTACAACTTTCTTCTTGCCTCCAACCATCACATATAAGTTCTCGTTCGGATCAAAGTGTCGCGGTGTAAAAGTGTTCGTGCCGATCCACGCACTAGAGCCATATATATGGCGCGAATCTGGCAGGTAGTCAGGGACAGGCACAAGGTCCCGCGACAGTGCTGGCAAACCACTTAATAACGGAGTTTGGGCCAGATATAGACTTGCGTATTCCTTAGGAACATCTTTCATGGAATGTAATCTTAGAAACAACGACAATGGAATCTGAGTGCGGAAAAACGGATTTGGGCCGTCGGGACTGGCAGGCGTCGACGAGCTGGCTACGGAACCGGGGCTAAACCGTCCACTCTCCACGTCAACTAATGGATCCTTCCCACTCGCGTCAATTAGTGAGAGGAAGTATGGCAAATTTAGCTCTGCATTGCTGGTACTGTCCGGTGTTATCATCCATTTCGAGATCGCTGGAAGGTTCGAAAAGGTACCTTGGAAAAGGCATGGTAGACCTTTTCGGAGATAGTTATCTATGAAGAATGCTCGCGACGCATCATTTATTACTGACATACGCATGACAGATCATAGATGGTGCATAAATTGTCGGCACTGGATGGGCAATTAGAATTCGAAGCTAGAGTGTGTGTGTCTTCACTGTCCGAAGCGGACTGAGGCTCTGCCAGCGCGAGGAAAAGCCCTTGCCATGTGCCCATGATACCCCAAACCCGCAGACTGGCGGGTTTGGACCTAAGATCTCCCAATCGAGGGAAAACTTTGGGTCGCCGTTGTACCACTAACAGACAGGAAAGCTTTGCTAGATGGTCCGGCTATTGCTTTAGCTGCAGGTACCTCACCATACTCATGCAATGCGCTGACCAATACTGCTTCGTCCGGAAGGGGATGAGATCGTCAACCTCGGAGCTGCTAAGAAGATTAACTGGGCTCATGTCCTTATGTAACCGGGGCCTGTCGGTGCTGTCTATCACATTCGAGTGTGTATTTGGCAAATACCACTTTCTGTCAGGCACGATAACGAGAACATTCTCCCAGCCGTGATGCGCATGTTTGAGACAGTGCTGGACGATGCCGTCCGGGTGATTTGCATGCGGCATAAGGTTGCAGGACAACAATTGCAATTGAATTCTACATGCGATATATGGACCTTGGTGCTGTCGATCCGTCAGTGATTCGCAGGTTCGAGTCGTTCTGGATCCGCGCATCTTGGCATCCGGGTTCACGTCATCTGTTTGTCGTTGACTGTCCTGATAGATTTCTATCTGAGGCCTCTGCACAGATCGCATCGGCACCTGGGGAATATGGATGGACTGACAGTACAAATTCTGCCAGCTCGGACCGATCAGTGACTAGAAAGGCAACAAACTCGCGAAGACTGCCGCTGAGGTTCGCAAACGTGACACTACGAACATCGCCGTCCGGACGACGCGAGAACAAGATCTCCGTTCTCTTTGACGACAAGAAATGTACTGTACACAATATATTCGTACCACCAGCCTACAGGACCGACGAATACTTTGGACATTTGAATAGTCTTCTCATTATTCTTTCCTACTGACATTGGAACATAGACTCTATGGAAACATTAATAGACATTTGTACTCATAAACTTGGACGTATACCACGTTAACAAAACAGAAAAAAAAAGGTTACAAAATATCCCACCGCAGAGACTGGGAAAAGTACCCAAAAGCCGAATACCCCAAACATGAACCGCAGAACTCCTTCTGGACTTAGTATGCAAAATAAAATAAAAAATAATGCAAGTCTAAATGTCGATCTACAGGCTGTAGACATATCGTTTTAAATGCTTCTCTTCACAGGCTACGCAAACAAGAGTTCCATCATCTCGTAAGATGAATCCATCATCGCCAAACGGTGTGGTGCATTCCTGTACTACAAGATTAAACACATACTCTTGGGCAATCACGTATATGTATACCTACCTCACAACTGAAGCACGTTGAGCACCAGTCCCTTCCAAGCACCTTTATAATCACGTCTCCTTCCGGAATGGTTTTATCACACTTCCAGCACTTAGTAGAATACCTGTTCATAAAACAATTATGGCACCAGGCGTAGTTATCGCGGGCATGATAAGACTCTGTTGACGAAAATGGCTTTCGCATGTTAGTTCTGCAGTAAATGGGCTCAGCCTCTAGTATAACCTACCGTGCTGCAGCCAGCGCAAAAGAAATGACCAACATGATACGTCGCGCCCATGGCGGTAATGACCTCATCTTCGATTGGAGTCTGGCAATTCTTGCATCTCGGGGAAAATAATTCATGGTAATCAAGATGACAGTAGACCTTGCCCCCATGTGGATAAAATGCCGCATGCTCCAATGATAGCGAACAATGACTGCATTGAAAACAGTGAGGATGATACTTATTACCCATTGCCTTTAGGATTGTCTTAGTGGACGATAGTGACTTGTGGCATTGAGCACAAATATTCTTGTTCAAAGGATTGTTGATTCTGGGATCCAGATTTGAGACTGCTGCGTTCGGCGGCTCGCCTTGATAGAAGGGATGATCTCGTGGGAAATATATGACTGGCAGCGGCTTTTTAGTCAGAAGTTCCGGCGGCGGCAGCGGTGGAGGATGATAATGTTGCTCATACTCGCTACTGTCACGACGGCTGCTGTATGTGCTATCAGTATCATTAGGTGTACTCCGGGCTCGAGTATGCGCATGAATTGAGGGACTTGATAATCGCTCGCTAATATGATCTTCCAGGGACTCGTAAGCCAATCCATCATTCGAGCTTCCATGGCGCTTGCAATCAGTGTTCTCATTCCGCTCCTTTCCAAGCATTCGCCGGGTAGGACTTTCTCCCCAAGGACCGTCCGTAAGCGATTTCTTGCCTAGAGATCTCGAGGAACTTTTGTGAAGAAGCACATTGTTGTAGTGACTTGGATTATGATTAGCTAGAGCTGCGGAGGCTTGGTTTTCTAATTGCGACAAATAATGCCCTACACAACAATATTATGATCAGTACGAGTCTATTGCTGACTCAACGTTAGTAATGCTTGATACTCTAGCACTTACGTAATTCGTCTTTCGACATGCAACTCATCCGCGGATCCGCCATATTTAAATCTCCAAATTACAGTATGTCCTTTATAACGCCGCATGCAATCTGTGTCTGAGACAGATCATGATGGTGTGTTCTGGAAACGATGAGGGGAAGGGCAGCGTGTCTCTGGGAGGAAGGGTGCATTGAGCGGTTTACAAGGAAGGATGTACGGAAACAAATGACGTTACCACGGCAACCAAAGGCACGTGCACACGTGAGGCGCCTATTAATGATTGCCAGTGCAAGGTCATCACTTCGCACTTCGAAATCGATCTAATGACTATTTATCAGGGGCTACTTCGGAAGTAGTTTACTAAAGATGGACGACTTCTCATTCGACGATATAGATTTACAGGCATTGGACCGCATCGAACAACAAGCAAGGCCTACCTCAAACTTGCGACCGCCCTCTATAGCGTCTGGACTTCCAGCGGCGGCACCAATCGCAGCAGCGGCACAGCCTTTACCACGAGCAGGTCAAAGTAGGAATCCATCAGGGCGGGCGACGGCCCTACAGCAGCCAGTGCCTCGGAAGATAGCCAATGCTTCTAGCTCGCTCGGGACTATAGTAGTCAGTCCGCGTCAGGTAGGTCGTGTCCGCAGAAAATCAAAGCGTAACGAGCTAATTGAAGGTCAATAGAAAGGGAACCCGGTGCTGAATTATATTAGAAACGTACCATGGGAGTACGGCGATATTGTGCCGGACTATATGGTTGATCCGTCTATTGCTATACTCTTTCTCAGGTAACCCGCAAACAATGTACAAACGTTGCAGAAGAGCATCACTAATGTGACTTTTAGTCTCAAATATCATCGTGCGTTTATTTTTGACGGTCCTGTGAGACATAAACTTATTCCAAAATAGGTTTGCATCCAGAATACATCTACAACAGAATCACGAAGATGGCCAAGAACTATCGTGCGCGGATACTCTTAATAGTTGTCGACATAGTAAGTACAGTGTATGCAACGAAATGTGAGGCACGGTTTGGTAATGAAATATCAGGAAAATCACGCAGAGTCGATCAAGGAGCTAACAAAGACTGGGGTGGTTAACAATTTAGTAGTTATCCTGTCGTGGAGGTCGGTTCTCGGTCTCTTGATTACTTCGAGCCAAACTCACGTGTCTTGGTTTAGCGCGCAAGAAGCAGGCCACTATATATCACTTTTTGGGGCTCTAAAATCAGCACCACCGACGGCAATCCAAGCCTCCCAAAAGGAAGATTATTCAGTTCGAATAGTAGATGCGTTGACATCCATCCGTGGGGTGAACAAGAACGATGCGGCAAGTTTGATAAGTACGTTTGGCAGCTTGAAGAATGCTGTGAATGACGGAGGCCGAACGGTATCGAATATTGGAGGCTGGGGTGATGCTAAGGTATCCGCTATTAATTAGTATTAGGCAGAGCTAAATCAGACGCTGATACATCTACCAGGTTCGAAGGTTTCGGGTGGCGATTACAGAGCCGTTTGTTGTGCGGAGAAAGGTTATTAGTAGGGTTTCAAAATCTTTCCAACAAAATTCGAGCGCAAATAAAGGCAAGCTACCTGCTCGTCCTGTACTACCTAGTAATAACGCCATGGAGGCTCCAAAGGCCGACGATGGCACATTGATTGCAGCAGACGAATCATCGAGCCTAAATAGTCGCCAGACAGAGCCTAGTTCGAGCCGAAGTAGAGAAAATGAGAACGAAATTCCTGTATCATTTTCTGGCGTAATGGCAGAGCTTGCAAAGCTACGCAATGCACACGGATCTTAGTTTGTACAATATTTTGTGTGAATTTCGTTAATTTGTATATACTTGTCAAGATTCATTCCCGCTCACTAACCCGTGGCCTACAACCCTGCTCCGGTGGTCCAGCCAAAAGCTTGCTCGCAAAATGAAAGTTTAAAGTCTACAAAACTTTAAACTCCCAACCGGGAAAAATTTACTTATACTGTTTGGAGATCTTGCCGTCCGATCTCATCGTCTTTAATACGGTCAAGGTATTGTTATTGGTCTCTCACTTGTTCTTTGGACTTGGTTCTTAGCAGAAAATTCAATGGTGAAGGAAGAACCCGATGCAACAGGGCCGGCAATGCCTGGCGCCGCCAGCGAGAACACCACGCTCTTTGTTCGGTCACTACCCTTCTCGGCGACATCTGATTCACTCTCGGACTTTTTCTCGCAGATATGTCCTGTCAAACACAGTGTAGTCGTTACCGACCGCGAGACAAAACAGTCGAAAGGTTTTGGCTTTGTGACGTTTGCACTCGTGTCCGATGCCAAGAAAGCGATTGAAGAATCTCGTGCGTTGAAATTTGAAGGACGCACTTTGCGAGTCGATCTCGCGAAGCGACGACAACGAGGTGGACAAGCCGAGGAGAGCAATGACGTAGCTGCGGATGGGGATGCTACGGTTACTGAGGGCCAGAAATTGAAACGAAGACCTCGACTGATTATTCGAAATCTGCCCTGGTCTGTACGGGATCCGGAAGAATTGACGAAACTCTTCAGTCGGTACGGAAAAGTTACGGAAGCTTTGATCCCGAGAAAGAAAGGTGGTCGCATGTCAGGTTTTGCCTTTGTTACTATGAGGAAACGGACCTCAGCCGAGCGTGCGATCAAAGAAGCAAATGGGATGAAGATTGACGGCCGGCCCGTGGCCGTCGACTACGCGGTTGAGAAAGATACGTGGCAACAGCATCTTGAGAGTGGTCTTGAGCTTGGAAAGGAACGACTTGAAATTTCTGACGATGATGAGAGTGCGAGCGAGGAATCAGAAGAGGAGGAAAGCGACAGCAACGTCAGCATTAAGGATGAAGATGAATATAGCGCTTCTGCCAATTCTGAACATGACATAATCGATGCGGCCCTGGTTAAGTCTGAGGACGACAGTGTCGAACATGATGAAGGCGAAGACGACGACGACGAAGAAGAAGAAGAAGAAGAAGAAGAAGAAGAAGTAGATGAAGAGGAAGAAGAGGACGATGAGGCTGATGACGACGATGACGATGACGATGACGATGACATTGACAATGACGAGGACGAAGACGCCGATGAGGATGGCGGCGATAAATCCGTCACCCAGGCGTCGCGGAAGTCAAGTGCTGTCAGAAAGATGAACGACACCAATACCGATACGACGGTATTCATCCGAAATCTCTCATATGCGATCACATCGGAGTTACTACAGGAGCACTTCGCAGCAAACTTTGGGCCAGTCCGTTACGCACTCCCGGTTGAGGACAAGGAAACCCATCAGCCCCGAGGCACTGGCTTTGTTTGTTTTAAAGATAAGCAAACTTACCAAGCTTGCCTTGCCGACGCGCCAAAACAAGTTTCTGAATCGTCGATTCTGATTGTGGACGATGTCGACCGACGATATGTTCTGGATAACCGAATTTTGTCCATCACTGCGGCTGTTGACCGCACGAAAGCGGAGAAGCTTGCTGAAGACGGTGCTCTAAAGCGACTATCTGCAGCTGGAAAAGATTCAACCGACAAGAAAGACAAGCGCTATCTGTTTCTCCTTAACGAAGGTCGTATCGCTCCTGATTCCGCTCTCGGTCAGCTCGTGTCTAAGACCGACATGGATATTCGACAGCAATCGCTCGCCATCCGTCGCCAGCAACTACGCTCGAATCCCTCCCTCCATCTCAGTCTCACACGTCTCGCTGTAAGGAATATTCCTCGTGCTATGACAGCCACGCAACTTAAACTACTCGCTCGTCGCGCGATCGTCGCGTTTGCCGAGGAAGTGCAAGCTGGGACTCGCCAATCGCTTAGCAAGGAAGAACTTGAACGGTCGCATTCTTACGACGAGGAGCGTGATATCAAATCACGTAAGAAGAAGTATGGTGTCGTGAAGCAAGTCAAGATCATATCTGAGGACAAGAAGGCTGGATCAGGGCGATCTCGAGGCTACGGATTCATTGAGTATGCATCGCATCGATTAGCATTGATGGGCTTAAGATGGCTCAACGCTAGAGAAATTGGACCGAAGGATCTCGTGCAGCTACAGCAAGAGTTTGCGAAAGTGGACACTGAAGTAGCTGGGGCTCAGAACGAAGATAAATCCAAGTCGAAGAAAACCACGACAGGCGATATCATAAAAAATTCGGACGATCTTCGCAGGCGTCGTCTCGTTGTCGAATTTGCGATCGAAAATATCGAGGTCGTAAGGCGTCGTCAAGCAAGAGAAACCAGGGCCAGAAATAACGCCGCCAAGAAGAGTGAGGGAGAACAAGGCGCGATAAAGGGAGAAAAGCAGAAGCCAGTGGTTGCATTCAGCAAGGCTGGCAAGAAGGGAAAGAATGGCGGAAAAGCAATTGGAAAAGCAAATATTGGGAAGCGGAAGCGCGTAGTGAATGACGAAGAGTCCAAGTCCCGAAAAAATGTGAGGAACTTCAAAAAGCAGAAGCGCAGCAAATTGTAAGGAAAAGTTGTATTTTAGTGTACATAATAAGGTGCAAACTTTTATCGCATATGGGTGTGGAAGATCATTGATCGAATTAATTCCAAACAAGCATTATATTACACGTCTCATTTAATGAGTATATACCGGTCGCATTAATATCCCGCTGTCCTGATTCCGAAACAACGCCAATTAAGGTCCCAAAGTAAGCAGCACACTAGAGTTCCGCCTTAATTTCACCGATTAGAGTCATTCTTAAATTAATACACGGTCTTGGGCCTGGTGACAGTTCGTACACCACAAGCTCGTCGGGGTATTCCACGACTATACCGGATGAATTCATAAAGCAGATGTCAATTACAGGCTTGTCAAACAAATTGATCCGAAACTGTCTACCCATCAAGGGCGCGCTTTGATCTTTGAGTTCCTTTTCAATAATGAGATTCATGCATCGATTCATTAAAGAAAGATTCTCGTTATTCGTCCTAGCAGGACAATAAGACGAAATAGTATTTAGAAGGTCGTTTCCCAGCGAAAACAGCCGCACAGTACCAGGTTGTGCTACTAGTAGACGGCTAGTGTCATCATTCAAGACAACTCTATAGGCTCCATCGCACTCGGCGAGGACCTTGAATGCCCTGACGCCTTCTTCGTCCGCGTCTCGTAGTAGAGCTTCGTTGCCATTGGGAACGTCTTCCTCGTCGTTGTCTGGCATGTAATACAAACGCACTTCATGGGACTGCACCATAGGTACATCGAATTCAGCTACACTGTCATCCTCACTAGAGTCAGTCTGTGCGTCGTCAGTTCCATCTGCAGCATCAGCCAGACCATCTACAGAGCCATTGGCATGAGTAGAGGCAATTGGCCATGGCGCAGCAGCAGACGCTATCCCATCAGACCCGGCCGTAGCCACTTCAGCATATTGAGCATTTGCGTTTATCTCGGTTTCGACGTTAGTGACATTTTCATATATCATGCCTTCCCAATCGTCTTCATCATGTCCTATCTGCCAGTGTGTGATCGGTTCTCTGATCATCTTGGTACCAACAAAAAAATTCCTCCTGGTCAAACTGACCGCTTCCTCCAGCTGCACACACGTCGACTCCATATTGTTGAGAACCTCTTCAAAGTAAGTCCATAGATTCTCCTTTTCATTCCACGCTTCTTCATAAAAACTTCGCATTACAATCGTTTCATTCCAGCCGCGTAGACATAATGCTTCATCTCTGGCCTGCAGCCCGATCTCAAGGTCAAGGCGGTAATGCGGCACATCGAGCTCGGCGCCAGACGTTAGATTGATGATAGTCAGTCCGCCTAGCCTGCGACAGCCAAGAACAAGCATTTCAGCACCCGAAGACACGGCGAGCGAGTGGATAGAAGACGGAAACTGCTTACTATATATCTTCTCGCAAATTGACGAAGCCATATCTTCCTGAGATGCAGATGACGGGGACTGGTTTGATGGCTGCTGGGAGAATTCGCTCTTGTATCCCGCTAGTCTGAGTTTATAAACCTCAACGTAGCCGATGTTGAATGCGATAGCGAGAGATTTAACGTCACGAGAAACTACAACATCAGACGCAGCGCGATCCGTGTCAGCTGTAAATACGAACGAATGAGACAGTGTCGGCAAATTTTCGGCCACATTGTACACACGAATAATTCGCAGCGGTGTCGGCAAAGTTCGCCGATCGCGGTACACAGCGATGTAGAGTGATCCGTCAGCTGAGAATGTAGAACACTCGAAGTGTGGGTGAGTTCGAGTCATGTCGTTGCAGTAGATACGATACTTCGGATATAGTTCCATTGCCACTAATTTTCGTCGCAACATGTATAGATAGAGAAAATATATCCAGCTTTCACGTGGCGCAGGTTTTGGTGGCAATGGCGCGGAGTCTGATGATACTCTGGTACTGCTGTATGCCATGGCATTAGCCGACAGCGCAATGTAGATAATAATCTTCCGCAAAATAAATACCCATGTTGAATAACATCCAGATATTCCCGTTCTCGATGAGTCTCACATAAGTGATTCCTAATATGTTTCGCAAGGATATGGTCTACGCGAGTCAGCACGCGCCAGCGCGAGCAGACTTGGGACACGTTCAGGAAGCAATGAGATCCGAGCCAAGAGAACACTCCCACAATCGTCTCGTCGGGAAACTCATGTATCGTGATTCCCATATTGGTGTCTCCTTATCAATGGTGTGGCATCAGAGCGCTCGGGATACCGCAAAACCATGGTCGGCTCGCTGACTGCCAGGGGGGCGTTCATTTCCGTTTTGTTTTTCGCATCTACCGTCGAGACTTGTTGTCGACGAAGTTCTCCGCGGAATCCCTAGATTTAGGGTCAGGGTATTATTTGGCGGAATATTCTTTAGCTATATTGTAATGTACACATTAGGAATTAGATTATATTGCATGCTGTCGTACTTGCTTATACTGCTATATATTTGCTAATCGTGAGCTGCAAGTCGACTATGGTGCATCCAAAAAGGTTAGTCCCGATAATTAGGGTGAACCCTAGCCCTGTCTACCATATTTTCCGATTTTTTCCAAATGTGCCGATGTGCGAACCTTAATTTTGAAATCTTACCAAAAACAAAAGAAACAATGAATCTTTCAACACGGTAATATTATCTCATACTGTATAAACATCCCACTCGTTTCCTATCTTACATATAACACACACTAGTTTCGCTAATTGACATCGATTTCTAAAAGCAAGAACAATTATTACAATGTAAACACAAGACAAACACAAACGCACAAACACAAGACAATATCAAGACAATATCAAGACAAGACAAGCGCAAGACAAGCGCAAGACAACCACAAGACAAACGCAAGACAAGACAATGTGTTGAGCTATTGTTCCATCACACTGACCTGAAGTTCAGGGTTAGTTGTAGACGACAAGACGGTTGGCGAGTTGGAATTGGCCTCTGCTGACTTCGATTGCTCTATATTCGCCAGTTGGTGCGTCTGAGACTGTGAAAGGGCGGGCATCATGAGTGTAATAGGTCTCTTCCAGACTCATCTTCTTGCGAGGTAGGAGCAGATGCTTCTGTAACGTGCACCACACAAAAGAGGTGGGAGCACGAAATAGGTAACGTGAGGGAAGTTGTACGATAGTATTCACTGTCCCTGAGAAATGTATATTGAAGCCTTCCCCTTCCACTTCCCGCTCTCATGTCGACTATTTATACATTAAACATTTAACACATCACATATCATCACATATGTGATTCTGGGGAGCGTGCAGCTTCCGTACGTCGCACCGCATCCGCACGTGCCTCGTGCCGCGTACGCAAACCCTGTGCCACTTGTCACTTGTGACGTTACACTATGTGACGGGGCGTTACAGCTTCTGGAATTTGACTGAACCCTTACCAAGATAGATATAAGCTGGCTTAAACGTACTTTCGGCTCCAAACTCAGGCTTTCTCATCTCTAGATGAACACCTGTGACCGAGATGCCACAGCTGGACGCCAACTCCTTTAGATCATATACAATCTTTCTGTGGCCTTCGGTGCTCTGGATAAATTTGTAGTTGTTATATCTCTTACTATAACTACCGTCACTGTCGATCAGGCCACCAATAACGGCCAGACGCGTATCTTCGTCAGCCGTCATATATGATGACGGAATACCACCGCTTTTGTTGTTCAATAGGCGGAGTTCTTTCATATACGCAGGAGGAATACCGCCGCTTTTGTCGTAGAGGAGGCCGAGTTTCCGAAGACCATCCAGAACAGGGTTGCGGGCGTACCGTCCTCCTTGCGGGCACGCGATCCTGTAGCGGAGAACATCATGGTTGCGTAAATACCCGCTCACGGCCGTGCCAGCCGCATTCTGCAATCTTTGATGCCAAGTGGAGCTAAGGAGCATCTGGTTTCAAAGAGCTGTTGAGTCGGTCAACGTAAGATCGCAACCAGTCATGAGTCTCGCTGCCAAAGTCTGCGGCCGAAATTTCCGCCGTATTAGCCGTGCCATCACCGAGCCACAACCCACAACCCCAAAATATGAATCAACCGGTAGATCTCGCGGATCTGCGGATGCGGTGGATGGATCAAAGGCGAGCGGAGTACGATATAGCTTCAAGTGATTGCGTTTGACCTCCTTGCAGCAGAGTCGCTCATACTCCTCAACTGTCACGGAGAATTCCTCGCCATCACTGACAATTAGAGTATCCACCAGATGATGAAGATCGCTTTGCAAAATTGAGTGCGCCAGCTGTGCCTGCCCCTCGGTCTTGAAACGGCGCTGCAGAGTTCGACAACCACCACAATCCCAGTTACTGCACGATCCGCAGGCGCATTATCCAGATACATTGACAGTTAGACAACGGTGAACTCGAACCAGGCGTGTCCTCAGGCGGAGGCGTGATTGGACGCAATTGCGACGAGGGGACATAGGTGTGAGTAGACTGGGAGCTCGGCAGATCTAACTCCACAAAAGGCTTCTCTGGGAAGAACTACTCGGCTGGGGGCACATTAGGATCACCTGTGAAAGAGTTAGCAGGACCATGCAGCGTCAAGGCTCGCAAGACGGAGCATACTAGTAGTTTGTTCGGCTCGTCGACACCCCCACGAGCATCTCATCAGAGAAGTTATGTATCGTGATTCCCATGCCTGCAGCGTGACACTGCTAGACCTGGCTGACCATACGGACGTCGAGCTGTGCAATATAAACATCCTGAGTTCTCGAGCCTCATAACGTGTCAGGGGCTAACAAATGACATCAGCCACGCCACCTCACGCATCAATGGCACGGTCTAACATGCTCCACAAAATCGCGTTACTTTTTAAGCGTAGAACGCAAACAATATCTAATATATTTTCTGTACCAAGTCTTTCACTGCTACAAAACACCTATAAATAAACGGCGGAAATTATACAGACATTCAAATGAACCATACGCCGAACAGAACAATCTTCTATATCCCAATTTCGAGTACCAAAAAAGTCAGAGGTATAAATTTCCCAAATATACGTTAAATATCGTAAACTCCCTTTGCAATTACAAAATCTATACGTTCCCCTTAGCCACCAACTGGACACGCTCAGCGCCTGACAAATCCGAGTTCTTCTTCTTGATAACTCTTACTACCATCAAGCTTCCTTTTCCCCTAGAATCCTCCAACTGAACTCTAATCAATTTATGTCCAAGTGGTAGCCGCTGCTGTACCTCTTGCAATGACAGACGGGAGTGGTATGCGCGCTCCTCGTCGACGAGGTCCACGTACCCTGACTTGGGCAGTTCGGTGTTGGGGACGTTCGAGATAATTCGATGCTGCATGGTCGCCTTCTTCTGTTGATTCCTCGATTTGGCCTCTGCAGCTACCATCTCCTTCTTTAGAGCTTGCTCTTGCCTAAGGGCAGCAACGGCTGCGGTGTTGTCTTGTTTCGACTTCGATGCTTTAGATACAGGAACAGATTCAACGATCTTCGCAATGTCCGCAGACTCAAAACTCGGTAGCACCTGCGATTGCGCTTCCATTTGCCGCCTTTGTGCTCTCAGATCTGCCGCCCTCTGCCGCTGTCTCTCTCTAGCCTCAGCAGCCTTTTGCAGGCCATGAAACAGCTCCGCCAAGGGCGACCGCTTAGCCTCGGCCTGCTCCTGCAATGCCCCATCACCTAGACCTAGTTCAAATCCCTGATCTTTCTCCTGTCCTTGCTGAGCCGCCATTTGCAGTTGCTCAGATAGCTTCTTCCGTCTAGTCTCTTGGACTATGGCTGTATTCTCCTCCATCTTAGTATCCTGAAACCTTTTCAGAGAGAGCAGCTTCTCCAGCTCCTGAGCCCTCGCTTCGCTTTGTATGTCGTGGCCTTCATTTTGCTCGACGACTTGCTTATCTGAACTCACGAATGACTGCATGGTGTCCACCAGATTGACCTCAGTCGCTTTATTATCGCGTCCAGCGCCAGAATTCGTGTAAGGCAGCGTAGAACTACTTCGCGATGCCAGCTTAAACGGTGGCTCCAGCTTCCTCTTAATCCCCCTTCTGTTGCCGTGCATACCAGCCATGCCATGACGTCCATCTTTGCAATTCATGAGCGGCACGTGTTTGCCAGTGCCACGGTCCGCGACAGGATGTTGTTGCGCCGACCAGCTTGACTGACTCTGTAGCCTCGCATACATTCGGAGTTTCTGGACTGCGCCTTGCGCTCGAGAGGTGCGTACATGCATCCCCATTTCGATGAGGTGTCGAGCGATCTGTTGAGATTACGCGGTCGACAGACACCGTGCTGCAACGTAAGATCTTGCCCTCAAAATCCGAATTGTCAATCCAGCAAAGAAATGCGACCAGTAATTAGTGAACGATAATATCTGCCACGGCTTCTAGGAGCTCGGTTTCAAAATTCTGAACTCCCACCGCGACTTGGTACTACTAATTCGGCTTGCAAAGTCTCAAGTCTCGCCAATTCCAAATGCGAAAATACTTAAGAACTTATGATATTGCTAGTCTTTATAGATGCAATTATCGTGACTTATACTTGTTGTGCGCCTGTAATGAAGGCGATGAGCGCCTTTCAATTTACTCGAGAATCCGTTGCAGTGACGTATAGAAGATACAGAAATGCTTACCCGGCTCCAGCGCGCCGCCCTCCTCGGTGTCAAGGTTGTCTTTCCCGACTGATCCAACCGATAAGCTGGAGCACAAACAGCTCGCCTACATTGTTCTGATCACTGTTGAACGAGTCTCAGAACGACATGTCGGCACACACACTGGCGATCTGCCGCAGGAGCGCAATGCAGCAAGGACGTGGTTGCCGAATGAGTGCGATCCGCAGTAGTCATTCGCATTCACATTCCCACGATGAAGGCAGCTCGCATTCGCATACTCACACGCACACACATACACAGACTGCACGTGTACAAGAGCCCCCGCCAAAGTCGCTTGATTCGCCGTCGACATCATCAGCGCCGGAATCCGACCGGTCCCGCCTATCGATATCGAGGGCGCAGCAATATTGCGCGTCCATGCTTGAAAGCAGCTTCATGTCGCCGAATCTTATAACGCCATTTATACCAGGCCCTTCTCGAGACGCACACATTGCGCTGTCCTCACTCTCAGCCGCACTTAAACACGCCAGCCACCCACCGCTGACCTCGTCGGCAACCATCTCAATGGCGTCAGGCTCCAGTGCGGCGTCCGCCCGGCTCCGTCTTCAATTCTGGAAACAAACGATCCAGGACATTTTTGCGGGCAAGACACCACCGTCGGAACCTGTCGCGATACTTCTCACAGAAGCGATCCGCACGCATTCATATACACGCGGATTTTTCACTCGCATGGTTGACGCACGAACGACGCGCGTCGGCGATCCGCCGTTCGCGAATATCTCGGCATTGGCGGACTACGGCGAGGCAGCGTACTCGTCAATGCTGTATTTGCTTGGCGAGAGCATGCCGAGTTCGCGGGCAGTCGCCGCCGAACACGTGTGCTCGCACATCGGTCGCGCCATGGGCGTAGTCGAGGTCTTGTCAGATTTTCCGGGCATGATTGAGCGTCGTGGACGAGTGCTGTTGCCGGTTGATGTCATGGTCCGGCATGCCGTGCGAGAGGAAGATGTGTTGCGACGAATCGATGTCCGGGATAGCGAAATTCGCCGGAAACTTGCTGACGCTGTGTTCGAGGTCGCCACGCATGCGAACGATCAACTTATCACAGCGCGGACAATGTTCGAGGAAGTTGTCAGTCGGCAGGGCGGTCGCAGGAACATTGATGACGCGATGTTTGCGCCAGTGTTGTTTGCCGTTCCGATTCGAGTGTGGTTGGAAAAACTGGAGAAGTTTGATTTCGACTTGTTCAGTCCAAAGTTAAGGGTCAAAGACTGGATTCTGCCCTGGAAGATGTACTGGGCATATCGATCGCGGAAGATATAATCTGCTGCTTCAGTGATTTTGTGTATATTAGTCATGTTTGGCATATCAAGACATGTACATAGCTATGTACTTATGTATTCTTCGGACCGCCATCATAATCCTTCAATTCGACAAGCGTAATAAGCCATTAATTATGTCATTAATTATATATCTTGTACATTCGTGTAATCATTATAAACCGTTTTGCCCCAACACAGTACCATCCAAAAAAAAAAAAAAAAACCGCTTTTCAATGATGTCTTTCAAAGATGTCCCAGGCATCAAAATCACAAAATCATCCCGGTGTACGCCATGTGTTAAAACAAAAGGGAGGCATCGTGTTGTTATTTATGTTCGTTATTTTCCATTTCCTTCTTATACCTCACCACGGCGGCCTTAATCGCGACTAGCCACCGCGTAAGATCCTCTTCTGTGTCGGCACACAGACGGAGGCGCTTTTCGGGTAGAATAACTTGTAGGCAATACTGCTTCGACCGAGACATTGGGTCAATCTCCATTACGTCTATGATATGATCCAGAGGGATGATCTTGAGCGGTTTGTACTCATCCTCGGATTTATAAAACGCGAGACTCCCTTTGCGGAGCACGACCCATTTCCTGCGCCATTGATTGTATCGCCTGACTAGACGAAGAAGATAGCCGCTTTCCAAAACACGGTCTTTTTCTAACTGTGCAAGATCATGAGCGACATGGTTATCAGCCGTGCTCGTACTTGTGCGGGGCTGGCCGGCTGGGCCGGGTGCAGAGAGCTGGATGTCAGACGGATTGCGAAGATTGGCACTAGAAATCGGGACGCCGTATTCGGAAGCACCAGATGAGAATCCAAGGTCTTCGGCGCCCGAAAATTCATACGAACTGCCGTTATGTATACTTTGGTCCGGCGACCGCGACCGCGCAATGCTATCATGTGCAGCTGTCGTCGGCGATAATGGAAGATCGCTCTCGATTGGACTAGCGAGGCGTTGACGTGGATGATGCTGTTGCTGGTGCTGCTCATGCTGCTCATGCTGGGGCTGCTGGTGCTGATTGTGCAGCATCTGGCCATGAACGTGGTGAGAGCCATAAGCATGATGTTGGCGGTGGTGGTTGTGTTGTTGTTGTTGTTGATGTTGTTGATGATGATCATCACTGAGTGAGGGGCGTCCAACAGTCTCGGCGTTTTCATCCGTTTGATCACTAGGCGCTGCCGTCACAGGTACTACAGTAAGTTGGGGTACAGATGGTGATATGCCGGCCAAATTCTCACTTGATCTCACATTTTCTGCGGATCCCTGAAAATTCGGTGCTCGGAACGTTGCGGCGGATTGCCGACGGAGAAATTCTAATTGTTGTTCGGCCAGTCTCACAGCCATCTTGATATCTGTGACCCAGTCTTCTGCCTCGACTGGAGTATTCGCTTGTAGATGATAATTCCTACTTGGTGTGAATATAGCGAAATGAGCTTTGCGCTTCGAATCGGACTTCTCCGACAGAATAGCCGCCGTGTTGATATCACTGATGGGAATAATATCGGCCGCCTTGTATTCTGAGTCGTTTTTATAAATAGTCAATTGTGCTGGACGTAGTACAAACCATCGTCGAGCCCAAGTCTATGTTCATGAGAATTAGCCATGCCAAGAGTGCAGGCACTACACAAAATGTAAATACCCATCGCTTTCCACGTTTCAACAGCCAGCCATTGCGAATTATGACGTCGTTATTCATGCTGCTGCGCTCATCCGTCTCGGTAGACGCTCTGACCACGGCGGACGCTGAGGACGCAGGGACAGTGGTTCCCTGCTGATTCTGGTTGCGAAGCTGTAGCTGTGGTGGGATCGGCGTTCGAGGCGAAATCGAGAGAGTGGAAATATTGTCGGCAAGAGCAGAGACGGCCGCGGGAGAGTGCTGTGGCACGACTCGTGCAGTTATGACAGACTGACTGTGCATGTTCTCAATAGAACGTGGTCGCGACTGAGTCTGTGCCTGGGACTGGACAGCCGAGTATGACGGGACTCCGGGCGGGGCGGAGACCACGACGCCCGACATCGCGCACAGAAAAATGACAAGTCGCTCGCGTCGCGCGCAGACACAAGACAACACGAGGATAATTTCCCGCAGTCGACGGATCTGGCTGCCAATGAGCTCTGTGAAGGGAGAGTGGCGCGAAAAGGGGAGGGAGCGAAGGATGGATCCGACTAGGAGAGAGATGAGCGCCGACAAAAAACAAACAAAAAACGTTGCCGGCGGGGTTGCGGACGGGGCGATGACGGAAGTGTATTTCGCATGGTGGATAAGGTTTGCAGATTAATGCAGCTTGCTGCAGTTCACAATGCGTTTCAGCAACACTTCTACGGTTGTAGCTGTCAGAATACATTTGTATATTTACGCTGTCCGTTCTATTTCCTGCCGTAGTTTGACCTTATGCAACAATTTGAACGGAATAATGATTTGGTCGCTGTGGCCTACTACAAGAAGAATCCACGCCGACAAAGCTCCGCGCTGCTGGTGTGCAAAAAGTTACTGAGTTTCACCGAACTGATTCGGTAACTTAAATGGTCCCGTATGCCTTAATTGGCTAGCTAAGCTAATCTGGAGACTAGTGTTACGTCATCATGCTCCGCGGATCGTTCGTCAGGGACATCGCTTATTCATTCCTTTCCCCATTCCCTAGGTAAAGGCGACTGTATGACTGTCCGTTGAAGTCATCTGTATTTTACGACATAACGTTAGCTTAACGAGACCGGGGATTACGCACGAATCCAGCACCGAGAAGCGACAGGACAACTTCGGTATTTCCAACACAAGTTCGGATTCCCATTACAATTTTATGGGGAGCCTGATGTATTGGCTTCAAAAATCTGCAATCAAACAATAGAGAGGGTTGAAGGAGCTTTAGTAGACTAGTAGTTGGCACTTGCATCATTCCTGGCGTCATCGTACTAGAAGACCCTCGTCTTTGCTACACTGTATTATTATCAATGATGATGATAATTGATAAAGTACTGCATTTCCAGTTCTAATCCCAAGTTACCTAATCACTTGACCAGTTTCCATTTCCATAGCGTGCTTCAGCTTTGCAGCTGCCCCAGACCCGCAATAACCTGACGATGACGTCTGATCTTGCATCGCTCTCACACAGCAGCCGGTTGCCTATAATATGACACATCTACGCGTGAATATAATGTGTATGTACGAAAATATGATATACTATTTAAATAGTCACGTAAAGGAGCAAAGGACATGTATTCATGATGACCTCGGAACGTCAGCCGGGTGGAATCGACGAGGGCAGGGGTTAGCGGCCCGCACTCCGGCACGTGCTTCCTTTCGTCCTGTCTCCCGCCCTTGCTTCCCCGCCATCGTCATCTCGATATATCCTGTGAACACTTGGTACTAAAAAAGTTCCTCCCCCTTACCATTTTCCTTAGCGCCTCCGGACCGCAAAAGATCACCACAGAATTACTCGCTTGTCCACAATGGTTGCTGACGCGCTCGTCTATCATCCAACCGCAGCGCATCTGCTGCGCTACCTTGACACGACAATCGGTCGTGACAAGGTGATGCGATTGGTCCAGTACTTTGCCCGTTTCTACGCCGCGTATCTCGCCCGTACAGGCGGCGACAAGGCTACACTCGTGGCCTGGCGTGGCCTCATGTCCCAGTTCTCTACTGCTCGAAAGATTATCAGAATCGGCAAGCCGCTGCAGCACTTGAAGGCTGCTGCGGTTGCATACGACAATAAGACTGGCGACGCTGTTTTGAGATATACCGCTGTCGGCAGGCAATTGGCGTACTCTGCCTATCTCACAATCGACACTTTGATTTTTGTAGGTATCATGTTCGCCGTAGCGGGATAAGGTCGTCTAACGTGTAGGTAGGCCCACGGCACGAAGCTTGTAACTCTCAAGAATCCCGAACTGGCTCAGAAACTATACTACCAATTCTGGCTCGCAGGAATCGTCTTCAGCATCTCCGGTGCCGTATACAAACACATTGGCCTCAGCAATCGTGAAGCCTCTCTCGCGAAGCAGGCCGAGAAGGATATTGTCGCCATCAAGAAGGTCAGAGCTGAACAGGCCGCTAATAGCACCCAGCTGGTCCTTGATCTTCTCGACAGCTCGATCCCAATGTCGGGTCTCCAGTTAGTGCCTATTGACGAGTCCGTCGTTGGTCTTGCAGGCATGGTTTCCAGTTTGATCGGTGCGTCTGTGCAGTGGAACAGTACTGCGTAGACAAGACGCTATCTGTACGGTGTAACGCAGGAGATCTTCGCTGATGAATTTCTTGGCCATTGGGTATTGTAATGTATGTAATCGTTTAGTAATAGAGTTTTCTTGCCGTAATAATGAAAAACATTTTTATATTTGGAGCGACATATAGTACATGAGCCAATATTGCGTATTCGGTCTAACACCATGATGCTCGTGTTCAGCCATAAAGCACATAGACGTACACGATGACCCAAGTCTTAACGATACATCACTCACGGCAATATTCACTTTGAAGCTGGAGCAGCCTGGGCAGCCTGGGCAGCCTGAGCAGCAGCAGCAGCCTGCGCTTGAGGATCAACGACCTACGAACATTAGCACGCGTCGCATATTCCTAGACCGGTAAATAACTTACCCCCTTGATGACATTACCAAGCGTGAAATTCTGCCGCTCCAAGAACTCACGTTCTCGCTGCTTCTCCTCCTCAAGAATCTTCTCGCCATTCTCCTTAATGAATTGCTGCATCCGCTCGTAGTTCTTAATTCCTTCTTGCCTGTAGAAATCCTGCGCGATCATAGGCTTGTCAGCCTGTGGGACTGGCATACCGAACACCCTTGCAATCCACGACGAAAGACCCGCCCGGCCTTTCTGCTGCTCCCATAATTCGTACGCCTTCTTGCGAAACTCACGCTCTCGGCGCTCGTATTCTTCGCCATAGTCTTCTGATCCTTCAAATGTCTGCAAAACCTTTCTGACATCCTTGACGTCGCTATTGGCAATATACTCGAGGAGAGGGATAAGCTTGACGAGCTCCTTGTCGTCCTTTGAACCATTCCATCGTTTGACGGGAATAGCGTTATGCGGTTGCTTTGAGTACGCCACAGGATCGACGTCCATTATGATGACTTTGCTGAGGTCACGGTTGATGTTGGAAATATCTTTCACAATCTGGCCATCAATGTAGTAAGTTGATTCCCTGAAAAGAGCGTGTGTCATAAACGCGTGATATGGATCTAACTTCATAACCATGCGCTCGGCAAAATTGGCAGACTCGGAAGAGAAGAGGACAATTTCGTAATACTGTGCGAGATACATCAAAAAGTAGTCAAGACCTGGTCGCTTGTATGTCTTCCAACCATCCTTGCGGGTCCATTCCGAGTGCAACAGCAAGTCCTCAACACCCAAAATTAATGTAAATCGCTGATAATTGTCGTCTTTAGGCAAAGGCGGCAGTTCAGGCTCGATCGAAGGACCAGCGTAGTAGTTCGTGACGCCGTCGAATCTGGCCTTGAAACGTTTGAACATAAGACCGGGTGTGTAGCCATTAGGGACGTCACGATGGGCGTGCCACTCATCTTCATCCCAGTTTCGACTCATGTAAACGACTGTGACACCGCCGATAAAGAAGACGGTTGCGAATGACCACAACAGACGTCGCGTCCGGGTAGCATCGCGCGCAGCCTGGTAATCAGCGCGTTTAGCTGTCCCGGCCCATTCAGGCTTTGCTCCACTCGAAGATTGCTCGCCCTCCGCCTTCTCGCCCTCTGCACTTTCGGCCGACGAGGATGCAGCGGGCTCTTCATTTTTCTTTGAGCTCGTCGATTTGCCTTCGTTTGCCATCGCGTCTACCATGTCTTGCGACAATAATGATTCAGTGGTCAGATTTGGCCGCGGCTTGGAAGGACCTTTGCTATCTTTCTTGTCCGTCGAGTCAGACGCATATGAACGGCCGAGCGCACTAAATCTGGTCATCGGTAATGCTAACGCTGATATGTGCGGTACTGGCGGGGCAACTGTGCGGACCGCAAGCGCCATTGCGTTGCGAGTCATTGACCGGCCCAAAAGAGCGCGGCATAGTAATGGAAAGCTCATGATGTCCTGTGTATGTAGTAGTAAACAGGTACTCGTGCGATAACGACGACGCCCCGCGGTGATCTGTTGAATAAATTGAACGATCTAGGAGGCCTGCCGCAGTTGTCGTCCGCTAAGCTTCCACAGAGATCCAACTATGATATCTTCTCCAAATTCTAGAATGACAATCCCGTACCAACAATTTTTCTAACTTCGTCACTTTGATAATGCCGAAAAGTATGAGATCTAGCTGCTGGTGAGATTCCGATCACTGTACCAACGCCTGCTGATGCCCTATCCAGCCAAAATAATTTTTTCGACCATCGCGTAGTTCGGCCCTAACCCAGTGCGGCTTTGCCGCTATAAATTTCTTGGGCATGATGATAGATCTCCTTTTTTTTCCTTTTTTTTTTCTATAGAAAGTTGAACACCCCATCTGCAGAAACATACACTTTTGATCCCTCGGAAGCAGAAGATGTGTGGCAGACCGGTTCTGTTTACGTTTTGAGGATGGTAGCGGTTGAATCAGATGGGCAGAAGAATCCTTCAATCTCCTATAAGAACAGACTGTGCTATATCAGTGTCATTGGCTGTCCCGTTGGATTGATACATTATTTGTTACTTGACTGTATTTACGGAGTCATAAACCTTGAGAAAATCTGTCAATGGAATAGTATAGTCATTATTCATTTAAGTCAAGACAGTTAATGGCAAAATGCAATACTCCGCTACACTTTGTCCCCCATGCATCGAAAGACACATACGCCCAATATTATCACACGCAAATGAATACAACCTAAGCTAACCAAACTATACAATGCAACGCTATTTTTTCATAACTATCTACATTATTCTATCTACATGCTGTAGCCATACCCACCCGACATCAAATTCTTCACAGAAGTGTCGATGTTGAGATCAACCTCATCTCCTTCTAACTCAGCCAAAATTTCATTCCTGACCTTCGTTATGGCTTCTCGTCGACTTAGAACTGCTTCGTGCTGACCCGTGGGTCCGCTCATCATTGCGTCCAAGCCCATGGCGGTTAACTTGCGCACACGCGGATGCCCCATGTTTTCGACCTTTTCTAGCCACACGTCTAGCAATGGTCCTAAAGAACTCCCGCCATTAGGTGGGAGCCGTCGTTCGGAGCCGTACACATCGCAGAAGCGGACGACAACGGAAGCATCTGCGAGCGCAAGTCGTGCATAAATTGTGAGATAGCGAGTGACGTTGATCGCGGATTCGTGGGTGTCAAATATAGAATCAGTCATACGTGCTAGGAGACCAGTTTCGACGAGATCGTTAATGTATTCGTGGAGAGGTAGTGACTGGATGAAAAGTTCGATAATGTGTGTGACGGTGTGACATGCCTCGATTTTGAGATCACCAATGAAAGATGCCATAATGCTGAAAATTACCTTCGCGTATTGCTGAGCGACGAAGGAAGGTGCTAGTAAGACGTATCCTTCGAGGATGACGAGTTCCATACGCAGAGTGTCAGTCCCTTGGTCAAGCGACTTAATAAGGATCGGCAACAGACCCAAGAGTTCGGGCGTTGCACTTGGCGCATTTGCGATTGTCGTTTGCCACAGTAAAAGAGCGTCTTCGTTAAGATAGACGTGAAGATCCGACTTTGGATCGACAATTCCGGAAATAAGTGGGACGTAGAGTTGATAGAATTTATATGACTGCTTACCAGTGGCCTGTATCAAATTTGTTAATGTCTGTAGAATTGCGCCTTTTAGAATATGTTCGTCGCCCGCCTGTTCCCAGAGTGACGGTAGCAGCGCAACGATCTTGTCTGCAAAGGCGATGATGCGCATCTCAGCCATCTCCACAATCACAGATATCACTTGCAGCAGTGACAGCTTCGTTTCAATCATATCCACTTTAGCCATCATGTCGATCAGGCGGGTGAGGTATAGCTCCAAATACGGCAGGAACACGTCTAGTTTAAAGTCCCACTCGTCGACTGCACTCTTAAGTGCCATGGCAGCAGTCAATTGAACAACCGTATCGTTGAGGGGCAGACTAGAGTCAAGCTGTAGAGCGAGAGCCTCGTAAACATCCTTTCGCACATCAGCGCCACACTTCACGGAGATCCAATTCGAGATGATCAACGATATTCGTCGAAGGATGATTCTATGTATAGACGGCACATCTGAACCGGCGTTAGCAACTTGAGGAGCGAATACCCGCAGGAAGATATTGTCGAAATCCACATCTTCGAATAGCGCATTGCAACCAATGCTAAATGCACAGTAAACCGCATCTCTAGCGAGAATCGCATCGTCCGATATATCATTCTGCGAAGTCGCCGCTTCAAAAGCTGCTAAAATGCGAGGCTTTAGCAGCTCTTTAAAGTTGAGAAGGAGGTCAATATAGACTTTCTCAGAACATGGTCGTAGTTGGTATTCCCAACTATTCTGCACTTCGTCGTAAACGAATTCTTCTGGCTCGTTCGCCCACTTTTCGAGATCCGACGGTCGTAACCGCAAATACGACCAGAGTAAAATGTCATGCACGCCGACAACGAACGAGTCCGTACATAGCTCTTCTTTGAGACGGCGTACTGCTGACTTAGTCTCCTCTCGGTCTTCGGGTGTTCGGTCTAGCCACGTCAGCCGACCTCCAGGCAATTTCGATAACATTCCAGTATAACCTACATTTGATTGTAACCGTCCCATCTCCAAAGATCATCTTAGTGCATTTTCGTAATAACAGCAATCCCCGAACCAGCACCCTTTCCCAAAATTCCTGGGCTCCGAAGTTCGGCTGATGAAAGAAAGCTGCCTGTGTCTGTAACACTGCAAGATATGATCGAACTAAATTGAAAGAGCCCGGCATTAAAATGAAAGCCGTAGGCTGTCGTTCGGATAAGTCTTGATAAAATTTTCCCAATGTCAGTATATGCTTCTCCAGAATTTCCGATGGATATGACATGTATTTCTCAATGAACGCGGTTAGGTGCAAAGTCGACGCCTGGAACAATTCGCTCGCTTCTTGGTGTCGGTTTGCAAATTCGTATCCTTCCGCCACTAACCGTCTACATATCTTTAGTGAAAGGTAGCCGATATTGGCACGGACTTCGAGTTGTTCCGGCACTGTGCTGCTACGGTTCTGCGACGCGACGTTGGTGGAGCTAGTCATCCACTCCTGAGTAAACGCGAAATACCATTGGCCCACGAACCTGACAACATCCGGAGCAGCCTGTTGCAAGGCTACACGTGTCTTGCCAAAACGAGCGCCAGAGAGTGTCTTAACAATTTGATTGACGACGACAAGGATCTGTTTCAGCCGAACAAAGTCGTTACCATCATGTGCCTCCTTAGCTAGTCCGAGCATATCCGAAAACAAGGAGGGCCTGTGAGATATTAGCTAATAATCAACTATACACTCTATTTGGCCACATGCCATTCAACCGGAAAATCAAACTTCGAAATACGCGCAATAGCTAACGCGTTTTGTGCGGCAAGCTGGGCATTCGTGATCCCAAAGGTCTGTGTGATTTTGGATCTAATTTGGACTTTCTCATCCTTTGCAATAGCACTAATTACAGCAACTTAGCACACTGTTGGAATGCATGCAACGCATTTCCAAACTCACTTTGGTGCGGACTTGCGCCAGTACTTGTCGATACCGTTCTTGAAGTAGATAATGCTGATCCACCGAATATCTGTTGCCAGTGACGTGTCCAAAAATGCGTCCTTAAAGTCCAGTTAGTTTCTCGCAAGTAATATGTAGTATATTGTAATAGATGGAACACCAAACACACCTGTAGCAAGGAATAGAACCCATGATGAGTCTCCCACGTCTTCAGTTGCGCCTCTGCGGCCTTTCGCGTCGCGACCGAAGCAGGATCTTGCAATACCGCCGCTTGCAAAACCTGGAGGAGGTCCACCGGAGCAATAGCCATGGTACTGTATTTGTGCAGCTTCACTTGACTAGTATAGGTCAGTTGATATTCCCCGACACGATAGTTCTCCGCAGAACTATCATTAGTTAGAGGACTACCGACAACCAAAGACCGTTTCACAAAACTCCTGCTGTGAGTACTATTAGCCTCAAATAATCTCTGGACAGTGCACTGCAATCAAAAAGTGGCATTTCTCTTGCGACAATCAAATCGGAGCCTCCGTTGTACTTACAAAAATTATTTCCCCGTACCATGTGTAAGTTACCAAGGGTTCAGTGAGACTTGGTACAACCCCGAACTTTTGTGATACGAGTCACGACGGCACTTGGGCAGTTGTGACGCCGTACAGTTCATTGCTTCCCTCAATAATATACCAACTAGATCCACGTATCCAATCCGAATCATCGATTCGTGCGTCGGTTATACTGCCTCCATCTATTTCAATTCTTGGTTGATACTTGGTTTATTTATTTTAGGACGAATCATTCAGTTTTCTCTCGCCCGTCAGCAAAACATGACTTCAGTTCCGGATCTATCGCTGGCACAAGACATCTTCGTCTTGCGGACTCCCACGCTTCCTCGAGCTCTCCAGGAGGAATCACAGAAGCGCCTTATTACAGCTATCGAGAAAGGGAACAAAGCTCCATTGTATTATTACTTGCACACGTCATTAGATCTCCCACAAATACCATGGGACGAAGAGAAATACAAGGCTATGTCAGCCAAGATCTCAGACGACGTGAAGGCTTTAGAGAAGACTATTGCTGAAGCTGAGCAGGCTGGTGGTGAGATGGAAATTGCTGAAGGCTGGGTGAAGGTCGGCGAGCTCTGGGCTGATGCTGGTGATAAGGTGAGCTTTGATTGTAGTTGTTATGCGGGGTGCGTCTTATGTGGGATAGGTACTGACGGAATATTTGACGTATAGGACAAAGCGACGTTTACTTTACGGAAGGCATACGATCTAACTCCAGGATTGGGTTCAAAGATTGATATACTGTTCACGATTATTCGGATTGGAATATTCTTTGATGACAAGGCTGCTGTTGGGCGCGAACTGGAGAATGTTAAAGTGTGAGTGACTTCGAGGAACGGTGGCCAAGTGATTATGAACTAATCAGTTGCGTAGCTTGATCGATCGAGGCGGAGACTGGGACAGACGAAATAGGCTGAAAACTTACGACGGCGTATACTCTCTTTCTATCCGGAAATTTTCGGAGGCGGCAGACTTGCTACTCGACAGCTTGTCTACGTTCACATCTACTGAACTCTGCACTTACGAAGAAGTCGTTCAATACGCCATGCTTGCCGCAGGAGTCGCACTTGGTCGGGTTCCTTTGAAGACCAAAGTCATCGACTCGCCGGAAGTTCTCTCCTTATTGTCCAGCACCCCTTCAATTGAGCCCCTTGCCACTATGACTAACTCCCTGTATCTTTGTGACTACGCTAGCTTCTTCAAGGCACTAGTCGAGGTGGATGAGAGCCACCTTAAAGTTAATCGATATCTAGCACCACATGCAAAGTACTATGTTAAGGAAATGCGTCGAAGGGGATACTCCCAACTTCTCGAGTCTTACCGGGCTCTCAGTTTGAAGAGCATGGCCGAGGCATTCGGTGTTAGTGTCGAGTTTCTAGACAAGTACGTTGAATATAGTGGAATTATGCTGTTCTTGAGTTGTCTTGGTTTAACATTGTTCAGTGATCTGTCAAAGTTCATTCCGCAAAAGAAAATCAACTGCGTAATCGATCGTGTCAACGGTAACGCTTCCTATTTTAGTACATATCTCGGAATTCTTCTAACATGTTTAGGAATTATTGAAACAAACCGACCAGACAATAAGAATGCGCAGTACCAACTTTTTATCAAGCAGGGCGACGTTTTATTGACGCGACTACAAAAGTACGGCACTGCTGTGCGCATGAGCGGCTCGGAACGAGTCGCTTAGTCCCTATATGATGCGTAGAAATTTAAAGCATCCAATCTTAATTAGAGATGAAGACGTCATATATTTGTATGAATAGTTAATAAAGAATCGCATTGGCCGTAAAATTGGGGGTACGCATTGCATTTCGAAGTGGCCTAAAATAGCTGGCGCGCGTCTCGCTGGGGACATCCGGCAGTGCTACACTTCATATTTAGTCTAAATCATTGTCCGTAACTATTCAACGACAAAATTGCCATTATGCGTTTGCGTGAGCTCTTAAAGCTCTTCAATGGGGTATGTGAGGATCTGAATATGTTTTGGTGTTTAAATATGTAACCACTTTTGATTCAGCGTCGCGGCACTGGCGACCATAGCGACAAGGATTTCTTATCGCCCAACACCACAATCATCCCGTATACCTCTTTATTTACAGAAGGACTATCAGACTCAGATGCCAATCGCTATCGGTCACGACTATGGGACCCAGCGTCTCTTAGCCCGCACCCTGGACTTGATATATATCGTTGTTACTATAGCGGCTCGGAAGATGCCCAACTTGCCAGACTGGATGTGACCGCGCAGAGGCTTACGTTTGCTGAAAGATGGCGTACTCGGCGCGTTCGGAATTGTCGCAGGATAAAAGCAAAGTTTGTCTCAGAGACAATCATAGATTTCAGGGAGGAGCTCACTCACTGGCGAAGACGGTTGCAGGAATTGATTGACTGCGGGTGGACGATGGACACTTCAAGAGTCGATAGAACCCTGAATGAATTACGCGAACTGTCACTCCTTTCACGGGATAGAAATAAATCTCGGTCAAGGCGACTACGCAATTCAGTTTCATTCTATGCAGAGACTCTTCCGCAGTCGGAGCTGAAGTCGCCGTTTGATGATCCTTCATTTGAGCAGACTCGAGAACAAATGCGACGAGAGATCTCCTGCTGCGAGAATCAGCCAAGACAGCTCTCGCCCTGCACCGATATTGATCCTTTCAGACCCAATATCTCGACCGCGACGACTTCACAGTTTGACGTCCAGCAAGAGTCTAGTACTAACATTCAACCGCCTGATGCGCAACAACAAGAAGATCGACGCCCGGACAGCACCATACAGACAGTTTCGCTTACAGGCTCCAGAATGACAAAGATGGACGATAAGTTATATATCCGGGACCCTGACATAGTCACCGTGAACAATATATATGCGATACTTGAAGAATTTACTGGTCCCAACAATAGTGATGATGAGAACGAAGCGACCTGGCTGTTTCGGAACGCGTCAGCGCATGCGAGAGGTAGTTTTTGTGAGTATTGTGCTGCTTTGCGCATGAAGGTCCGATGCATTACTGAATGGACGGTGAAAGCAGAGAGGTATGTTGCCGCATTCACAGATACATACCCAAACGCAAGCGACAACGACGTTACCAAGGCAGGTGTTGTGAGAGCTGCAAATGAAGTTAGGTCAGCACTGAGAAGATACAAGGAAAAGGCGAGGATCGAACAGGAGACACGTCTATGGAACAGTCAGATTCATGAGCGTGCTGGTGAGCTCCACTTTGAGATGCCTCCTACTCCGCTCGTAAGTGACCTTGCAGGACCGGTATATACGTTTAGGTAGTAGCTTATTCCCGAGGACTGAACCCCTGGGATAATATTGTATTGACTACTGTTCTGTAGATCTGCGTGATGACTTTTATGGATACTGCATACCATGTTATTGAGGAACGCTTCAGTTTGAGAAATGCACAGGGATTAATATTAAGTGTCAGAAGATCAAGATTTCCCAAGACCAAAGATCGTACAGTCTCAATTGTAAAACACAATCCCGACCTCTATAAGCCAATAACAACGCCCTTTGAACATGCCCACGAATACCTAATAATCAACAACATCATCGTCTTCATCATCGTCATCAAACTCCTCTTCGTCTGAGTCAGGTCTAGCCCTAGGCACAGCTTCTCCAGTCTTAGTAGATCTTGTAGGGTTAAGCTGCTGGAACTCCACAGTATTCTCGTCAACTTCGAACTCAGGATCTTCGAACACGGTCCTGAAACGTTCGTCAAGCAGACTAGACTTTGTATCAGAAGCCTGTGCGATATCTCCCATTTTGGCTTCACCTTTCGAATCATCCTCCTCAATTCCAGTTGCAGCTTTCGCCTTGGCCTTGATTCTTGCTTCACGAAGTTCTTTCTTGGCTTTCTTCTCCTCCGCCTTGGCAAGTTTCTCAGCGAGACTTTTGTTGATCTTAACGCCAAGCTTGGATGAAGTTCTGATACGTGATTCTCTTTCTTTCGCAATCTTCTTACCAATCTCGCGCTCACGGTGCTCCTGATAAGCAAACGGATTGCTAATGAGCTTAGCCTGCTCATATAGTCGGATATCTATGAAATAGCCGTGCATGTAGCTGCGCACAACATTTGTACCGAGTAAATGACCCAATCCAAGCGCAGCGAGCTCTTTTCTGGTGACGAATTTGTAATTGTCGTAGACTGTGGAAACTGGTGCCTCTTCGAGTTCTTCCGTAACGTTTTCTATGAAGGAGCACCATGATGGTGCCGGCCCGAGTGATGGAATGAAGTAAGTGTGCATCGGCATTCCTTCGTTAGCCAAGAAAAATATACCTGTATCGGGAATATGAGCGACGTCGTTTATATCAACGGACGGTTCGAATGAAGTGTATGGCTTGCCCCCCTCCGCATCCCAAATCTTCGCGATACGCTTGTCAGCAGATAAAACTCGCGCTCTGCCGTCCGAATCGTCGCGGGTTCCCTCGATCCAAATTAGACTGTTGATCGGTAACCCATATCCTTGCTCCTTCTTCAACAACGGATTCGGGCTTCGCAAATCGTAGAGAACAGTCTGTCCGGCGCTTGTACCGACTGCGAGCGAAAGACCATCATTGTTGAACTTCAGGGCAGTTATACCGCCGCCAATGCCGAAATTACTATCACCCTCGTCATCATTATCCATTTGCATTTGGAGAAGCTTTGTGCGACTCCGTGGATCCCAAAACTGGACCGTGTTGTTCTCAAGTCCGAAAGCGAGCAGACCATGAGCTGGGTTTATGTCCAAACAATTGCAACCCGTTATATCCGGACCCAAGTCTAGCGGATTCATAAACCTTCCTTGATCGAGATTGAGCCTGTAAACTTCGTTTCCCGACGCACCGACGTATAAGTCACAATTGGAATATCTGTAGGCCAGTGCCCTTCCGAATTTTGGTATTCTCGTTCGCGTGTGAATGCCGCCCTGCGCATGCAACTCTATTGATCGGTCATTCTGCAAGTGCACCGATTTCGTCCAGTCATCGGATAATATTATAAAGTCGACGTTCTCTGCGTCTGTGTGTCGATCAAATTTGAGAGAAAGCTCAGCAAAATCGTACACGTGGATCTGTGGTTTATACGTTCCTGTGGCCATCGCGTAATTCCCATCCGCTGAAACTTTTATTTTATTCGAGGCTTCAGAGAACTCAAAGTCTTGAATCAATTCAATTCTCGACGCGTACTCTACAACATTTAGGTCAGCTATACTCCGTCTGAAGCATTCTCAAATGTTTCCAACGCAATATACCTGGATCATGTTTTAGGTCGCGACGTCTCTTTCGCGCAACCCAATCCGGCAACGACCGCGAGGTGTTGGTACCAGAAATTTGGTACACCGTATGATTAGTTGAAGACGTGGATTTCAGAACCATTTTAGGATAAATCAGTCCTCGTCAAAAAATATCGAATGCGTCTGATACGACCAGCGAATGAATTGTGCTCGGCTCGGCTGTGTTGGGACTTCAGACAAATTTTTCTCTGCGATTACCCCTGACAAAGGTACTACACCCGCAAACCTGTAAGCAGAGCGTAGGTAGTAGTGAGGATTATGTGTTATGATCATATTGACATGACGAGATGTCCCGCTTAGGTTTCGCTAAGGTTTCGCTACGCCTTATATACGAACGTGCGAGCATTCTGTAAGCCGAATAGCGGGGAGTGTCCTGAGATGGTTAGTCTGGGAACTGCTGATGGGGGCATCTTCATTCAGTATGATAACTTATAAATGGATAATTAATCTAAATTACATGGACTGAGGAATGTTAAAGACATTCAAAAATCCTAGTCCCGACACCCATTAAACATCCGCCACAACAGAGTAGAAGTGGCCCTAATCGCTCTCCACGTGTGCAACCAATCTGTCTGAAATCGCCGCCATGAGCACCGAACTGATGAAGAGTGTATTGAGCACCGCTGCCCTTGCCAAGACATCGTTAGATACGTCAGTCTGCGCAAACTCATTTTTGAGAGATTCAGGGGAGATGACAAAAGTACAGGGCTACGGCGCAGAACACTGGGGAATACAAGGTCTCCAGAAAGTCATAGATATATGTAACTAACACGGACCTCGGCTCCGAAGTACGCGCAGTCTTGCCATTCCATTAAGTCTATCATTCTGCGTCCCTTCGTCATCATCAACCACGGGCAGAATTCAACCAGATTGTCCTCAATCCGGAGCATTCAATTAAGTTGTCAGGAACGTCGATGAGTGGTACTCCCGAGAACGACAGGTCGGTGAAATTCCATAGAGCCCCGGCTGTGAAGCTCTCGTTGAATCCTGCTGAAGAACCAAGGGCCGGCCCAGCTTCGGGCGACAAAAGGCCAATATTGGGCATGAAATAGCCATTCGGAGGAGTGGCCTTTCCAAGCCCCGAGAACTTCTTTTTACCCGCAACTGCATCGAGGGGTTAACACGTCGCCTTTGGACTCAATCGAGCGGCCCCGACGACGAGACCAACGGTCACCAAGTGGTCCTGTCAACTATTTTAGTAGGATAAGGAGGATAAGGAAAAGAACGCTGAAGATAAGAACGGCAATGCAAAGAGTGTTGCATTTCTCCACGAAATTTGCTAGATTGTGAATAAGGCTGTGATTGCTGGTGCGGTTGCGCTTCCAAGGTGATGAACTTGAGAAGGTTGCGAGTAAGCCAGTAATAGATGCGAGCTGGCCAATGATGGCAGATGAAAGAAGACGATGTGGATGCATGGTAGTTTGCTCTCAGAAACGTGAACTGGTAGGTAATCAGCTGTCAGCCGGTCTGCTGCTTGTACTTATATGTTGTAGGAAGAGAAAATAGCACAGAAGGATAGACGACAGGGCGAGCAGTTTTAGGTGACAACCAAACAAGGAAGAAGTGAGGTTGCGACCGACAGTCATGCATTCTCTTCGGAAAAAAAGACTACAATGACAAGCCGTGCCCCTTTTTTGAGCAGACAACAAATTCGCATTGATTTATCCATAACTCGGAAAAGACGAAGCGATGCAATCTGAACCGACAATTACACGGGGCCATGTCACTGATGTCAACATTGCAACCATTGATAACATCTGAAGCCGCTTGGAACTGGGTCGAGGTAACTGATGAGCTTGACTGACTTAACATACTGTCAATCCATATCGTGAAGGAGACACCGGCAAGGAAGATGCCTAAGTTCAATTGTTTACGCGTTGGTCTCTGCTGACATGCCAAACTCTGAACTTCACAATACTTGTTGAATGTTCACCGATCTAAAACTCACATTTAGATTCAGGGTTAGGCTGTTCAGCAATAGTCCAAAAGGCAAATTATTTTGTTTAATGTAGACGTGAGCCGTTGTAGTATAGTGGTCAGTACACTTCGTTGTGGCCGAAGAGACCTCAGTTCGATTCTGGGCAACGGCATTTTAAGCGGTTGGGCTCGCGTATTTTTTTGTAGGTTCTTTTTGCTGAGCGAGAGGGTACAGCAACTGGACGGAATTGCTCGATTGTAAAGTATTATTGGTTCTTTTATTGATAGGACCGCTAAGTGGTGTACAATTGTTGGCTTTACTCGTAAGCTCATGGGCCATTCCCGATCACAGAGGCTTCAGCACGTGGATATTTCCACCAGATATAAGAGATCCGCACCTACTCGGCATTACAACCGGCAAAACTAGGAAAATGGCTTCTAAACAGATACCACGGCGGCTATTCACATCATGGCTTTTGCGACCGTCAATACTCAAATCATTGGTCTATCTGTCGGCTACCAAAATCCCACATCGGAACCTACATCTCACAAACCCCGTCAGCAAAGACAAAATCATTAACAATGCAACGCCGATAAACCCGTCCAAAGGCGGTCCCATCCAAGATTTTGATTTGCTGCAAGACCTTCCGCGCCCGCCAATGGCAATCGACAGCGTCCTGGAAGACGGCTTCCTGCTGTCCGATGGCACTGTATTCCAATGCAAAGGCAGCACGCTCGGATTAGCTGTCGTCGACGGGCAGGTGTTTGAATGGGATTTCTGGCCGCATTGCACGGGCTTGGATACAGGGCTAGTAGATATTACTAAAGACGGACTGAAGATGCTGAGTTTGCTGTTTCCAAGACCAGAGTTGCTGTTGGTCGGGTTAGGCGGCAAGTCCCGGATTTTGTCGGAGAAGACGCGGGTGCTGTTGATGGGAATGGGATATACTATAGAGGTCACGGATACGGTGAGTATTGGTTGTGGCAGAAGCTGGCGGAGTGAAATACTAATGGCTGCTTGTAGCAAAATGGGGCGAATAATTTTGAATTGCTCGCCACGGAGAGGCCGAGACAAGTTATCGCGTTGTTACTACCGCCGAGCATATAAGACTCATTAAAAAAAAGAGTTACGGTGCGGTATGGTACATGTAATATAGGCATAGCAGATTACAGCGTCGCATATAGTCGAACAATGTCGTATTATATCGTAGTATACAAACAGCACAAACACTTATTAATCTCCGAATCCGATTATTGCTAAGGAGTGCATCAGTTTAATGCAAAAGCCTCCCCATATGTACATTTAATCCTAACACATATGTAGGACAAATGACGAATATTAAAATCCAAATTCACAATGCAACAGTAACTAACTGAACTAGCCGAAACACCATATGATCCTCCCATTGTTTCAAATCAAACTCCTAATGATAAATGACGGTCTATCTAGAGGTACTAAGTGGTCTAGGCAGCAAAGCGCATACCATCTAGACTGGCGTTTGCATCAAATTCCATTAACCGCAGTTCGCGCCGGGCCATGCGAATTAGATCTATCCGGTCATCTAGGACCTCAAATCGGTGAAGAATATCCCTGACCTCTGTATCTGTGGCTTCAGCAAGATTACTGACACCGGAACCGTGGCTGTAGTATGTCCGATCAAACTCCTGCGAGTCGGCAGCGTCAGCTTGAGCAAGGGGTCCCGAGATCATTGCTTCCCGCACTGAAGACCCATACGCGTTTTGACGAATTCGCAGATGACTGCTATAAAAACCGTCCAAATCCAATGGCGACAGATGATATTGCCGCGCCCCAGGACTATCCGCATCCACTGGTCCTCCAACGTTGCTGCGCAAAGCCGTGTCGTGCACAGCTCCAATGGAACGTATCTGCTCCACGATCGAGTTGAATGAGGACTCAACGTCTTCGTCCGACCGTCGACTATTACGCGCTTGCACCTCCTCTCGACGCTCCTCGGCAAAGTCCTCGTCGTCCCCGTCTATGTGAAAATTGCCCCGTGGTTCGTACTCCATCCGGTCCTGATGCGCAGTCGCATCCAGCCGTCGCAGCTGCCGCAGTCGCTGTACGTAATCGGCCAAGGTCCTGTTCAGCGCCAGCTCGGACGCGAGCTGATTGCCGGGTCGTGAAGGACCACCACGCCCGTCACGGAGAGTAGATTGCACACGTCGGCTCCTGCGGGCACTATCGAGGCTGTACTGGCGCGAGACGTAGGTCCGACCAAGTGGCTCTAGTTCGTGTCCATACTCTTCCACCGCGCCAACAGTTCTGTCCTCTTCGTCTTCCTCGACCTCGCGGATATCATCTGCTTCCAAGTCGCCGCCTTGGTCGTCGTTGGCAAAAGAAGGCACGCGGGGGAGAGTGACTAGCGGGCGAGAGGAGTATCTATCTAATTCCGTGGCATAGTAAGCTGGATTCCGCGCAATATATCGTAGAGGCTGAGCGGGGAGAAGGATCGCGGGCTGAGCCGTGCGCTTTACTGGTGCAGGAACCTTTGCAGAGGTGTTATCCCAGGTTGGAATGCCCATGGTTTAGTCGATGAGGAGCGGACCGGTTGAATGGGAGACGGAACGGGAGACTGATCTGAGCGATGATGGCGCGTTTTTTGCCGTCACAATCAAAGATACCGTAGCCAACTGTCACCAAAAGACAGAGGAACGAGAATGAATGAGGGATCGTTTTGAGCTGGGCGGGCTGGAAATTAAAAAGCAGGAGGAATTTTTGGACAATAGAAACTTCGGTGGGGAGTGAAAGTGAAGAACCGCCGCGTGGCCGCTTAGATTAGTTAGTTTGGAACAACGTGACTTTGCGCGGCCAGCAACACACGTGAGGCGCCAACTTGACGTCACTCGGCAGACAGCCGGAAAGACGGAACTGCGACCGGCCATCTCCCAAAGATCTCATCACTATTTTTCTATAATTTGGAACGACAACAACTCACACTAGCCACAACACAACCAAGTCAAAATATAACTCAAATAGCTGGGCTTTTCTCAACCCAATTGAAGCACGCTCTTAGTGTTCAAGTCAATGGTCAACCCTGTGAGCTTGAGAGCATTCTGACTCAATGACACCTTTGCTCCGGCCACGCGAATACTTGTCGGTGCCCTGCCAGACGCATATCCCAAAATCTGTATGATAGTCGCGATTATCTTGCTGCTGATTTGGATCCCATATGAAAGAACTAAAGAACCGGGTAACATCAAATAAAAAGTCGAGCTACCCGGCCTAAGCCGGCTACAACTGAGTCACGCAAAAGCCAGGGAAATACTTCGCATATCTCGCTCGATTGATCTGGGCCTGATTTCCGACACTGTCTGGCACTAGTGCTTGAAGTTTAGCCAATCCAGTCTTAAGTTGTCGCGGCACTTAATTGACGCTTTCACTTTCGATCATGCCCGAAGCATCTGCCAAACCAGCAGGGACCCAAACTACTAAGGCTCAGCAGCAGAAAGGGAAGGACAAGAATAGCGCTGGGGCTCAAGAAAACAAAGCACAGCGGAAGGCGCGCAGGGCTGCTAAAGTATCCGAACTGGGAAAATCCAGCAACACCCCTCAAGAAGCAATCACGCAGGCACGAGCTCAATCTCAGGCTAAACAATGCAGAGCAGCCAGTGGGACCAGCAATGCTAGCAATGTAGGTGGAGGATCGTCCAACAGCTTAGTAAATGCTACCGTTAGCAACGCGATTTCGTCATTGACGGCTCAGAGTACAGCCATTCACGGATCTGATATTCTCGACAAAAGGGTGGGGCTGTTCAAGCATCTAGAGATCACTAGACGGTCTGGAACTGCGGACGCTGCTAAAGATATCCATCCTGTAATCTTGGCGCTTACGCTTCAGTTCGCTTCTTACACCGTTATTGGATCAAGCGCAAGATGTCGAGCAACTCTGCGCGCGTTTCAGAAGGTAGGCCTTATTGTTTCGCATTACAATCGATGTCTAACAACTCAGTTAGGTTATCAAGGATTATCGAACCCCGGTCGGCACTACATTGAGTCGAAACCTGACAAATCACCTAAGCCGCCAAATTGACTTCCTAATAACCGCTCGACCCCTAAGTATAACTATGGGTAATGCTATCCGGTGGCTTAAACAAGAAATATCAGTTGTTAGCATCGACGTTTCAGATGACCAGGCTAGGGAGTCACTAATAGAAAAAATCGAGACTTACATTCGAGATAAGATTGAAGTGGCGGATAGAGTAATTGTACAGTCAGCAGTTAAACATATCGGCAACGGCGACGTTATTTTAGCTTTCTCCAGGTCTGCAGTGGTTGAGCAAGTCTTCTTGGAGGCGAATTTACGGGGCATCGAGTTCAGTGTCGTGGTAGTGGATACGCGGCCGTTCTATGAAGGCAAGGAGATGGTGCGCAGGTTGGCTAGGGCGGGTCTAAAGTGCGAATATGTTTTGATCTCCGGGCTATCATATGTTCTTAATGACACTACCAGCGTGTTCCTAGGGGCACATGCCGTACTTTCTAACGGGCAGCTGTATTCGAGGGTTGGAACTGCGTTGGTAGCGATGAGCGCCAAACGAAAGAATGTCCCAGTCATTGTCTGCTGTGAAAGTATTAAGTTCTCCAATCGAGTACAACTAGACTCGGTTACTTTTAACGAGCTGGGTATGAATCAATCTTGGTGAGATAACAACTGGACTGACGCCTCTCCAGGCTCTCCGGATGAATTGATGAATATATCCATAGACCCGACGCCAAAGCCTGGACCATTAAAGAACTGGAGGGATCTACCAAATCTCAAGTTATTGAACATCCTATACGACTTGACGCCACCGGAATATATCAAGAAGATTGTCACAGAAGTTGGATCTCTTCCCCCGAGTTCGGTACCGGTTATCATTCGCGAGTATAACTCGGCTTAGTGTTGCACAAGACAGATTGCTGGTCCACGTATGGTAAGTTTTGGGATAGAAAAAAGCGGATATCAAGCTAGTGTATAATACAATGAAATTGGCAGCAGATATTAAAAGGAAGAGGTATATCATTTCTCGTCTCAGACTCCGTCGGTGTCTGATCATCTATTTTAGATACCATCGCCAAGCTCAATCTGGTACCGGCAAAACAGCCACATTTTCTATCTCACTACTACAGGTACACCATTACTTCAGTAGACTTCCGAGATTAGACTAACCAGAGACAGACTGTCGATACGAAATTACAGGAAACGCAAGGTACTTGGCATTAGACTACAGATTCTGTGACGAATAATTTTGGTTTAACCCATTTTAGCTCTTGTCCTCAGTCCTACTCAAGAACCGGCGGTCCAAATCCAAAACGTCGTTCTTGCGCTAGGGAATTATATGAACATTCAGTACCATGCCTGCATTGGAGGAACTTCAGTCGGTGAGGATATTCGAAAGCTAGATTTTGGACAGCATGTCGTTTCAGGAACCTCCGGCCGTGTGGCCGATATGATAAGACGCGAAACCTTCGAACTCGACATATAAAAATGCTAATTCTCGGCGAAGCTCATGAGCTGCTTGATCGCGGCTTCAAGGACCAGATTTATGATGTTTACCGATACTTGCCGCCATGCCAAGTTATCGTGGTATCGGCAACTCTACCATATGATGTTCTCGAGATGACTAATAAGTTCACTACTGATTCGGCGAGAATCTTGGTCAAGCGTGACGAGTTGATGATAGAAGGATTAAAGCCATACTTCATTGCTGTGGAGAAAGAGGAATGGAAGTTTGACAAACTTTACTTTGCGATCTCTACGAGACGTTGACGATCACACAAGCAGTTATTTTCTGCAATACCCGACGGAAAGTGGATTGGCTTGCCGAAAAGATGAAGGAGGCCAATTTCACCGTCGCATCCATGCTTGGTGATATGCCACAGAAGGACCGAGATGCGATTATGCAAGATTTTAGACAAGGAAATTCTGGCGCCACATACGATATGAAAAAACCTAACTTGCTAAAATAAAGTTAATCGCAAAGCCGAGAACCTAATCGTATAGTAATCGTATAGTCTACCGCAAAATCGTATAGTAATCGTATAGTAATCGTATAGTAATCGTATTCCTATTTAGGTATGGCGTGACGAAATTTGCCCTGAATGTCTTAGAAACATAATACGAACGAACAATCTCGATCATTTACCGCTCGCTCGACGACTTAGAAAATATGGATGATCCTCCGACGCGACCCCGCCGAAAGCAAGCGGTTGGTTATTTATTATTGAATGATGGTTACGATTGAGATGAGCCGATGGAGAATATCTTGCCAGACACGGCCGAGTCGAGCATTGAGAGCTCTGTTGGTCTGCGACCCGAGGATTCTATTATACAAATTGCGTCTAAGTCATCCTCTACAGGGTCAACTGAGGGATTCCACGATCTCGATTCTTCACCGATTCGGACAGACTCCAATATCTCTCAACGCACTCGTGGGACCCCGAATAACTGGCTTTGGTAACAGTTTGAAATTACAACCCTCAGCCAACTGTGGGTTCGCCTCTATAATCACCTCGCGTTTCAGTCACCATACACTGCCCATTAAATGTCCCGATTCCCGAACCTAACACCTCGCATTATCGGTTGGGTTTTTGCGGCCCACTGCGTTTGTTGATTAACTTGATTTGGAAGCCGGGCATATATAGCTTGTCAGTTGGGCAAAATTGATCTCCGGCAGCAGTGAGCACGCGCTGTTTCCAATGATTTATGCCTAGTCCTACGTCCTTTTATGGGACCCATAACAGTCTCCTGCGGTCTGGAGAAGTGGTCGTGTCTGACCCGTTGCATCCCGACCGCCTTGAAATAACGTAGGCACGGAGTGCCAAGTTTGCACCTTAATGCAGCAAAAGTAAGGGTTAGGGCTTACATGTACTATATGATCGTCTCAGTCTACCTCTCAGCCACTGACTGTGCGGCTCATGACGTGTTCGTGTTCAAGCATTTGCACACCTGGACTATGCCTTGGTTTGCAAGTTATATGTTCAGGGTTTTCATACTCAGCATGATATTACGATGGACCTTTATTGATCAGAAGCTCTTTGATAGTTTTTCTCATTGATTACTATAGCGTTCAAATCACAACTGTGCGGCAGAACGAACGAAAATTCAGGCATGTGCCTGCAATAAGTCTCCCATATTTTGCAATACTATAGAATTGCGAGCTGCGAGAAGTTGATAGATCAAACTATTCAAACTCATTGTACTGCTTTGGACCAACCGCTTCCAGCCACGAGGTCCTATACTTGGTCCAAAACTCTGCATTCGGCTTCTCCATGTCCATTGCTAAGCCTTTATCCAAAGTTCCTGCCTGTAGGATAACCAGGCCTTTGAATTTTTCTGCATCAGCCGTCTTGTAGATGGTTGTCCCACAATTCGTACAGAAATGGACATTGAGCATCATCCCGCTCTCGTGCTTCTTCGTGAAGGTCTTGAGTGGTCTCGAACCAGTGGCGATGGAGAATTTATCCTCTGGAATCATCAAGCAGGTAGAAAAGCATGAGCCTGTTAACTTGTGACACTCTTGACAATGGCAAAGGGCCTGGATTCTTGTAAGCATAAATAATTTCCGTTGCAAAGTAGTATCAGCTTACAGTCATGGCAGGCTCCCCGGACAATTCATACTTGAAGTCTCCGCAAAGACAACTTCCAGAAGCCATAGGGATGATATTTTCTGATAAGTTCCTTAAAATAGTAGTTGATTATAATATGGGATACGATGTGGCAGTGGGCTGGAAAATCTGTAGATCACTTGGATCGATACAGTTCCAAACATAAGCATAGCGAAGCCTGACTAATGAGCATAGTCTGACATCATTGCGGTACCTAATGGGCAGGTATCTCCATGAGATGTCACCATGTGCTACGGCAATCATTAATTGAAAACACATTAGGGAGGTTTTGCAGCCATTTTTACAGTTGGATTTTACCGAGGTCTAACCCTTACCTGGGCTAAAACCACATACCCTTCGGTGATCAGGGGCCGGATCAAATTCTGACAGGTATGAGGATCCCATACAAATCGAGGTCAGAACAGGTCTCAATTTTAGAGTTTCTCCCCCTTTACCCTGTCTTGGTACCCAAAACCCGGGTCCAAGCTTACCGTGAAAACATCACGAAAAATATCGGTCCCTAAAATTAAATAAAAATAGTAACATTGGAATCAGAACATTCAGGCAGTTGGAACAATGAATAAATTTGATTGGTTAAGTAACGAGGTAGTGAACAGTGGACGACTGAAGGAAGGGAGACTTCTTAAGCTGCCGGGAGATCGTGAATGGTTAAGGGTTAAAGTTTTATTTGGGAGTAGTTAAATCAAGGAAGTTCATGGAGAGTAAACCAACCATTCCTCTTTGGGCTAGCGTAAGTAGACGTCGGTACCCATCCGCCGCTACACTTCCGAGGAAAGGTCGTCCTAGCGGAACCCGGCGGCTTCAGACATAATCGGAGAGAAAGTGGGGCGATGCGGATCCTGTAAAAATAGCGGACCGGTCATAATCGGCGAAAGTCCAAAACTCTCGAGTAACCTGACAACTACTGAAAATAAGAGAGATACCAAAGTGCACGTGCGCTAGCCCCAAAGAGGAATGGTTGGTTTACTCTCCATGAATCTCCTAAATCAATCACATGATGCTGTTCCTTCATACCCCATACTTTCACACATCCCACGATTACCATGCAATGTGCACATTCCCGAAACATTCCTTCGAAGGGTGCACAACCTCCCAACTTATCAACCAGACATAGATTCCACTATACGCTTACAATGGTAGAGCCAGTCATTATCGTCGGGAGTGGATTAGCTGGTCTTGTTGCGGCATTCGAACTTTGCAAACAGCAAATTCCCATTGTTTTCGTGGACCAGGAAAATGACGCCAATCTAGGAGGTCAGGCCTTTTGGTCCCTAGGCGGAATCTTCTGTGTGGATTCGGCCAATCAGCGTCGCCTGGGAGTAAAAGACAGCAGGAAGCTGGCAATGGAAGACTGGTTTAACACTGGCCGGTTTGATCGTGAATCGGACTATTGGCCCAAAAAATGGGCAGAAGCATTCGTGAACTTTGCCACGGACCACATGGAATCTTACGTCAAAGAAGTTGGGATCAAGTTCATCAGCGTGGGTTGGGCCGAGCGTGGTGATGGTTCCGCTACTGGGCGTGGCAACTCGGTTCCGCGCTTCCATCTCACTTGGGGTGTTGGTCCGGCTGTTGTGGAAGCTTTTGAAAAGCCGGTACGTGCGGCTGCTGAGAAAGGTCTGGCAACATTCAAGTTTCGCCATCAGGTTAAGAGCCTGATTGTTGATGAGCACACTGGCGCGGTTCTTGGCGTCTGCGGCAACGTTCTCGAGCCTTGTGACTCTCCAAGAGGCGTTGCCAGTAGTCGCAAGGTAGTAGATAGGTTTGAATTGCGAGGCAGTGCCGTCCTCATTTCGACGGGAGGCATTGGTGGAAACCTTGAATTGGTGAAAAAGAGCTGGCCTATTGATCGTTTGGGCCCTAATGTACCTCAGTCTTTCCTGATTGGGGTGCCCGCTCATGTAGATGGTCTTATGATAGACATTGCAAAAGGCGCAGGAGCCAGCGTCATCAACATAGATCGAATGTGGCACTACACGGAAGGCCTGAAAGACTGGGACCCTATTTGGCCATCTCATGGGATTCGAGTTATCCCCGGTCCTTCTTCCATTTGGCTGGATGCGACAGGGAAACGACTCCCGCCATTTCTCTACCCTGGATGCGACACACTTGCTACCTTGAAATACATATGCAATACAGGCTACGATTATACATGGTTTATTCTCAATAAGTCTATTATTGCTAAGGAGTTCGCGCTCTCAGGCTCAGAGCAGAATCCAGACTTGAGCAGCAAAAACCTCCTGATGTTCCTGCGACAGAGGATTTTTACTTCAGACGGCACTGTTCCGGTGCAAGCATTCATGAAAAATGGAGAGGACTTTGTGATCAGGGACTCTCTCTCTCAACTCGTGGATGGCATGAACAAGCTAGCTGAGGAAAGTGGCGGTCCTTTGCTTGAGTTTGAACAAGTCCGAAAAGAAATCGATCTTCGAGATATTCAGATAGAAAATGCATATTCCAAAGATGCACAAGTGATGCTGATTCGGAACGCACGCAACTACTGGCCGGACAAGATATCCAGAGTTGTCAAACCCCACAAGCTTTTGGACCCAAAGCACGGACCCTTGATTGCCGTACGAATGAACCTTCTCACTCGCAAATCACTGGGTGGGCTCGAGACAGATTTGAATGCGAATGTGCTGCGTCAAGACGGCTCACGTTTTCCGCACTTGTACGCTGCAGGGGAGGCTGCAGGCTTTGGTGGAGGAGGGATGCACGGTTACAGTTCTCTAGAAGGGACTTTCCTAGGTGGATGTATCTTCTCCGGGAGGACAGCGGGCATCAAAATGGCCGAAGAAATCTGTGGCCATCGGGACCAATCATCTCGTTAGGTGACTGGAATATGTCACGGGACAGTGTCTTTTAATAGTGATTCCACGACTTTGTCTGCTAGGCTTTACTTTCGCTTAGCCGTTCTTGATAAATCAAACGGTAAACTTCGTCGCTGAACCACTGACACAAGAGACCAAGAACGATGGCTATGGTCTGATAGGGGTCGCCTGAGATGGAACGAGGTTGTCCAAACTAGGATTAACGTGGCTGTTAATATACTTGACAGATGAAGGAAGTCAGACTACTAGGCTTCAGTGACAAATTTGCATCGTTTGTCCAGAAGTTGCGTGCCACCGAATTCAGATATCAGCCACAGACTATCAGCCACAGACTCAAGTCGATAATGATACTCTGCATTTGTAAGCCCTCTATCTGTTGGTCAAATGATGCACCATTGTCTGATTCCAATCTCGTTTCAGCCCAGATTGCTCCTATTTTCTCGCCAGTTGCGATATTTCTGCAATTCTCGCAGCAGTTAGCTAACACCATTCCCTCCTTTCGGCTCAGGCTTTCACGTCCTTGTCTCTGATATCTCTCATATCTACCCCCATTGTCAGACTGATCCAGTCTGTACCTATCATTGCTGCTGGAATTGGGCCCTGAAACGGATCCAGGAATATCTGTCCACTCCCCTGCCGCACGAATGGCGGAGCCACATCACAGCCACCCAAGTTCTCTGACAACGACGCTCTCCAGCGACAAATCTGACCCGCTCGTGGGATTAGAAAGTGGAGAGAAATCTTTCCCAGATGCAGTCACTGTTCCCAACGGAAGATTTGGCTGGGGCAAGGAAGCGTTGCCAACTCTGCGTAATATTTGTTGCAAATCCCCAGCTTCGTCGTTTACCGCTGTTATTGGGCCAGTCGAATCTGGGAAGACAACCTTTTTGCGAGCTGTTCTCAATGAGCTGCCCGAAATTGAGGACGGATTAGCCATCTACGGCTCAACTTTTGCATTCTGCGATCACAGTCCATGGCTCATCGACTCCACCGTGCAGAAAAACATCATCCGTGAGGCATTATTAGACCGCGAATGGTACGGTGTTGAGGGCCTGCGCGCTCGATGTCGATTTGGCATTACTTCCATTAGGAGATCAGACGGTGGTGGGCAGCAAGGGGATGACACTTGGCCGCGGGCAGAAGCAGCGATTAGTAAGTTCCGTTGTCAACTGTACACTTTGTTCTCAAGCGAGCTCATCTGGTCTCTTTAGGCAATTGCAAGATCGGTATATGCGAAGGCAGATATCATCCTCATTGACGATGCTCTGAGTGGACTGGATCGACGGACCGAGAGACAGGTCTTCAGCCAGGTGTTTGGAAAGCAATGTCTTCACCAACTTGGCTCAACTGTGGTATTTGTAACGCACGCTAGTAAGTACGAGTCTATCTTCTGGGAAGTGGTTCAATTCTAATAGAGCTGCATTACAGGTCATCTCCTGAGCAGTGTCGATTAAATCCTCGTACTCGGAAATGATGGCAAAATTGAGGATCAGGGAAGCTTCGAAAACTCGCGGGCACGTACGGGATATATCAGGGATATGCCCATCAGAGGGCATGCGGATGGACAGGGGAACGAGAGTGGCGATGGCAGTAGCATTACTTCGCTCACACTCGACGACTTCATGCGAACTATTGGGTCTGAATTGCGAGACAGGCAGACGGGCGATTTCTCTGTGTATTCCTATTATCTACGAGCTGCTGGATGGCTCAACTGCTTATTCTTCTTGATCTACGTCTCGATACTTGCGTTCTGCTTCAACTTTCCAAGTGAGTTCCACCTTTCGATGCTGAAGTCGCCCACATGTCAATCCGACCTCTTTAGCTCTATGGTTGCAGTGGTGCTCTGACGCAAACGAGACGAACCAGAAAACCAATCTTGGGTTACATTTGGGAGGATATGCGGCACTCGCAGTGGCTGCAATTAATATCCCTTGCTCTGGCTGGCTGGTATTTCATGGTGAGAATGGTGTCACAATCTGTAACGTGCACCACAGAGTGGAAGCACGGTAAAATAAAAGGGTGAGGGAAGTTGTACGATAGCTTTTTGTCTTCAATTATTATATTGAAGCCTGCCCCCTCACTCCCTGCTCTTGTGTAGGCTATTTATACATTTAATCTTTAACACAATACACATTATCACATATATGACGACGGAGCGGTGGGGCGAGCCGCTTCCGTACGTACGTCATCGCGCCGCATCCGCACGTGTCTTGTGCTGCGTACGCAATCCCGGTGCCACTTATCACCGTGATGTGACGGGGCATTACAATAGAACCTAGTCTACTACCGACAATGCGACCTCCAGACTGCAGGACCGAGTTTAGAGATATGGAATCCCGGATGTTGCACAGGCTACAGCCTCTGAATCAACCTCTACGCTCTGATATTGACCATTATTTTGATAGCCCCGGAGTCGGCGTGAATGACACTAAGGATCCGAACTGGTTATGCAATTGGTGGCGGGCTCATAAAGATGAGTTTCCGCGGATGGCAGCCGCTGCACGGGATTATTTAGCAGTCCCGGCCTCAGAGGTATCAGTCGAAAGAATGTTTAATGCAGGAAGAGATATATTGGCGGTGCGGAGGCATTCAATGAAGGCTGAAACCATGAGGATGCTGATGTTGATGGATGACAAGTACAGTTAATTGTTTTGAGATGAGCGGCGAAATAATCTAGTAGGGCTTTGGAATAATTCGAATTTAGAAAATATAGAGGAAAACCTTGCGAGTTTTATAGAAGTAGGCATAGGGCATGTGACAGCTTGCGCCGCTAAGTTGTGTAAATTATACAAGAGGTAAGGCGCCTACAGCTGGAGTCACTTCTACTTGTCAAATCGTGCAGCGCTAATCTCAGCCTGACTTGAAACTGATATTGACAACGCCGGAGAAGATGGGACAACTACTGCTACAACTGGCAAAAGCCCGCATACGAGGGCTTAGCACTTCCTGGCAGCTTGAAAATTGATTCACTTCTCTATGGCTGATTATGTAATACTATGTCGAATATCGAATATCGGCACGATATCTCGAATATTCGATTCGACGTTCAAAATGTGCTTCGAATAATATTCGCTATTCGTATTCGACGCGGGCGGATTGCCCGATATACCTCAAACGACTTTTCATAAAGATCACTTCTGTATTAGCTGCAGTACTAATAGGCTGCTCATTCGGCATGCAAACTTGGAATGCGGTTGGTCTGTGGGTTAGGGTATAGTGCTCATGTGTGGGTCGGTGCTGTCGTCAACGTGCCATGTTTCCCGTCAGAACTTTTCCTTTGGTTAATGCGCTATGACATCACTTATTCTGCTTGCAGATAAATACTCCAAGGATGCAGATATGTAATAATGTAGTGTATCTTTATACCTATTTAAATGCTCGAATTTCTCCAGCTCGCTCTACCCCTCCACAAGCAGCTTGACTCTAGCCGTACCCAAGAGCCTACCAACTATACGATTGTATGAGCTGTATGAGCAATCAACCTCATTCCTCGTATAGTTACTCGTAAACTTATGCAACCAATCGTATAGTGATCGTATTAGACTATACGATTACGAGTTACGATTGCTCGCAAATCGTATCCACCCTTAGCCAAGATCTTGCAGATAAAACTGTGCCTGATAAGCGACATAATTTTTTGCGTCTACATGTAGGTTATCTGCGCTTAACTAGCCTCGTGACTATAGACGACGTCAGCACTAGCGCAATAGCGTGGAGTTTGTGAATTGCAAAGCAGACATTCATTAATCGTCCAGTGCAATTTGAAATACATGCCAAGTCGTCGAAAATTCTATCGTACACACTGACAATACAGTTCGTCTAAATCGTAAAAGTCCAAAATTACAAATATCGTACATGTTTTTGCTCTCAGTCGCGCTTTTGGGCCTTTCCACCCGCACCGAAGAGATTGACAGCCGTCTGGCGTCCGCTAGGAGGTTGACTAGCTGGAAGGCCATGCCCGAAGTAGTACTTGGATGCATCGGAGTTCAGAATCGGAGGTGTCATTGTGCCGGCAACGAAAATCCGCCGTGCTTTCTCGTCCAGGAATGGTAACCCGATAAAAGCTATAACGAGTGCGCAAGAGGATATAATCCCAATCACGTATGTTGCCCACCAAATATGCTGCACACCGAAGGGGCAGATGGAAAATGCAAATGTGTAGTCTTGCGCGGTCGCGTTCCAAGTGCGACTTAGTAGTCCTGCATTACCGCCATACTCGCCGCTCATACTTCTCACCGTGACCTCCAAAACTCCACTGCCGGCAAAGTTGTCATAATCATACTGATACCTCCTGTTCCCGGTTGCAATCGGCACTGCACTCCAGCTGTGTTCTTCGTTCACTATTTTGTGTCGAACAAGACAGCCTTCATGATCATGACCGTTGATAACAACCCCGTTGCCAGCGTTTCCGTTACCAAAAAACCCATCCAAAATCCACTGCGAAGTCGCTTCTGATAGCATGTTCTGCTCAGATATAAGTCCTTCAGATTTCTCGCCATAGTATGTGAAATACGGCTTGTCGATGCAGATACCAGGTGGCTTATGCAGCGGCACATGGGTTGCAAGAATAGTTGTACCCGTGAACTTGACCTTCATCTGGTCTTCCAAAAACTGCCTGACGTCTGTAGTAAAGCCGGCCTGTCCATTTTCATTGTCGTTCAGTGAGCCATCAAGCGACATGGAATTAAACACTATTATCCGGAAATCGTCACCCGTGACGACAAAGTTCAACTGTCCAAAATGTTTTTCGAATCGTCGGACACGGGAGTGCGTGACGTCGTGTGCGTAGCCGATATCATGGTTTCCCGACAAATTTAAGAACACCGGTTCTGGCGAGACGCCAAATTTCGACGGGAATAAGCGATTTTTGTAGCGTCGAGTCCGGACTTCAAACTCCTCGTCCGAGATCCACTGGCTGGAAAATAGGTCGCCCAGGACGATGACGTGGGACGGCCGCAGTCGTGGAAGCAGGGTCGAGTATATGTGGCCAAGGTAGTGATCGTTTCCGAAGAGGTCAAGGTGGGTACGGAGTGATGAGGACTTGTCTGCGCCTCGAATCTGAGGATCGCCGAATAGAAGCAGACTGAGGTCGCGTCGACTGGACCTTGGGGACGGCCAGCTGCATAGGTCGGGATGGAATGATGGATAGTAGAATGTGTAGACTGCGAGCGGGACAGCGACGAAGATGGAGAGACAGAGGGCGATAAGCTGGACTGTGAAGGTCGTGAAAAGACAGTCCGCCAGCTTAGTTGATGGTGATAGTGTTGTCGGCCGCCGACGACGCATAATAGTCCCATGCGAGATCGGGCAGCGGCTACGTCGTCGATGCAAAGGCTGATTCCACTGAGAAATCGGTTGACAGCAGGGGATGCAGTCTGCCGTGCGGAGATGTCGGCGAGCGATTGTGGATACCCCCTGATGTTACGAAAGTTTTGTGGTTGGAATGAAGTAAGTCCCTGGCAATACGATCGATAAACCAGGGGCTCGTTAATTGCACGCGTCACCCCTTAGGCTAACGAACAAAGTGCTGGTATTCTCTTCTCAGCTTAGAATGCACATCAAATCCAACTCGCAGTGTTCTTGCATTGTCTTGAAGAGGCCGATAGCGCATCTCTCTAAAGTATGCGCCGCTGCTTCGGCAATGCAGACGAGCCGAATGGCGGATAGGGGCTCGGTCACTCTAGTTTTATCATATGAAGCTATTGCGCTGATATTCTACGTTGGCCCTTGGTGCGAAAGTAGCCGTCTACGTAAGGCAGCCCAAATCGTGATAGTACAAGACGCACATGGCGGATGACTCTGGTGTCCGGTCTTCCGATCTGACATGTCTGGAGCATTGCGATTCCGCACTTACGGCCACAACGTGCGCAACCTTGATTGGTTCCAACTAATTTTGGCGAACCGGTTCTCGACCGTCTCGATTCAAAGGCCTAGAACTAAAATTACAACTATGCAACGGTCATGACCATATCTGCTGACAATCTCAAACATACGCGGATCGTTTCGAGCCGTTATTCTATTTATTCATCCTCCACGCGAACAGCCGTAGGTGTCCCTCCACAAAATTTTAGAGCCCTTGACACTGCAAGACGGTGATCCGTGAACCACATTGACGAGTGACAGCTACTGTGACTCGTATGTAATGACGGAGAGACGAACGACAAAGTTCAAAGGACTTTGTCATCGAGCTCTGGTCTCATTCGACGGCGCGGACCGCAGTAAGGAATTCGCGTCGTTCTAAGCTCAAATTAACCCGCATTGCTGCCAGTCTCAATCTCGTTTTTGCGCTGGGCGAGTTGCAGAATAACACTATCACACTTATCCAACAACTCGTTCCGTCGTGCAAGCCACCGTTGCCGCTCCTTTTCGGCGTCGACAAGGTCTTGTTCGAGTTTGCGGACTCTTGCGAGTTGGGCTTGCTCCGATACTCCAGCTCCTGGGAGAGACGCGATCAGCAGGTCGATTTGACGCGTCTTGACCATGATATCGCGTGCAAGTTCGAGTTTTGTTGCTACAATATCGTTAGTCTCGGATGCGCGCGGTGAAGGTGACCTTCCTTGCCCGCATACCTTCGAAAACAGCGGGATCGTCAACAGTGACTAATACCATATTAGCAAATAATTCCCGTTGGCTCGGTTTTCGAGCTGTCGCGTACCTTGCGGATCAGACACTTTTGCCTCGGTGTCGAGCGGAACGAAGTCGTGGTGGGTGTCGAGGTAGTGCATTGCGGAGTAGAACTGGACCGCGAGCTGGTCAATTGCGTTCTGCAGCTGCGTCAGTCTGTCGGCCATTTGTGCACTGTGCCCAGCTGTACAAGTCAGGAAAATATATATTTGGTTGACTGGCCTGTGACTGGAGAGGATAACAGCTGAGTCGCGTTCGTATTAGAATGGTCACCAGTCCGCCGGAGTATTTCTCGCGTTCTAAAAACACTCTGGGCAAGGGTACTCGAATGCCCTAACCGCTAGCGAAAATCAAGATTTTTCGGGAGCAAGCGAACGAAACGCCAGTGCAATAAAAATAAACCAACGGCGGCGGGTAACTAGACACGGATTTTAGGTGGCGAGATACTTGTCTGGTTCAGTAGACGGAGGTTGTGCTAAATTTATATCGAACACTCAGGTCCCTGTTTATGCGTTGCCGAAAGAGGTCGAAGCCCCCCTTGATTGGGTCCGAAAGGCACATGGCTCAAAATTCCGCCGGTGCCTTAACATTACTTATTGGCCCACTTCTCCCCCCTCGTCGCCTCTTACTTGCTATATATATATATATCCTGTTCCTGTTGCTGTATTTCATTCGTTTCGACAGCAGCATCGTCTTTCCGCTCCACATCCGCTAGCTACTATACGATCCGATACGAAACCACGTCGAGAATGCTTGGCTCTGTCTGTTCACGGGTCGTAGCCGGCGCGTTCGCCATGGCAATTCTGCCCGCCGCGCTCGCGGCCATAACCTGCGATGCTGACAACCTCTGCCCCGAGAGCGCGCCATGCTGTTCCCGTAAGTTTTCTTCTTGTTAGTTCTATACTATTATCGAACTTCAGTGCAGACTGAGGTCGCTGTGGATTATTTTCTCCTGGCTATTTCCAGGCCGGACTGCATCGAGGGCAAAGACGGTGAGCACGGCAAACTTTTGAGCTCTCTCAACCGCGTCCCATTTCCAGTCTGCACTTTTTCGTTTACACAACTTAATAAATAGAAAATTAGAAGCAGCCTACTAACGCATTTTTAGAATATGGTGAATGCGGTATGTCTTCTTTCTCGTCCAGCTTCGTCGCTCCTTTGCGGTACGAGTCGTTTCAATACTGATCCATCTCCAGGTATCGGTGCATACTGCCTTGGTGGCTGCAATCCGAAATTCTCATACCAAGTCGAGTCATGTGCGCCTCAACCGATCTGTGTTGACGGCAGCTACACCTTCCCGAACCTCGACTCGCTTGAGTCTAACACAAAGTATCTCGGCGATTCATCCCAGACTGAATTTGTCTACAGTGGCTATCCTCTCGAATCTGATGGCAACCTCCTCGTCACGATGCCTAACGGGAGCGTTGGTACTGTCATTGCTACGTCCACGTACGTCTGGTACGGCAAAGTAGACGTTGTCATGAAGAGTTCTCGAGGCCAAGGTGTCGTTACTGCTTTCATGTGAGTGCATGCATTCGGCCCGTTCCTGAATGTTTGATCGCTAACCATCCCAGTCTCTTTTCCGACGTCCAGGACGAAATCGATTGGGAGTTTGTCGGTGCTGATCTTGGGACCGTACAGACCAATTTCTACTACCAGGGTATTCTCGACTGGTTCAACTCGCAGAATATCTCTTTGGCTGACACGTTCGCCAACTGGCACACTTACTCCGTTGACTGGCAGCAAGACTATATCCAGTGGTCCGTCGATGGCCAGGTTGGTCGCACGCTTTACAAAAACGACACTTATAACGCCACCAGTGGTGTATACAAGTTCCCCCAGACTCCATCTCGTGTGCAGCTTTCGCTGTGGCCCGGTGGTCTTGCTTCCAACGCTCCTGGTACCATTGCGTGGGCTGGTGGTGAAATCAACTGGGACAGTGAGGATATCCAACAATACGGGTACGACTATGCCATTGTTAAGTCGGTCGACGTCCAATGCTACTCTCCTCCAGCGTTCGTCAACCAAAACGGCGGCAAGTCGTACAGATATCTTAACCGGAATGGAACACAGGAATCTGTTGTCATCACAGATGATGATACCGTTCTTGCGTCGTTTGAGGCTAGCGGTACTGATATGAACGCTGGTGAGTCATCATCATCCTCGTCGGCGGCGGCGTCATCATCGTCGATGGCTAGTGCCAAATCATCGATCGCGTCTTCGTCGGCCACTACTTCATCGGCCACTACTTCATCGACCACTTCTTCTTCTTCTAGTCAAAGTGTTCCCAATGCATCGGAAGTTGACGAATCGTCGTCCAGTGCTGAGGCTTCCACATCTTCTGTTCCCAGTATTCCGGGCGGCAATGGCGGTGGCAACGACTTGCAGAGAGGTTCTTCCTCATCTCAGAGCATCCCCGATGCATCAGAAATCTCCGTGTCCACTTCTTCCAGTTCGTCATCCGACACTTCCACCAACGCTTCCACCACTTCGTCTTCCTCTAGCACAAGCACTTCTGGGAATCGTTCGTCGGCATCATCCGTAACCAGTCCAGCTACAACGGCCACTGCTACTGCTGGCAGTGGTTTTAGCCAAGGTGGGTCTACTACCAGCACCAACGCCGGAACGGTACTTACACCTGGTTCTGGATTGCTTGTGGTGTCGTGCATCACCTTCATTTCTGGGTTCCTCTTCATGATATAGACGCACTGGGTGTGCTTCAATAGAATGACGGTGGCAGGGCGTTACGATACATAAAACTTGCAAAAGCATGTTGACGTGGTTCTTCATTTGTATGTTTCTTGGTCTATGTTTTCCTGGCCATTGGCCTCGTTCTGGAAAACATTCCGTCTAATTACTAAATTGGAGTTTGTTGGATTACTTGCCATAATTCCGGGTTAATTGTTCTTTGTTTTGTTTGATACTGTAATATTCGTCCTGTGTACGTGATTCATTTTCCACTTGTAGTTTGTATTATCCGTATGTGCATGGCCCAGTCGGCGGCCATCCTAACAGCAAGATTAATATAGTATATTGCTTTAATGGTCTCAATTGTGATATTGGTCGTAAAGGCAAAGACCCTTTATTTGTTCTATATTGTACAATCATTTCGCCGTGAGTACGCCCGATATTTTTACCATTAAGTCAAGGATTGACAAGTGCTCGTTCGCACCGTCCAACAACCGCTTATCGATCTCCGAAATAGCCGCCACGATCTTATTCTTCTCGGAACCACCAAAGTCATCACTCAACACCAGCTCTTCATGAACCTGTACGACGATCTGGGCGGCGCTCCAGCCATCCAGAATGACGTCCTCCACTGCGGTTTGTAACCCAGCAAATCTGTCGCCACTACGATTCAGCGCGGCCCTGACTAGTCCCGTAATGACGTCGTGGGGCACACGTCCAGAAATCTCTTCGACGCTCCCCACCGTGACCACAGAAGGATCTGGATCAACCTGCATCGCCGAACTGTCCGGATCAGCAGCTAGCGCTGCTGCCGCCGCTCCATGCAATTTCGCAGCTGACTGTAACAACGTGATTGCTTTTCTCAAGTCACCATCCGAGGCCTGTAATATCGACTCGATAACCCCATCTTCATACTTGACTCCCTCTTTCTGGCAAATATCCTGCAGGCGACTAACCGCATTTCCTGTATCCAACGGCTTAAACCTAAATTTTGAACACCGCGACGCGAGAGGGTCGATGATCCTTGTCACGTAGTTGCAAATCAAGCAAAACCGCGTGATCCTCGAATATGTCTCCATCGTCCTCCGCAATGCCGATTGCGCGTCCTGAGTCATACTATCTGCCTCGTCTAAGATAATGAGCTTGTATGGCGGGCACGGGTAATTTTCTCGTGTGTGGGCGCTGGGCGTGGACACGGCTGCGCGAGCGAAGTTCTTGACCTTTTCGCGCACGATGGAAATGCCACGTTCATCCGAGGCGTTGAGTTCGAGCACGCGAGAACGCATTAGGTCCGGGCCGTAGAGCTGTTTTGCGAGGGCCAGGATGGTCGAAGTCTTGCCCGTACCCGGCGGGCCGTAGAAGAGCATGTGCGGCAGGTTCGACGATTCGAGTGTCCGTTTGAGAACTGAAACTGCGTGATCTTGAGATGAAACGTCGTCGAGCGATTCCGGACGACTAAAACCTGTGTGAGGTTCGGTTGCATGCAATAGATAGCGAATTGAACGTACTATTTTTCGACCCATGGAACCTGACGAGGTTGTGAGACCGCCTTCGTCGTGGTGGAAGTCGATTTTTTAAAGAAACTCATATTGATCGCGACAAAGGTCCTCCAGCCAAGTAAAGTCTGTCTTCTACTTAAATGCAGCTGTGAGATATAATGCTTTGGGTTGAGGTTTGGAAATTACAATCCGCGCGTCATTTTCATTGGAATTGTTATTTGGGCGCGACGCGTCATGCTGAAATGTACGCTAGCCGGTACATTACTGTCCGATAATGGTTTGCAAAACTTAGGCTTGCCAAATTATCCCAAATTTTCACAGGCCATGTCCCCAGTCTTAAATGATTCATATTTAAAGTCCAGAATTTCCTATTAAATGGGTTCAATGGGGAGAAGCTTCAGTATTCCCTCAGCCTCAAGGATCTATTATTACCCGCACATGCAAGGATTACCCTAACCCATGCCTTTATGAAAGTCAATCCTCCTCTTTGGAGGTGCGAGCTTAGAATGATGATGTACGGATGAGAAAAGCTCGGCTGTAGCCGGCGATACGATATCGAATACATCCAGCTGCGAGATACTCATTGAAGATCACCGAGCAGTGGCCTGTGGTTTGGTATATTTGACTGCTCTTGAGTATTTGGGGCGCGCGCCAGTTAGGTATCGATTATTTGTGTTAGTTGGAAGTCGTGTTGGCTACTGTCGTTTCGCTGCTCTTCGTGGCCAGGCCGGGCGACGTATTCGTACGATCACAGGAAAAGAACCGTCGGACAATTCGAAGTCATTTGATTGGCACAAGGACTTGGCTCACCACAGACGACAAATGAATGACTCGTATTGAAAGATTATGGAGACGTCAGCATAGTGATAGTGTATTGCATCATTCAACCTACATAAGTTGCTGGCACGAGCGCATACAGATTTTCCGGCAACATCAGAACTCAAGGTGCCTTGGTGCTCATCAGCACTCTTCGCGATGGCGCAGCCTGCTTTGTTAGAAAAGAGAAGACAGGAGTTTGGCAGGCATTTAATACGTTCCTTGGATGTATTGAGTTACTGCCATTTGCTATATGTCTATCTCATGGAGTACGTGTTAGCATATTATTAGGAAGTTTGGACCAGATTGCTAAACTCAGTCATAGTATATCATTGCTTCGATTATTACTGCGGAGTATAATCCAACTTGTGAGTTAGTTTGACACTTTACTGCAGTCAGTTCGGTGGCTAACAAAAATAGAACTACCTCACACCCAAGCCATTTCCAATTCCCCGAGCAGCACGAACGCGGATAGTTTATGTCGTCATACTGATAGCAAACGCATACTGCTTTCTTGTACATTTATTTGCAAACCTGCCGGTCAGCAGGGAAGCTAATGGAGGGTATCTACACGGCGGTTTGACAATTGAATTTATAGGCCAGAGTACGTTTTGGATATATGTTTGGCTCTTTTGGGAAAGTTGACCGGCTAATTCTACCGTACTAGAAGCACCTGCGTCAAGGCTACAGCTTTTATGTGCCGACATATTAGTAGTCTCGCTGCAAATCATTATACTTACAATCTCAAATAACATGAACGACGAAGAGTCGGTAACAACACCAACGCCGACATCGCTCTCCGCGGCAGCACAAGTAGCCGCGCATGCATCACCTCGCCCTTCAATACAAACTGCAAATTCTCCTACCCAGCCACTGCGAGGGCAGACTCTTGACGACAACGACGACGACCAGGGCCAACTGCATGTTGCGGACGAAGGTAGCTCCAGTAATGCTGAGCTACCGGACAGATCGTCTGCTCCACCAGATGATATTCGGCTACTGCGGTCACCTGATGAGGCAGATGGTTTTTCCGGAGAGATTATTGCTGTCGAGTTACATCTCACAGACATCGTTGGACGCACAGCACATCGGCGGCGAACCGTGTCGGCAGTATGATAATGATCTATGATATGGTTTTGGTTTCGTTGTTATCAATTTGTATTGAAACAACTCGTGGATATTAAGAGTATGGGAGGATTCGTGGATAGGTGTGAGTTTTGGGAGCATGTCGTTGGTTGGGGAGTAATTCAAAGATGATGATTTGGATGCTGCTAAGTGTTATCTTTGTGCCACATCTCTTTTACGGCATGAGTTGTTCAGGTTACATTTCTTTATTCCATTGCATGCAATGTGTTATTTAGTACTTTGTCCCTGTTTTGAGCGCTCAAATGATGTACCACACCATCTCATTGCATTTCGGCCAGTTAAATGCTAAATGACTTACATGTACCAAACTCAAAAGGTCATTTATCCAATTTATGTTGCACATTTACAAAGATGCTCTGTCCAACGTCTACTTTTGAGTGGGCATATTAACGCTAAACCCTTCAGGGACCGCATCCTCTGACCGCCAAAGTGCAGTAACAGTCTTCATCTGTGTATAAAAGTGCATTCCCGCCTTCCCATAGAAATTCAAGTCTCCCAAAATCGATGATTTGTTTCCAGTGAAGGAGAAAGTAGGGAGAGGGACCGGAATCGGCACATTTATACCCACTTGTCCGCATTCGATTTCCTTTTGGAATTTACTAGCAACGGAGCCGGACGAGGTGAAGATGGCCACCCCATTGCCATACTTGTTTGCATTCACGAGGGCAATTGCTTCGTCAAGAGTGTCGACGCTAGCCACACTGAGAACCGGCCCGAAAATTTCCTCTTCGTAGGCCCTCATGCCCGGTTTCACGCCGGTGATAATCGTCGGCCCAACGAAGTTGCCATTCGCGTACTTTTCGACATTATATCCGCGGCCATCTAGGACGATCTCCGCGCCTTCGTCGGCGGCAGACTGGATCAACGACTCGATTCTCGCTTTTGACTGCGGAGATATAACTGGACCGAGATCCGCGTCGGGTTCAAATCCGCCGCTGACTTTCAGATTCTTCGCAAGTTCGACGAGTTCGGAGATCCATTGTTTGGTCACGCCGACAGTGACAATGACCGACACCGCCATGCATCGCTGCCCGGCCGCACCGAATGCCGCGCCGACGATGGCCTTCAGTGCTTGTGACTTGTTGCTATCTGGCATGATGCTACAGATTGAGTAAGTTTCCATTCTAATTTGACGTGCGGATTGAGCGGAACTCACATGGCATGATTCTTCGCTCCGAGATTAGCCTGAACGCGCTTGCCGTTAGCTGTACCTCGAGTATAGATGTATTTTCCGGCGCGGTCGCTCCCGACAAAGGAGATGGCCTTGATTCTCGGCTCCTCAATGAGGAAATCGACAGTTGGAGCAGTTCCGTGGACCTAGAAGTGTTTATTAATGTGTCAAGTTATAATTTCATTGTCATACGTACGATATTGAACACTCCATCTGGAAGACCAGCTTCCTTGGCCAATTCAGCAATAATGAGCGCCGCTCCAGGACTAAACAGAAAGTAAGCTTATCTCCGTTGTATCAGTCAAACATTGCAACATACTCTCGCTCAGACGGCTTCATGACCACAGTATTTCCCGTTATAATAGCAGGCGGCAAACACCACAGAGGAATCATAGCAGGGAAGTTGAACGGGCAGATAGCAGCCACGACACCCTGGAATCATTGGTCAACAATCAAGACCGCAGTTCGCACTTATTATAAGAGCGTACCAGTGGCTCCCGATAGCACCTGGTCTCCATATCGGTAGAAACTTCCAACAACTCGCCCGTGAGTTGAGTCGTCTAATCATGTTTAGCATCGACTACTCTCCAGAAATACTAGCACCACTCACAACTCCACAGGCAGTCTCAGCAACCTGCAAACCTCTCAAGACATCACCCTTGGCATCTGCAAATGTCTTTCCCTGCTCCAGTGTAATGCTAGCAGCTATCCTATCCCAATCCCGTCGGAGGAGCTGGACGAACTTGAACATGATCTGCTGGCGCGTGAGCAGGGTGGTCTTCCTCCATGACTTAAAGGCCCTCGCAGCCGAGTCCACGGCGGCGGCCAGTTCGTCAGTTGTAGATTGTGGAACTCGAGTAACAATGTTGTTCGTCGCCTGCCTCCAATGTCAATATTGCTGGTCGTAATAATTCAGCCGACATAATTTATACTAACCGGATCGTGAAGGTCCATCCATGTCGTAGCCTTACTCTCTAGAAACTGATTATCTAAAAATAACTTCGTGTTTTGTGGATGCTCGATCCTCTCGTGGCTAGTAATATAAGGTGTCCGGGTGCGCATTGCGGTTGCAGACAATGTTCTAACACCCACTGCGGAGACCGAACACCTACACAGCACAACCCGTCGGGAGGCGAGACGTGCAAATAGAGTGGCATTAAGCATTAGGATATAAATTGTGTATTGAGTCGCTTCCAGTAGAAGTTAGTATATATGTATATATGTGGTCATATCTAGGTGAGACGCTGCATCACTGCCCCGGGGGGATCAGTTGCCCTAATGCGGGGAATGTCTCCACGTTCCCTTTGTATTAGATGGCACCAGACCCAACGTATTGACAACAGTATAAGACCCTTACTTGTCGAGTCGGGTCGGTCTTGTATGCTTCCCTAGTTAAAACCCTTAAATTACTCTTCAAGAAGAAGTTGCGTTCAGAGGGTCTGCGTCAGCCAGGCGGGACAGGATATTGGAGGGTCTCGAGAGTGAGGATGTCGTGGCAACCTTGCAAGTCCCGTCCGGGAACCAGCTCTCGGGTGGCAGGGTCAAGGCTAGAAGTGAAAAGGCGAATTCGACTAATTCTTTAGTCGCGTGTTGTTGGGGAAGAATGTATTTGACTGAAGCCTATTTAGTCAGTTTGGAAGTTGAATTGGAGCCAGCGACCGAAAGAACAAGGGCTATGATTGAGCTAATTACAGCCGTATCTACAGAGAGTGATTGAGTTGAGTGGGGTAATCCTCTGCCACAGACGCGACAAGAGATGGTTGCCCTTGCAACTTGGATGTGGGAAGGCCTGAAAAAGGAAGAGAAGACAAGAAAACGAGAACCCAAGTTTTCATTGGATGAGAAGCCAACCTTGCACCACAGCAATTCCGTGTTATCGCTCAACCGCGGCAAGAGGGTCCAGGAGAAGGACCAAGCCACTGATCAAAAAAAAGTACATTCTTCCCCAACTTGCACACTCTAAACTGCTATAGTGATTCCTCCTGATAACCTTAGTGCTAACGCACATTAGTGACATTACAAAAAGTTTAGCCTGTGTGACTTTCGAATATCGTAGAAATATTCTGCACGTCAATACTAAGCCATTGCGGCTGGACGATAATAAGCAGAATAAGGGTTATCAACAGCATCTGTACATATAACAAGCGTGGCTTTTAGTTATCATTAGTAACATTTAATATCATTAACTTCACTGACCCACTGCTCAACTTAAATTTGAGGCTCCAATAGCGTAGCGACACAGTTCGATGACTGGCAGGCCAAGTAAGGGCAAAGAGTTTGTGGCGTTCCAGGAGGTCAAACGTGCGAGGGCGTGGAGTGAAAGATTGGCGATTAGCTTAACGCATTAGTAATTGGTAAAAATCAATACAAAATTATGAATATGGAAAAAGCTCCCGTGTATACTTCCATAGAAACGCCTATCTGGTCCGCGTGATCCATCTGATTGCTGTTGTAAAATACATTGTGATTCGAACACTACCATTTCGAGTCTTGACAGTAGCTCGATTCTAAGCGCTGGCGCATTTCTTGAAGCGATTCTTTTCGTTCTGATTCTTCATCTTGTCTGCAAATACCCCAATGGCCGAGTTGGAGGTCATAAGCCCTGTGCTGAAGACTCTGGACGGATCCTACTGGTTGCTACACATGGGCAGCCAAGGAAGTTATGAAATTATAATAAGTAAGGCCAGGTACAGAAAACGACCCTTCGGCGAAGCAGTTTGTCGACTATCACAGAGCGAACGAGACCTACGCAAACTTGACCACTTACTAGCAGACGGCGCAATTCAGCCATTACAGAGCCCTTTACATGTGTATCCATCACCGGGCAATGGACAGACATGTCAGGTATACCCAATAGATCAAGAAGTTACTTCATCCAAAATGTTGTCTCTGCATAGATCTTTATTATCATATGTAAACATGACTTGACTGCCGATATATTTATTATAATGACTAAGTACGACAGTTATTCATTTCCTGGTACTGAAAGTGACGGTTGACTGATCATTTGCAACACAATTCTGGCCTCGGCATGAAGTCATGTAATGTTGGTCCTTGCTTCCTCGCGCCATCCATTCAACCATCGACGATTTGAACTCTTCCGGGCTAATACTTTGGAAATAAGAAAGACTAAAATAAGGAGATGCTCTCCAAAGGCAGCTCGAAAAGATCAAAGTGCACATCGCGGAAACAGAGGTTATGGAGCTGTTGATTGTCGATGTGGAAATATCGGTTGAAGCATAAGATCAGATTCAGTGCTATCTGTAGAAGACCGTAGATTGGCACAGGATTGGCACAAAAAAATGGAAATGATAAAGACTAATAGAAATTATCGCGTTGATTTACCATTTATTGAGGTGCGAAAATTTGGTACACTCAAGGTTTCGCTAATTAGTACATATGAATTGACAAAATGATATATTACATATACAGTGCATCTCATTCCACTACCACCGAATCGTTACCCTCGTCAGGTATTTAAATAAAACTTAGGAGCTATATGTATGCAAATGCTCTCAAATGGAATAAATTCACCACTGGTACTCGGAGAGTAGTAGCAGTACTGCAGGCAGCGAGAAAGTGAATAGGCTAAAAAAAAACCAAAAATGTCTTTTCCCGGCTATGCCAACCAAATCCCGTCTTCTGCTGACATGCTTATCTCGTTAAGCTTCATTCCTGAGCCAGAGCCAAACAGGCGTCAACAGCGAGGCCCACACGTCCCTGTTTCTGCGTTACGACATCTTCAATTACGTCCATATCCAGATTCGGGAACATCTGGTACAGTGTCTCGACTACGTCTTTATGTTCTTGCTGTTCTATCCGCTTAGCCTCACGAGCTTCCTCGGATGCTTGACGTGCAGCGGTAGCGCTAGGGTCACTTTGGGAAGAAGAGGAAACGGATCGTTGATGATCGTTGGAGGTCTGCTGCTGTGGAGATTGTGTTCGGGCTTGCTGCGACGTGGACGATGCTCGACGCGCAAAGTTTCGAGTGCGACTGATAATCGATTGCTTGTGCTCTTCCTCATCAGTGTCGTCACTGTCGAAGAGCTTCGAAAACTGTTTGAATGGTGCAGTGAACGTTGCGCTGAGCGCCTCCTGTACTTGTGAGGCAACTCCGGAGGCGACATCGGCCATGTCTGCCGGGGAGAACGGTCGCGATGGCGGAGTCTGAGTTCGCATTCGAAGGCTTGCTGGCGATGTTGGAGTCACGGGCGACGTCGGCGTGTCGCTGAGCTCAATGCTGCGATCAGCTTTTTCTTGAATCATGGCAACGGATTGTACAACTCGTCTAATTGTAGTTAGAAGCTGTGCACTTAACTCCAACCAACTGCTACATACTCTTCAAATTCTTCATCTGTAATATTCAATGAATTCCTATCGAGGGTCTCGATGAAGCTAATAGCGCCCTGAAGCGAAGACAAATAATAACCAGCTTCACCGCTGAGCTTGTCTGGACATCGGAACCGCATAATGTACTGCACATTCGACACAAGATGCCTTGGCTGCGCCTTGATTACGACATAGATGAGAATAGGTAAAAACCTGTCGGCCGACTCCTCTGTTTTTGTCTGCCTGAGTAATCCAAAGATCACCTTACAGCAATTTAGAATGCAAATGATCTTGTCCCTAGGTGCACGATAATTATTGATTTTTAGTAATTCTAGAAGCAATTAGTGCCGATTGAAAAGGAGCGTTAACCGACTCGAACGCACCGTCTTCAGCTAACAATATGAATCGTTCGCCACTATCTAGAATAGCTTTTTCGACATCTAAATGGTCAGCTTCAATCCACGACCATATCCGCATCTTTTCCGCGAGCACGTTGTCTCGCAACAAGTCTTCCTCATGGCTGAACGTCCGCCTACTCCTCGGAATCTCCGGCGAAAACGTCTGCGCATACAGTCGGTTCATGATAAGCTTCTCCATGCCCTCCAATGCATTCGCAATTTCAGTCTCCGGTAATGTCGAGAATGGCGGGTACAGCGGTATCCGTGGAGCTATGAAATTCTGGAAATCCTGGACAATCTTAACTTGCTCGCGCACCGTCCACGACCGTTTCCCAAACTCGTGCAGAAAGCTCTTGAGGTAGCGAGACAGTGGATCGGCGCCTTTATGTCGGAGCTGGTTGAGGAAGCGTTGAAAGTCAAAAGGCAACTCGGCAGGCTGATCTTCAGGCTTTGGTAGGTCAGATTGTTGGTTAGCTTGCACAGCTGCCATTCGCGATGACGACGATTGCTGCTTATCCCTACGTTTAGGAACTAATGTAGTCGCCTGTGATGTAGTTGGCTTTGTAGCTTGTTTCGAGAATGTGCGGGTCAACAGCGGCATTTTCATGCCATTGACGGACTTCGAAGTCGTCGATCCTGTGCTCGACGATCTTGACAATGTGAACGGCGTAGAATTGCCGGACGACCGAGATTGTGGTCGTGCTCGCTCTTCAGAATTCGACTGGAGCGCTAACGGGTCGAATTGCTCTAATATGCTCTGGAGATTCAAGCTTGGCTTCCCTATCATAGGCTGGGGCGTGGGCATTGGCGACGGCGCTGGCAGGTCGTCGTCTCGCGGCGTAGTGGCTAACGAAACCATTTCGGACGAGTCTGACAGAGTAAGACCAGCTACAGAGCTACTTGAAAGGATAAGTCAGTATCGGAAAATTTGATACAGCAACAAAGCCAGCGCGCATGGGTGCCGCAAAGATATTGTAACAAGTTCGCACATACCTATCGAGACTGGACGGAGCCAGCGACGACTCGGCAGGAGGAGCACCCGTGCTGTCATCGGCAACGCTTTTGTCGGCATACAGAGCCGGAGACGGCGCAGGCGACTCAAGAGCAGACATGTTCCTGGTGCGACAATGTCGTCTTCAGCTCAGCGTCTTTTGTCGCGCAAGCACGGAAATATTCCCGAGATTTTCACCAGGGACTGCTATAATGCAGACGCTGGTCGTGACCTGGTGTTGTCCGAATGCCAGTCGTCGTGCCAGAGGCAGGCAGTATTGGATTGATATGATTATGAATGAAAATGCAGAAGTGCCTTGTTGTTGCGGGCTATCGAAACGGCAATCCCGAGCAAGAGAACAGGGCCGATCACGTGGTTTGTCATACATTTCGCCATCGCTTCGGTGCCTATGGGCAATCACCAATATTCTCCGCCGGCAGGACAATTCAGGTCGACAAGAGGTTATTGCCGCAAGTACAATATATGCGGAACATTTGGGCTAATATATAACACCTGAAGAATTATGTGCGGCATTTTCTTCAGTCTAATCCCGAAATCAAAGTCCGCACTCATCGCCAGGGAATTGGACAAATATACTTTAGTGAGATTACAGCTCGAGGAAACGCTCAAACGTCGCGGCCCAGATTGCTTTAATACGGTTGTCTGTGACGTTAAGACCAACGACGAAGGAGGGATCGGGCAGTTGACGTTTTTCTCAACCGTGTTGTCCATGCGCGATCCATTGACCCCGCAACCATTACAATCCCAAGAAGGTCGGATACTGCAGTTTAATGGCGAGCTGTACGATGTTGTTGGTCAACTAGAAGAATACAGGTCAGGTTTATTAGGTGGTGATACTTCAGTCAGCAAGAATGATACAGCATTACTCTCGCAATTATTTAACCGATTTGGTGTACTGGAGACATTGCAGTCAGTCCGAGGTGAATATGCATTTGTATACTATGACTCACTGTCCAAATGCTTATGGTGGGCAAGAGATTGTATTGGTCGGCGCAGTCTCCTTGTCAACCGATGTCGAAAAGACTGTATAGCTTTGTCCAGTTTGGCGCCGACTCATGCGACATTTCGCGGTAACTGGCGAGAAGTTCCGGCTGGCGAAGTTTACAAGCTAGATCTACACACTGTAACTATTGATTGATATATCGTGATAGTACAGGACTAACATGTTTAGATGGGTATAGAAGTTGTAAAGTGGTCGTATGAACCGAGCGGGTCGTTGGTATTGTACTCTTATTTTCTGGAGTTGACGGTATTCTGATTGTTGATTAGAGATATCCATATCTGCCTATATGTCACGACGTCTCATTTTACCAGCTCAGTTATGATACCGTCGTCGGCGAGTTATCATCAACCCTCCTCGCCGCAGTCCGCCGACGCGTTCTCGCGATCCATCACGCGCCGTCTACAGCGGACACTTATGCAATTCTCTTTTCCGGCGGTATCGACTGCACTCTGCTCGCATATCTAACCGCCATCTGCCTGCGCGACCACACCGCACATGTAGATCTTCTCAACGTCGCGTTCGAGAATCCGCGCATCGGTGGCGGCTACAACACGCCGGATCGAATTCTCGGCCGACAAAGTTGGCAAGAACTGCGATCACTGCCCGCCCTCCAGTCAAGCCAGTGTGATTTCAGGTTTGTTGAGATCAACGTGCCGTACACTCAAGTCCTAGAACACAAATCTCGCGTGCAGGACCTGATGTTTCCGAAGGACAGCGTCATGGACTTTTCCATCGCGTTGGCATTTTTTTTCGCAGCACGAGGTCTAGGCACGATGTTTGCTTCCCCCGATGCAGACCCAGCGGAAGAGTACAGCACTACGAGCCGCGTGCTAATCTCCGGGTTGGGCGCAGACGAGTTGTTTGCGGGGTACACGCGCCACGGGACCAGCTTTGCTCGAGGTGGGTATGAAACCTTAGCCGACGAGCTGACGTTGGATTTTGGGAGACTGCATGAACGGAATTTGGGGAGAGACGATCGCGTAGGTGCCGACTGGGGCAAGGAGGTACGTCTCGGCCAATTTTTCTTTTGCGAGTCGAGCGTGGTAGGCTTATGTTTTTTTGCCGACATATAGTTCCGGTACCCGTATTTGGATGAGGAATTTGTGCATTTCGCATTACAGTGTCCGTTGGATTCAAAAATGCGTGTACGGGGCAATGGCATAGAAGGAAAGTGGCTACTGCGACAACTTGCAAGATACATCGGACTACGTCATGTCGCCGAGGAGAAAAAGCGCGCGGTGAGTATTTTTCTTCTTTTTTCTACAATAATACAATCAGCAAGCGCGACTGACGGCTAGGCTACTAGATCCAATTTGGTGCGCGGTCAGCCAAGATGGAAGTGGGACAGGGTAAGATTAAAGGCACTGCTAAGTTCGTCTAGTCGCGGTTTGTATCTTAGGCCCCCCGGGGATCAATAGAAGTGTTGGCCTGTATTTGAGACTTTTTTTCTGGGGATTACGGACGGGGACCGATGATGACTACCAGATACTTCTGATATCGTATTTTTGTCCCAGCACAGAACTGTTGGCATAGTCAAAGTGGATCTTCTTGCAGCGATAGTTCCTGTCTGTGTTTGTTGCGAGCGTTTCGAGTCTTACCTAACATCGTGGCACATTGCGTCAGTTACTATCATGGAAAGGAGCCCTTGGACGGAGTTCAAAGAAACATGGCAAATTACGATATTTGAAGATGGAAAGGCAAGTCTGAGGTGTATTGAACTTTTGTATAAAGTGACAGGGACGACATTCCTGCTGCGTATTGGCTGCTGCTATATGCGTACAGCTTAGTGCCACGGACTGATAGTTCCCGAAGACATCCAGAGGTATTGTACCTGCCGCCGATACGGCACTGGAATCTAGTTAGTACCCACTACTCCCTAGAGCGACATTTTGCGATATTTCGTACGTACTCGGCGCGGACTTGTTCTTCGTTCGCCCGATCAGCAGCCTGATCACATTGAATAACAGTTTGAAAGTGGCGAAAATAAGCTGCAAGACGAACAATATTTCCCGACGGAGCCGTTTGGCAGGATCGAGAAAGTCATCAACCATTTGTGCCAAAGTGTTTATTGGGGGGTTGCGTGTGCTCTTTCCGTTGTTGTAGCTGATAAATTCAGGAGCTTGTGACACTTGACAGTGCCAGACCCTGTTAGTCCGCAGTGAAGAGCTCGACATGAACGGGGGATTCGCAACCTGCCTGTGTCATGCTCACTCAATTCGGTAATCTGCCGGCACTCCAAACAGCGCACTGCCTGCGGCGGAGCCGCACGATCAGGTCAGGCACAGCCATGTGATCCTGAACGGTGACAGTTCATTCTAAAACAAGAAGCTCTCCTTTGTTCACAATCTTTTCAGTTCGATGGTCCTTGGTCCTGTTGTCAAACCTGTCCAACAGTGAGATTTCTACGTTGAATCGCACGGGCTTCACCGGCGGATCCTCACAGATAACTGCTGATACCAAAATACAAGGATAGTCTTGCATCTTTGCTTTAAGTTAAGGATAATATTAGGCGCAACAGCGAGGATTTATATGACAATCAACAACAGGAATAGCAAGATCATGCTTGTGGTGTCTGCATCACAGTTTGACACAACGGCCATACAGGATCGTAATAATGAATGTAATCGTTACACGCAAAACCAATGATGGTCTCTATCCTACCTTCTGTTTGTTGAAGACCTGGCTGATGCAATGAAATCGACATATCGTTCTCGTGCACTCTTATCTATGGCAAGCATAAGATCATGGACATATCGATCCACGTGAAAGTAAACATCACTATCTGGAATGTTGGCCGCACCCCATGCACGGTCAGTTAAAAGTCGTTTTTTTTGAGTCCAATTGTCGTAGGTAGACGCTCATAGGCGCGCCCATCTTTAATCAGGTACTAAATTAGAGTGAACGTGAGCAGACAGGCTACATGGTCGCGCACTCACACTTCTGACAGGATCATTCCGGTCCACTCGCCAAACTTCAATGCAAGCATCACTGATCTTCCCGATCTGTTATTGCGGTATTCAACGGGACCATAGGATCCTTGTTCTATGTTCCTTTGCGTCACTTTCCACATATTTTGTTGCATTCTTGCCAGCTCTACATCGACGTCTTCGATATCCTCATATGCAGTATGAGGATTTTTAAACCGTGGTGATTCCTTAACGTATATCAGTACTACAACTTTTGCATTCAGGCCTTTCATCCACATGTCCTTGTCGCGATGGAGTCTACCATAATCCTCAGCGTATCCGGCCGCGATGGCTGTCATCATGATATGAGAATGAACAATCAGGCTCTTTCGAACTATTGAAGTATTGGTCCTCGTGGTCGTAGATCCAGTTTCCACAATTCATTTCAAGGCATCCAGTCCATGAATTGAGAGGTATTCATCGACACTTTTATCGATCACTCTTCTGAGCTCAGAAGCTGCAACTTCATGGAGAGCTCTTTTGGATAGTAACCACGGTCGCTACCCGCTCTAAGCTATTGTATGACAAGCGTGTATACCCACAAGGTCAAACCTGTCAGCTCGCTCTGGAGACAAAAATAGTTAATAATACCTCTGATCCTCGCGAATGTCCATCCCCTCCTTAAACTTAGACCAACTTTCCTGCAATTCCAAGTACATAGAATAAGGCAAGTGAACATCTAATTGCTGTTCTGGGGGATTATTCTTCAGCAGATGTAGCAATCATACAAAGCGTCAGGAGCCCGGCTCGTACCCCGGTACTCTCGGGTAGTCGTAATCTCGGCTCTCGTGCCCACACCGCAAGGCGATACGATGTACATAGAAAGGTTTTGCTTTTAGTTTTCGTTTTTTGTTTGAGATATTTTATGAAGTTCTTAGTTGTTGTAGGGACTCGGACGAGACCGTGGGAAGGGTATTAAAGGACCCCTCGTTCCCCGTCCGAGTCTCATAGAAAATATTCTAAAATATATCGTTACTAGTTCACCAACTATTCTGTAACATATAGTGATCACCCTGCGAACCCTTACACAAATTCCTACCATATTAGTCTGGCGCTACTGGGTTGCATGCGGTTTGTCAAAGAAGAGTACCTGCAAACGGCAGCAGCAGCCAGGGACTATCGTGCAATCCCAGCCTCTGAGATAGCAATCGAGAGGTTATTAGTGAAGGCAGAGACTTGCTAGGCTTAAGAAGGCACTCAATGAAGTCAGGAACTATGAGAACACTTAGTTTGCTTGCAGATCAATATTCAAAGGAAGCGGATGTAATTATGATCATCTGCATGTTTATACGTATTTAAACGCTCGAATTTCTCCAGCCGCAGGCGACTTTCGCCGTACACAAGAGCCTACGAACTATACGATTTTACGAGCAACCAACGTCGTTGCTGGTATAGTTAATCGTAAACTTCTGCAACCAATCGTATCCATCCCTAATTGCATTTTCTATGTAGTCAACGATAAATAATCCGCCTGTACTAAAAGGCAAGTCTGAAGGTTAAGGAATTTCGTATAAGTGACAGGTACGACATTCCTGCTTCGTATTGGCAGCTGCTGTTTCCGTACAGCTTAGTGCCACAGAGTGATAGTTCCCGACGTCGTCCAGAGTGATTGTACCTGCGGCCGGTACGGCACTGGAATCTAGTTAGTACTCACTACTCCCTAGAGCGACATTTTGCGATATTTCCTATCGTACTCGGCGCAGACTTGTTCTTCGTTCGCCCGATCAGCAACCTGACCACGTCGAATAGCAGTTTACAAGTGGCGAAAATAAGCTGCAAGACGAACAATATTTCCCGACGGAGCCGTTTGGCAGGATCGAGAAAGTCATCAACCATTTGTGCCAAAGCGTTTATTGGGGGTTGCGTGTGCTCTTTCCGTTGTTGTAGCTGATAAATTCAGGAGCTTGTGACGCTTGACGGTGCCAGGCCCTGTTAGTCCACAGTGAAGAGCTCGACATGAACGGGGGATTCGCAACCTGCCTGTGTCATGCTCACTCAAGCGCGCTATTCAAACTGGCACTGCCATGTTATCCCGGCGATGACAATTCTTATCTCATTTGCAGGAGAAGAAATTCTAAAACGCGAGGCTCTCGTTTGTTCACAACCTTCTCAATTCGATAGCCCTGTTGTCAAATCTGTCAAAACAGTGAGTTCCCTACGTTGACTCGCACGGGCCCCACCGGCGGAATCCTGACAGATAACTGCTGGTCATATCAGAATACAAGTGATTTTCAGTTTTGTCTTGCATCTTTGCTTGGCCACTGTGTCTATTGCCAGTTTATAAGTGCGCACAGCCAGACAAGAGTCACAGGAACAACGTCATTGTTACTGCTTCGAAGTCGCACTTGAGGAAGCGTTGTTATCATCGAGTCATCAAAATTCGCGGTATCCAAAAACAACTCAAAAAAGTAGCCAAAAAATTACACTATCCTCAACAGACCACTCGCACAGAACAGCAGAATACGAAAACAAAACCAAAAAAAAAAGGTGCAGGATCACGCCAACACTTCGCCGTTCTCATCAGAACTCTCGACACCCTTGTCAAGCACAACAACGTCAGTCTTCGTCCGCTGTTGTTGCAAAAACTCCGGGAACCCGGGAATCTCGCGATCGACAAACTCGACGCCGACAATCCGTCCGGCAAAACTAAGTTCGCCGGCGGTATCGTGCATTTCAACAATCGCGACGCGCTCGCAAGTCCACACGACGTCCCACGCCGGCGTGGCGGATTTGGCGTGCGGGACTAGGTCTTGGAATGTGGCGCCGGGCGGCATGAAAGCCGGCTTGTTCACGAATTCGACCACGATGAGGTTGCGGGCTGGATGCCGGTCCAGGACACGCGCATAGAGCCAGCCGTGGGCCAGGCCGACGTTTATCACTGTGCCGCGACGGAAGTTCCATTTCGCGAGCCGGTCTGCGTGCGAGAGTGCGTCGACGGCGAGGACGACGACGCCGGTCGGCGGACGCATGTATCGTTTGCGGGCATCCAGGGCTTGTTTCTGCACGGGGCGGTTTCTCGGCAGTCGCCAGCGGGACCTGTGCGGGTTGTGGCTGTCGGGCGGGCTGTGTGTCATGACCGCGAAAAGATCGCGCGTGATGCGCATGCGTCGCATGTTGGTCTCGTTTATGTGGAAATCAGGCGGCTGTCTGCGGACCGTGATCGTGACCGCGGCGGTCTCGCCCTTTTTGACAACGCGCCGGTTGGCGTACGACGGGACGTGCACGATTTTCTGGACAACAATGTCGTAGTAGATCGGCCGGCCCCGGACGTCATACCCGTCCGGACCGAGCGTGCACACGTTCCCGAGTGCGAGCTCACCTTTGTGGCCGACGACATGGACGTTGAAGCGACCCGTGCGCGCGTCGAATCGTGCGGCCGTGATGTGGAAGATCGGAGACTCGTCGTCGGCCCAAAACACGGTCCGGATGTTACCGCCGATCCGGCGCGGCGGCTGAATCGAAAAGCAGTCGAGACGGGCAGGCAAGGTGATGGCGGGCGCGAACCAGTGCTTGACGTAGCTGAACAGCGACAGGTACTCGTGCACGCCCGTGAACGTGGCGCTGACGGTGTCGTTGACGCGAAAGAGCGACACGACGAGCGGATGGAACGCCCAGGCCGTGCTCGTAGCCGCCCCCGAGGCCGCGTCGCGCTCGTATTGGTCGTACACGACCGCCGGTTCCATGATCCTGCTGTTGACATGCACGCGATGGCCCGTGTTCCACTCGTGAATGAACAGACAAATCGTCCGCACGATGCCATCGTACTGCGACGACGAGCAGTCGACCAGGACGACGATCTTCGTGCCCAGAAACCGGGTCCGGGCCAGCGTGTTGAGCCAGGCATGCGACAGCTTTGTCGCGCGGATAAGCACGACGTGCGGGTCCCAGGCCGCGATGCGGGCGTGCAGCGTGCCGCAGTGCAGACTGGGCTCATCCTTGGAGCAGATTGCGTGCACGCGGGTCGATGTTGCCGGGTAGTCCCACATACTCTGTCGCTCGTGGGCGCGGTCGGCCACACTGTTTGCGAATTCGCGACCGTCGACGCGGTGCGGGACGCGGTCGAGAAGATAATTGACATGGCCGAACGTGTGAATGGCGGGCGGCGCGTGTTGTTCGGCAGAACGCTTCAACACGTCGAGGTGCCGTCCGACAGACGGCAAGTTTGCCCCTTCGACCAAATACACGCGCACGTAGTTGATCTGGCGACGGAACTGCTTCAGGCCTGGTGTTGCCAGGCGGTAGCAGTCGGACAGGGAAGTGTTGATCTTGACCGGGTCCAGATTCTGCAGCGACCGGATAATCTGTCTCGACGTCTCCTTGTCGCAGTCCTTGAACGTCGGCCATTCATCAACGCAACCGTATTCGCAGTCGGGGTCCGGCCGGATGTGGACCGCCTCGAACCCGGCCGGACAGGGGAACGGTGAGCCGGTGTTGAGATATCCGGAGCGCGCACTGCTCGATCGGCTGGCGAGTATCGGCGGCGACGGTGGCCGGGGCCCTAGCCCACCACCACTGGAGTCGCTGTCGTCGCTGAGTTCCGAGATCGACTCCAGAGGGTGCCGTCGCGAAAACAGTCCTCGGAGTGACATTTGACAGAAACGAAGTCGAGTTGCGGAAAATCAAGTGCGGAAGGACCACGTCTGGCAGACAAAGAGATCTCGGTCCAAATTGACGGCGTCAGAAACGGCAGGTAATAAGCACGGCAGTTACCCGGCAAGAAGTGTCGTTTTGGGTTTCCACCTTCGGCCACTCGGCTATTCCCCCGCAATCAAGCGGCCGGATCAAGAACCTGTTCTAAGAGAGTTTAACAAGAATAAATTACACATCAACTATCGCTTCGCATAAACAGATCATGGCACCGCGGTTTGCGCCTAAAGAACCGGTCGTCCTGGACCCGCCAAAGGACAGGCGATTCACGCAGTCGGAACTGCGACAGTATGATGGTACGTTGAATATTCTGGGCCCCCCCCACCCCAGCGACCAAGCCGCCAAAAGCTGATATCTCGTGCAGGCGTTCACGACCCATCGATCTATGTCGCGGTCAAAGGCACTGTCTTTGACGTGACCAGGAACGGCAAGGTATATGGTCCGGGCGGCTCGTACGCCATTTTCGCTGGCAAAGACGGATCGAGAGGGTTGGCCAAGAGCAGTCTCAAGCCCGAGCACGCTGTGCCGCATACGGACGAGCTGGACGAGGGCGAGCTTACTGTGCTGGACGACTGGTACTCGTATTTCAGTCAGCGGTATAATATCATGGGCAAGGTCGTGCCAGAAAGTGACGCGAAGATATAGGTGCATTGGCTTGTTTGAACGATAATAGCTTGCAGGGTTATATATAAAGCAAGTACAGAAACGCATTTAAAATACATAGTCAGACCCAATATCCAACCGTTTATCAAAATATAATATACTCCCGGAAATTCCTTAATTTAGATAAGAACACCAATGTACTCCAATTAACCCAATAAATCGCAGACCCTTATTCCCACCCGCGCACTATTATTACTGTCGAGCGCCAGCGCGGGACCAGAATCGCTGTTGTGTCGGAGCATCAGCAGCGTGCGGCTGACCTCCTTGCCAGCTTCCTCCATCTCGTCGTCGTCGACGAAAGCAGGACCGGCAGTGGTCGGCGCACTCGCGGTCGACTCGGGGACGTACTGTTCCTCATCGACTCCGTCGTCTTCATCTTCGTCTTCGTCGTCCTCGTCCTCGTCCATCTCTTCATCGTAATCCATTCTGGGCTCCTCGTCGCGGTCAAGATCACTCTCCTCGAAGTGCTGAGTGAGGTCAAACTTCGTTTCGGAGGCGGTCTCGTTACCCGATTCCAGAGCCTCTACTCGAGCCTGTAACTGGCCGATGCATCCCTCGAGATATCGCACATACTCGACCGTGGCCTGCAGAATGCCTAGCTTGTGCAGACTGGCTTCGCCATGGGTCTGACTGGCCACGCGACAGGCGGGGACCATGGTCTTGAGAGCATCAAACTCCTCATTCATCTTCGACCGCCGTCTGCGCTCGATGGCGGAATGGGCGATTTTGCGAGCACTCTTGCGGGTCGCAGCGGACGCGGACGAGCCGGCGCCGCCTCGTTTTGATTTGGATGGCGCCGCTGCCGCAGCAAGCGCCTCGGCCGGCAGTGACTGTTGCTGCTTGGCAATGGTCTTTGCCGCCGCGGGTTTTGGCAGAACAGGTTGCATCTGGATGATTCGACGCGACCGCATAGGCGGCGGCGGCAGTTTGGACGGCGCAAACTTGCTGCGGGTCTGGACATTAGCCTCCTGCTGCTGTTGTTGTTGTTGCTGTTGCTGTTGCTGAGTGCGTGGGGCCGAAGTCTTGGGCAAAAGCTGTGGTCGGCTGGAGTCGTTTGATGATGTGACTGACGGGGGTAGGAAGAATGCAGCGATTTCCGGCGCGCACTGGGGATCGTTGGGCAAGATGTCAGTTGAAGGGGGGGGAGTGATGAGTGGTCCAGCCGGCGAGCGAGGACACTCAAGAGGCGAAGATGTCGGCGATGGCATTGTGGACAACGCTGACATGGTCATTATTGGTGGTAGTGAGGAGGTGGTGGTGATGCAACGCACAAGCAGGGTGGTGTGCGTGGTATTATATGTGTAATAATCAGGGATGGAGCAGCAGCAACCGCATCTCTGTCTCGGCCCAGCGCCACGACGAGCCAATAACCGGGGGGGGGGGCCAGATCAGATAGCAGCAGTAACAATCATCATAATGAGTGTTGTGTTAAATTGTGTGAGGCGACCCCAATGAGAACAAAAGGCGTTCGGTGAAAAAGGCACGCGGGCTTCCGCTGCTCGCGTGTGCTCGCTCTGTGGCCTGCCATTGGTCGTCTTAGTAGGCGGTCGCGTGCACACAAAAGTCCACCGAAGCCCGCACTGTCCACACGTGCCCCATCCTAATAATGATTTGGTGCGACTCTCACCACCACCGCGTTCTTCCGTGGCCCGGCATCTTCCTCTGATTTGCTTGTCTTGTGCCATGCCGCCTGCCCAGATATGATAGCAAAATAATGTTAACGCACGTGCACCGGCCTGTAAATTCCTGTAAAACAGTACCGGCCATTATTAGTGTATGTGGTCGGCAATAATGCTTTCGAAATCAGATCAGATGTTATATTATATACCATATACTACTCCTTTTGCTTTTTCATCTTAGATTGAACAATACACAGATACGAATCACCCAGTTCGGTCAGGTCACGTGATCGCTTTGTGCAGTTGGGGGGTTTTGTCCTTCCTGGTTATAGCGATTGGTTCGATGGTCTAGTTGGTCATGGCATCTGCTTAACACGCAGAACGTCCCCAGTTCGATCCTGGGTCGAATCAGATCCTTTTTTTGTTTGTTTGAATAATTTTTTTTTGGTTGAAAAGCATATTTTTTTGCGCCATATAAATTTTGTCGGCTAGGACTTTCTGCCTGCCGGCACAGCATGAGACAGTTTGCTGTAGGCAGTGAATGCAGCCAGCCGCATCGTGTCGCCCAGGATGATGTGATGGGTGGCTCAGCTTAATGAGTGCGATTCAAACCAGCCGATTTGGCAATAGCGCATCCACTATCTCGAGTTTTCGACATTTATATGACGATATCTGAATATCAACTGCCAACCAGCAGGCAACATGGTTTGTGCAACTCGTCAGGGCACAATGTGGCGGTGCGTGCTGTATACAGATCAGACCGCATCTTAACAATACTTGACAGGCACCGCCACGAAGCAGCAGCCACGCCCGCCCATCTAAGCTTCGCAATCTATTAGTTAGCAAAACCTCGCGCAAAATATCATTGACTGGTATCTAGCAATGCAAAGCGCAGCTCATCGCTCCATTCTGGCAAAGCAAGACGCCATATATTTTGCCTCGAGGTTGCTGTAGACTGATTCTACAGTCAATTCTCTACAATTGCCTTTCTTTGAAGGTACGACAGAAGACTGAAATCGCATTGCGATACTGTCCCATGGTTGCACCGCCCTGCCTTTAATATCCAACCTCGGCACTTTGCTAGTATTCAATCTTGCTGCTGCGCCGCGCACTCCACGAGCGGTTTTTTTTGGCTAGTCACGAACACCTAATTGATATCGATCTACCCAGTGGTGCACATTCAATATCTTACATCGCCAGGCGCAGTCTGCGTCCTCCTTTTGATCTGGTCATGCATTCTTGTCTTCGCTCCTTGTGACCCGTAGCCTGCAGACGCCATGAGTCGCAGGGACGTTTACGATTCCCTCCTGCGGATCGGCTACTCGATTATCAAGCCCCGCTTCATCCTCTTCCATGGTCCGTTTTTGCCATTGTCTGCATTATTGTCATCCCTAACTCTCGTGCAGCGATATACATTATGGCCGCTACGATCCTAGGGTCAATCCTGATCTATCCGGTCCGCAACATTGCCTATATCGACGCCCTCTTCCTCGCCGCTGGCGCGGCAACCCAATCGGGTCTCAACACCGTCGACCTCAACAATGTGACGGTGTGGCAGCAAGTCGTGCTCTACCTCATCCCCGCCTTCACAAACCCGATGTCCATTCACACATGTCTCGTGTTTGTGCGTCTGTACTGGTTCGAGAAAGCGTTCAAGGACATTGCCCAAAAATCTCGGCTCGACCACCGGGTGCGAAAAGCTCGGAGCTATGCCGTCGATGAGCGTGACATCGAAGGTGGCCAGGGCGTCGAGGGCCGGCCCATCAGGATCTTGCGTTCTGAAAAAATGACAGAGACAAATTTCCCTGGATACAGAGGAATGACCGCGCCTCATCAAAGGACAGACAGCGACCTCAGCGCCGACCATGAGCCGCCGTTTAAAGTTGGCAATCGCCATCCGAGACGGGGTTCCGACCAGATTGGCGACGAGCTTGCTATCCAGGATGATTCAGACAATGAAGAGAGCGGCGAGTCATCTCAGTCGTCAGACCCCAAATGTGCGCTGTTTTCCCTTTTGCCGAAGTATGACGTGATGGAGGACTAACTTTCCTGAACCAGGGGGCCTTGCCAATGACCGGCCATCATCGTCTTCCGACGACCGTGACCACGATCAAGGTCCGCATTCGCCTACTAGTGTCCCGAACCAAAGTCCAGCTGGTCGCGACATTCGCTTCGTCGATCTGCCATCACCACGCAATCAACAACTAGATAGGCCCTACAGCTACCTGGAGCATGGGCCCGCGTTGGTCATCAAATCCCCCCGGCAGCAAGAACTTGAAGCTGAACTGGCGGCGGCGGACGCGAAGCAACGCGGCACTACGGATATCCAATTTGCGTCCCCGATTGCCGGAGTCCGGCATCACCTGCCATTCAAGCGACGCAAGTCGGCCGCAAGCTTTGGCTTCACGAGGCGGTCGGGTGGCAGTTTCGACCAGGAGCATGACGAGGACGACGACGATGTCAGGAATCACACCCTCCGACCAACGCGGTCCACCGTCGTCGGCCCGTCGCGTAACGGCGCCGATGGCTCCGGCAACAAGATCATGAAGCGCGCGATCACTATCGAAGCGCCAGAAAGTTCAGAAGGTCGTCCTCGAGGACCCCCAGCCAAGACGAACTCGTTCGGCGACCTGATCTTTTATCGGTCGACGACGATCGATCGCATCGAACGCATCGTCTCGCGCACACTGAAAGGCAAGAGGGACGGGTCTCCCAATTCGAGACGGTCGGTCGGGTCACGAAGGTCGTTAGCAGTCCTGCCATACTTGTCTTACGAGCCTACTCTGGCGCGGAACTCGACCTTTGTTGGTCTGACCGACGAGCAGCGAGAAGAGCTAGGTGGAGTTGAATACCGTGCTCTGCGCACGCTCGCCATCGTGCTAATCGCATATTTCTTCGGGTTCTTGGTCTTAGCCCACATCTGCTTGATCCCATGGATCCTAAGGGATAGTCGGTACCGTCCCGTCCCGGAGAGTTACGCCCAGAAACCGGCATGGTGGGGCGCCTTCATGGCCACGTCGTCGTTTATGGATGTGGGCCTGAGTATTGTGCCGACGTCCATGATTGAGTTTCAGTTAGCAGTCTTTCCGCTTTTGCTGATGAGTTTTATGATTGTGATTGGGAATACGGGGTTTCCGTGCATGCTGCGGCTGATTATCTGGACCATGTCGAAATTGGTTCCCGCCGGCTCGGCCATGCAGGAGTCCTTGCTCTTCTTGCTCGATCACCCGCGCCGGTGTTTCACGCTGCTCTTCCCGTCGGGCCCAACCTGGTGGCTTTTTGCCGTCCTCGTGATCCTCAATGGCGCGGATCTCATCCTGTTTGTCGTTCTCGACATCGGCAACTCACTCTTCGCGTCCTGGTCCGCGGGCCAAAAAATCCTTGACGGGTTATTCCAGGCGTTTTCGACCCGAACGGCTGGCTTGGCTGTCGTGGACTTGTCACTCCTACATCCGGCAGTGCAGGTCAGTTATCTCGTGATGATGTACATCTCAGTCCTGCCTATCGCCATCAGCGTCCGCCGCACGAACGTGTACGAAGAGCAATCGCTAGGGATCTACGACAGGCCGGAAGACGAAGTAGCAGAGGACAACGAAGACGACGAGGAGTTTTCCGAGCGCGGAGACGAAATGCTCTTGGACAACGACGTTCCTGGCGCCAACGGCCTCGCGCGCCGCTCGACGAACCCGGACGATCCTGAAAAGCTCCGCCGCCGTTCGTCTATCGGTCGTCTCTCCAAGCGCCGCTTCAAGCCAAAACAAAAGAAACAACCCACCTCGTTCGTCGCCAACCATCTCCGTCGCCAGTTGTCGTTCGATTTATGGTACATCTTTCTTGGCCTTTTTATCGTTTGTATAGCGGAAGGGCGCAAGTTACAGGACCCGAATGCTTTTGGGTTCAATATTTTCTCCGTGCTTTTTGAGGTCGTGAGTGCATATGGTACTGTCGGATTGAGCTTGGGGTACCCAGGTACTTCTACGTCGTTCTCGGCCCAGCTTAGCGTTATTAGCAAACTTGTAATTATCGCAATGATGGTGAGTTTCCCGTTCCTCCTCCTGCGGTCGTGTTTATATTATTGTGACTTGAGATTGCTGACCGAGCTTACCAGATCCGTGGCCGCCACCGTGGTCTCCCCTACGCACTCGACCGAGCAATCATCTTGCCGAGCGAGTCCATGGCAAAGAAGGACATGAAGCAGGAGTCCCGGGCCGAGCGGCGTCTGTCGCTTGGTTCAAATCCTGGCATGCCGCGCACGAGCACGTTTGGCCGCACGTCCGGGTTCGAGCCCCCGCGCGAGGTCTAACCGTTGATGCCGTCGCGGCTAGTCCTCGTGGCCGGAGTTTTGTTATTAATTTTTTTGTGTTTGTTTAAAGTAATTGGGTTGCTCGTATGGCATTTTGGTTAGACTCGCGGTATCGGTTGGGTTTGATCCGAATATTTTATGTTTCTTTATTTTTTTTTTTTTTTTTTTTTTTTTTTTTTTTTACATTGTTGGCTTTTCAGATTGAAATAAAAGAAATATATGAATTACTAACAACCCGGCACTATCAGAATTTTAAACCTAACCTACAGTGATTAAATGATATCCGTAACGTACAAGTTTCCCACATAAACAAAATCCACAAGCAAGTCCAATCACCCAAAAATTACGGTCAATTCAAAACAGGGATTTTCATGGCCGATTCTGTCGCCCATCCTCCCCGCCGCGGCAAGGGGCTCTCGCTTCGGCGTGACTACTGGCGCAACTTCCACGCCATGTACGCGGCCCCCAGGGCCGTAAACCCGCCCAGCTGTAACGTGACGCCGATCGAGTTGACGCCAGTCCGGTTCGCGTCGTCGTCGTCGCCGCCACCGGTCAACTCGTCTGACTTGCCCGGATCCAGGATCGAGAATATGACAAATGATATGAACGTTGACACGAACTGCGGGATCGTGATCGAGACGTTGTGCAGGCCCAGATAAATGCCGGCCTGCTCGGACGACTCGTGGGATTCGTCGTCGCTCGGGTCGTCGTCCTCGTCGGACGAAAACGAAACCGCGTCGGTCGAAAAGCGAGCTTCGCTGATACGAATGGCATCAGAAGGACCGGGCACTGGTGCTGATGCGGGTGCAGACGACGCGACAGCCTCTAGTGGCTGCGCGCCGACGTAGTCCTTGCCTTGGTCCATCGTGGCCACGAGCTGTCTACTCCGTCTCGGCGCCTCAACCGCACTTTCCTCGTCCGCGACCGGCTCCTCAACCGTGCTAACAGACTCGTATCCGTCGCTTGTCGTCGCCGCCGGCGCGTTCAGCTTTCTAATCTCCTCGGCAAGCATGGAATACGGCGCCCACGACGACAGCGCCCACGAGAACCCGCAGAGGCCGACAATGAACGTAGCGGACTTGACGGACCTGACAAACACCGTGCCGAACATGGCAAGAGCGTAGACTACGTGGCCGATGCTCCACGCGGTCGGCAGCGTCGGCCGGTATGGCGCAGTCGCGTGCATAAAGTCTGCGATGAAATCCGGCATGTATTCGTACGTCGCCTTGTTGTGGTGGGCGTCTGAATTCGGAGACACGATGAAGAAGGGGAGCACGAGCGAGCATATCAGCGTGACGGTAGAATATACCGTCAACGCGAGCGACCCGACCCGACCGATATCGCCTACTCTGTCCCGGGAGTCCGACAAGTCGCCGTCACCGTAGCGGACATAGATTTCGCCGACCCAGGTCGAAGAGTAGAACAAAAACGTGAACCAGCCATACCATGCGAACAGCTGGACCGTGAAGATCTGACGGATGCGATTCGGCAGATGGAAGCCTGTCTGCAGGAGTGCCTTGAGGATGTGGTAGATCGAGCCTGACTTGTCGGCCTCGTTCGCAAGGATTAAAACGCGCTCTTCGACCGCCCACGAAGTCAGGCCGACGCAAAAAAGCAACGCCAGAGACGAGATCGCACAGAGCACTTTGAGCTGCGTGTTGCCGAGGTAGGGGAAGTAGTCGACCAGGTTTATAACCCCGGCAAAGTACCCGATAAGATGGCCGCCGGCGACCATTCGTCCTGCCCACGCATTCGCCAGCTCTTGCTTTGACTTTGGCAGCGAGTCGACAATAATTGCTCGGCAGCATGCTTGCACTATCCCAACCGTATTAGGCTCTGGCGCCACCAACGACTAAACATGAGCAAAAACTACGCACCCGCATTCACGCTAAAATCCGCAGCAAAGACCGACAAGACGGCAAACACGATCGTGACGGTCGGCGCCCAGCGTTCAGACTTGACAAAGATGTCGACGAATTCCCTTGTCCACGCCATGAGCATAAGCGACAGACCGACAATGACAGACCCGATAACCATGAACGGCCGTCTTCGTCCGTACCGCGACGTGCACTCATCCGACCACACGCCGACGACCGGCTGCATAATCAATCCGGAAAGCGGGCCTGCCACCCAGACGAAGGATAGCATCGACTTGGTCATGCCGAGCGAGAGAAGGTACACGTTGACGTACGACTGCTCAACCCCGTGAAGCGTATGTTAGCTTGCAGTATTTTCATGGAACAAGTCAAGTCAAAGGGGGACATATCCATGTGAACTGCAATCCAGCAACGCATATTGTCAAAAGAAACATACGCATGGGCTCAGATGAGCCACGCACAAACGCGCGGCCGGCCCATTGAACGGTCGCCATCTTTTTCCTCTCGTGTCGGGTATATCGTATCCTTGCAACGTCACACCGACAATGAGATGGCGCAATCGATGGGGGCGACGGAACAGTGCGGTATGGGGCCTGGGAACACAAGTGTAGATATCACGAATTGGGTGTGACGACCGATAGCGAAGGCTCACGGATCACAAACAGAGTCAGGGTCATGAAAGCTTGGTGAACGGGATCTAACCCTAGCCCTGATGGCAGCACGGGACGATCGACGTCATAGTTAGATCATGTTATGCGGATCATGTCAAGCCCACAACAATTAGCGGTGCAAACACTAAATGTTTATGGGATTCGTTCATAGAGTAGTTTATGGGTTAAATTGCTAAACGGCAACGAGCATCCAACTATTTCTCACAGACATAAACCATTCACTTAAGCCTCGGAGCGCTCAGCAGTTCAGTACAGCTTCTCGACGTACTTGTAGAATCCGCTACCCTGGATCTCAGCAATTTCCTTCTCCAGCGCGGTAGGCTGGCGGGACGCGTCCGGGCCGGCGTAAGTGCCCGCACCCCAAGGACTGCCGCCGTGGACCTCGTTGAAGGTGGCCATCAGATCCCATGCGCGGTATCCGGCAGGCACGAACGTGATACCGTGGTGCATCAATACCGAGAGCGAGTTTAGGGCTGTAGTTTCCTGGCCACCCTGAGGCGTCGCTGTCGACACGAAGATTCCAGCCGTTTTGCCGATGAGTTTCTTGCTCAACCAAATCTAACGGACAACAAACACTTGGAGTCATTATTATCGCAATCGATTAGTTATCTTATTAGCTTATCTTATTCTTAGTGTCCCATTGATTAATCGACCGGCCATATCGGGCGCCCGATGTGATAAATTGGATGACAGCGAGTGATAAATAAAATACATATCAATTGTGGCCCAACAACAACAAGCATATTCCGAGTCAATCGAGGTCAGCGTGGACCAATTAGCACAGTTAGTTACACACGACAAGACCATTGGCGAGTTGGAAATGATCCCCGCTGACCTCAAATTCTCTATATTCACCACTAGACGCGTCTGATATCGTGAAACGGCAGTTGTCATGATTGATATGGCGCATTTGCAGATTCATCTTCTTGCGATCCAGAAGCAGATGCTTCTGGAATTTTTGGGAACCCTGACCCAGACAGATGATATAGGCAGGGTGACGTTCGGGTACTAAAGACGACCTTCTCATCTCTATATGTACGCCGGTGACACAGATGCCGCAGCCCCTGGCCAACTCCTTTAGGTCGTATACGATCTTTTTGTGCCCTTCGGTCGATTGGACAATTCGGTAATGGTTATTTCTCTTGCTATACATGCCGTCACTGTCGATTAGGCCAGCAATGACGGCCAGACGCGTATCTTCGTCAGCCGTCATATATGATGACGGAATACCACCGCTTTTGTTGTTCAATAGGCCGAGTTTCCGGAGACCTTCGAGAACGGGGTTACACCCTTGCCGTCTACCTTTACCTTCAGAGCACGCGATCCTGTACGCGAAGCAGTCATGGTTCCTTACATAGCCGTTTCGCATCTTCGTGCCTGCAGTATGGCTCAAACTTTTTGCCAAATGGAGCATAGGAGCTCCTTCTTCGGCAGACCTGTTCAGCCGGTGAACGTAAGACTGCAGCCAGGCAATAATCTCAGGGTCCACGGAGGAAATTCGCGTATTGTCAGCATGGCCATCACCTAGCCATAATCCTAGGAAGTAGGGATCAAGCGGCAAATCTTGTGGGCCCGTGGAGGCAGTGGACAGATCAATGGAAAGGGGAGCACGGTAGAGCCATATGCGACGGCGCTTGACGTCGTTATTACAGAGTCGTCCATACTCCTCCAGTGTCAGGTTGAATTTGTCCCCATCTCTGACAATTAGAGGATCGAGAACATGATGACGATCGCCACGCAATAAGGAAAGCGCCAATTGTGCCTGGGATTCGGTAGTGAAATGGGGCATTACCGTTCGAAATCCTTTACAACCGCAGACAAAGCTGTCAATAGACTTCCTGATGACGGCAAACCGAATCGCAGACGTGTCGTCCAACTCCACTGATGAAGAGTCAGCATCCAGATGGAGATTACCGTCGCCCTGCAGCGTGCGCGTTCGCTCGCAGCGAGTAAACCAGCATACAGCGTTTGTTGTCGTGCACAGACTGGGTGTTGTCTGGCTCGCCGTAAGAGAAAGTCGAAACCCCGGAGCGAATGTGAAAGACGATTTTGCTCTCGAGTCAAATTCCGTATACGTGATCTTCTTCAGGGCACCAGTGACAGGTTGTGCAACACCGATGCAAGGGACTGGCCGATTTGCTGCATCGTAAAGGTAGTCGCCAATTTGGATGTCACCGACGGGTTTAACGCCGGTGGTCGTACGTACCATTGTGTCTGGTGCGAGTCCTTGAGATGGCATATTGAGAACGTGGTCTTAACGAAGAGTTGTAATGAAGATATTGTTTGGAAGTGTAAAGCGCGATAGTCAATGAAGAAAGAAGGAGGAAGGAGGAAGGAGGTTTGGCAAGTTGGGGCAAGTATCTAGTCTATATGTCAGCGTTCTACGCAGCGCGTTGGAGTTTCGTGCTGAACTTCATTCCAGAAAGTCGTACATAAGACGCAGCGGACTTCATGCTGTGGATTTCTGTTCAACAGCGCCTCAGGGCATGCGGCTCCACTGTGAGCCGCACTAGCAGCCGCCTCGTTTTTGTTATCTAACACCAAATTCTCTGGGCAAAGGGCGCCCTCGCTGAAGGCCACCGGTTGCATCTATTTTTAGAGTGCAGACATGTCACTTTAAGACGACCATAAACATACTGCCAAGTTTAGAAGCGACTTGGTATCTGTTGTTGAGTATTTAATAGAAGCGCATGGGATAGAAGTATTTGGGATTGTAACGAGGCGCGCATTCTCCTTCAACAGGTTCAATTTCTGGAAGAAGATTTACCGACGCAGTGGGCGGCGCACAAGGACTTGACTGCAAGAGTCTGCACAGACATTTTCAATGATTTCGATGGAACCATTATCGACGTTCTGTCGGCAGGATATCTTGTAGTATATGAATCAAGATTCGCTTCGTCACCGTCTGGAAGTATGTAAACTAATTGGCGACAGCCGACTTATTTGCCTGCAACCCTATTTGTCGCGTGGCGCGCCACCTACACCCTCAACCGCCTCAGTGTTTAGTGCCAGCAAGGTATGGGAGGCGCAGCCGCAAACGCGCAACGCATCGCCGCCTTAAGACCACCGGTTGCGTCCCAGAAGGTCTTCCACTGGGCGGGATAGGTGCCGTAGCGGGTCGGGATGCCGAACAGGAACGCATCATGGGACGTGAGCGTCTCATTCGTGGCGATGGGATAGTCCTTCTTGGCCGGTGCCTTCATTTGGGCCAGGACTTCGGGCGACAGAGTTTCGGGGACCTGGAAGATGGTCGCGGCGCCGCCGGCTTTCTCGATGCCTACCTTCTCGGCCTCGGCGAGAGTGGCGATATGGCCGTACATGGAGTATATGATGATTGCAATGCGAGGAGCCATTCTGTAGTCTGTGTTGAGTAGCTGAGTGGAGATTGTTGTGATGGTACTGTGAACGACGATGTCATCTAGTCGCATGAACTGCAGTATTTATATTCTTAGCACGATTCGCCGCGTGCGAGCGCGCATTGCCTCAGCAACTCTGTAAAATCGCGCTCCGTTTTGCTCAGCTTGAGTTGCAGGAATTTGGGAGCCTATTGAGCCACGTGTTTTGACTCGTGCTCTTTCTCTAACGCGCACGCGAGAATACCGTGTTTAAGCATATTCACCCGGTAACAGTCTCGTGTTCACGTTGACAAAGCCTGAAAGACGGCAAACGCGACAGTAACAGTTAGCGTCGGCAGAGATTTGACGAAGACGAGGTCATATATGTGAGGGATTGAAAGGACAGAAACCTAGATCAGGCAATTGTGAACGCTCCCTTTGTCCATACCGCGACGCGTTCTTGTCCGACCACACTGAGATAGCTGGTTGCAGAGTCGACCAGAAGTCATCCTGCGAGACGCCATAACGAAAAATGGCATCGTTTAAGTGATAAGAGGCTGAAGTTGGCGGGGACTGGTCCACACATGTTCGCTTGGAAGACTTAATGCAAGTAGATAACTCAAAAGGCTTGACCCAGAGAATGTCAATGAAGGATCCGCGGACGCGGAAGAGAAGCACAGAAGCCAAATTTCAGATGTCGGGTATTATAGTACATCCTATACACCCACACCCAGTAATATCAAATAAGAGTTCACGGTACGCACAGTACGGAAGTAGGCTGAGCCATCGACGGAACAGAATACGGGATCAATAACGGTATAGCGATGGCATATTGGTGTTCGATGTCGCCAAATTAATGCAATACAACTGACAGCAGCGCAGCGATCACAAATTTCTATTGTGAGGGCGGAACTGAGACTCGTGATTGAAGCAGGTACAACTGTACAAGTTCTAAGCCATGCGAAGCTGTCACAGACTGATTGACCAATGGATTCCATTAACGACGAGGACCGAGGACAGTCGCAGAAGAAGGGAAGAAATGTTGTGCGATTCTGTAAAAATTAGTGGCGATGAGCACCCTGCAGAGCGACTCGCTCTAAGGCAGGGCACTCGTACAATATATTGGAGGCACTTGTGCTAGTTTCTCCACGGCACCACTGAGTAAAACCCTGTCGAAATCTCAAACTAAAAGACCGTAATCTATCACATGCAGCCGCCTGCATTCTATGTTTCTGGCTACAGTAGTTGGATTGTTGTGTTGCATTATAGCAATGCTGCTATTACTATCATATGGTCATTATTTATTAAACAATCCCAGAAGAAAGCAAATTGTAGTGAGATCAGCCTTTAAGGGCACTTAAACAGGACGCAAGACCAAAAACCAAGCAACCAGGCGGCAGGCCATCAGAGAAAATCAGGCAATTTGATATACTTGTGCGAAAACATGCTCATTTCCATTGTGAGGAAAGAAACAAAGTATTACTAAAAACTACAAAAGCAACTCTTCAACGGGCACTACATCTATCTGTTCGCCCTCATCAAGTTCCGGTTCCTCCTCTTCAGTAAAACACTCTGGCTCCGGTTCCTCCTGAAAATTGAACTCGTTTCGCCCGAGCACTTCAACAACCGATTGGCGTAGAGGAACACGAGCTTTTCGACACTGGAGTTCTTGAGTCTATTGCGCGACTTGGAATGAATGTATCCGAAAGTGGACCAATTCCTTTCAGCTGATCCGGATGTAGGCATCACAGACGGACTTTTTGTGCTAGTTGTGACAGCGCACAATTAAACTGACTCTTCCACCATAGTCTCGCGCGTACGTTCTTTGCAGCCTTCCAGCAACGAGATCTGTTGAAGATCTACCCGTTCTTCGACTCTTCAAGACGGTCGTAGAGGTCCTCTTCCTCCTCAGGATAGCGTACATTCTCACACCTTTACCAGAGCAAGGTGCGAGTCCTCCTTCGCCATTGAAAAGAAAAAAAGCAATCGGTCTCGCCGAACAACCGCTGCCGTTTGTCATTTAGACAGCGCACATACGTACCATTGTTATGAGTCGTCCTGCTTCTATTAAGTCCCCGTCCAGAATATCCAGCTCGCCGTTTCCGATACAGCACCACTTAACAGGCTCTGCACATCTGATCTACCCTAAACCTAAACATCGCTTCACACACGTCCCGCGAAGTCTTCATAGTCCTCGTCGTCATCTTCGTCGAGTTCTGACTGTCGGCATTGTTGTAGTTATGCTGAACATCATCTTCAAAGTCTTGATTACTGTTCCACTGCTGAGAATCAAAGTGGACGTCAATATATGGCCTGTCCGGGTTGGTCGTGCTGCTGACAGTCTGGAGAGATCCATGAAAAAGAGAAGGCTAACTGCTTTAGTCAAAAAGTGGTTGAAATCGGTCTTAACATAAAGTTCTATCACCACATACCTGTTCTTCAGCTGTAAACAGTGATGCTCTACCAATAAGTCTTCTGTGATTACTTTGGCGATAATATGTCCTTGACGGGACTTCATGTCCTGGAAGCATGTTCCTGTGGGTGTCCAAATACGGATGTGTGAATTTTAGAGCTAGAATTTCCTCTGCTCTCTCTTGCCGAGGGCCAATGGGCGTCAGTTGTATTTTGGTCCGGATGCCGACGTGTGCACTGTAGGGTCAATTATGGCAACTATCCAAGCGCGGCGTATCAGGTTCCCATTGTGGATGATGTCGAAGATGAAGGACTGCCAGAGGAGCAGGGCGGACCGACGGGTGCAGAACTCTCTGATGTATCGCAAAGAGAGTATGACGGCGTCGAAAATCGTACTGTTTAAAAGGTTATGAGTTCGCGATTTAGAGAGGTAATTAACGATGAATAAGGCAGCCATTCATGCGAGTTTCGGCCACAAATTGCCGGCAATGTTATAGGGCTCACACAGCCACGCGGAAAGTAAAGATATTACTTCCAGCTTATATCACAATTGCTAACGATAGTTTCGTTGATCATAGGTAGCGGAGTCCCGCAAACTTGAGGCAGCCAAGAGAGACAAACAGCTCGCCAATCTAGAGAGGGCTAGAAGGGTCAAGCTGCGGCAGTCTCTTCTAGCAAGCGTAATTTGGCATAGTGGCTTGCTGTTTGCCTTTTTGCTCTATTGCTCTGTTGCTATGATTCAACAAATGTATAGTTAGTGCCGTAGCTAAATTGTACAAGCTGATATCGTGTAAACTGTCGTAGTGAATCGCGCCGAGTGACTGTCACAGAGAAACTCGCTATGTAGAAATACTGTAAACGGTCGTGTACGGCTGCAGAGACATATCAATCAAGCGACTCTGTCCAGGGTGTTTTGCCATGTATGGGTTTTGCCACTTAACATTGTTCACTGACTCGCTCCGCTGAGCCATCAGAGTGACGGACACAATTTGTAGGAGAGGCTTCTGCAAACTGCCAACAGAGCGGCTCAGACCAAACCTCAGAGTACGGCCCTGATTTTTTGCTATAGAGCTGCCCCACGCCAGTGAGGCTATTTTGTTATTGGTTCTTGTTGACACTGTTCTTATTCTACAGATACAGTCTAGTCCCGATATGTATTTTGAATACGCCAATTGGTCGTCGTGTTTGTTACTATATTATCGGTATAGGGATCCGCCCCTACGCAATCGATAATTCCCCGATCTACAAAACCCGGACCTCACGTCAAAAAGTAATGCTCGTCGTTGCACGCAACAGTTTGACAAATTCTGTCCAGCCCCATGTATAGAGCGATTGCCTGTGATTCGACTGAGCAGGACTTGTGTCTATTGAATTGAACGCCATTTGCTATATACATTGGATTTTTAATCTCATCAGAGCGACGACAGTCACTAAACTGCCTCTAATATAGCTTCTCGATGTACTTGTAGAACCCGGTACCCTGGATCTCAGCAATCTCCTTCTCCAGCGCGGTGGGCTGGCGGGAGCCGTCTGCGCCGGCGTAGGTGCCCGCACCCCAAGGACTGCCGCCGTGGACCTCGTTGAAGTTGGCCATCTGGCCGAACGCGCGGTATCCGGCAGGGACGAACGTGATGCCGTGGTGCACGAGAACCGAGAGCGAGTTTAGGGCAGTAGTTTCCTGTCCGCCCTGTGGCGTGCCAGTCGACACGAAGATGCCGGCCGATTTGCCGATCAGTCCGCCGCTGGCCCAAATGCCGCCGGTTGCGTCCCAGAAGGACTTCCACTGGGCGGGATAGGTGCCGTAGCGGGTCGGGATGCCGAACAGGAACGCATCATGGGACGTGAGCGTCTCATTCGTGGCGATGGGGTAGTCCTTCTTGGCCGGTGCCCGCATTTTAGCCAGGACTTCAGGCGACAGAGTCTCGGGGACCTGGTAGATAGCGGTCCTACCACCAGCGGACTCAACACCAACCTTGACGGCCTCAGCGAGACCGGCGATGTGGCCGTACATGGAGTAGATTATGATCGCGACGCGAGGTGCCATTCTGATTCTAAGTTGCTAACGGACGAGGCAAATACTTTGACCTATAGATGATGCTGTTAGGGAAAAACAGCGACGTGTTATATTCCGCGTGGGATTGGACCTGCCACGCGGAATTGCAACAGTGACTGCAGCCGCGGCAGGAAGGGCCCGAAGGCAAAGCTGTTCATTGTTCGATTGTGACGACTCGGCAGGCGTTTTGCCGGCATATGCCGGCTGGATATTACAGTAGTGGATTTCCCGATCGAGGATGGTCGGCTGGCGGAGCGCGGGCTGGGTTTGGGTTTTGCCCATAGTGTACTTACTAGTCGCGACTATTCTGCTGACTGATTGCCGCTAAGCCGCGGATTCCCGGGTCCCAGCCGCACTGCTTGCAGCCGAGCCCTAACCCTGCTCCGGCGATTGACAAAACCTTTGTCACGGTTGGAGTATGTACACTGTACGTTGTATAATCTTCATTTCCTTTCCCTCGCAATCGTCATTGCAACTGCAGACAGAACCGGTTCGAACAGCAGGTGGTCTGCCCGCAGTAATTACCAATGAAGAAGTCGCTGGCTTACATGACGACTCCTGAGTGGTTGACTAAACGTGACAAACCGTAATCCCGCCCCCAACCTTGTTTGAACCAGTACCTCTCCGACGCCTGGTGGACCCTCTGGCCCTCCCCTCCCCCCAAAACTATCTATAAATATCGTCCGATAGTCCCTTCCCCTCGTTCTGTTATTCCTCAGAACACTTGTCTATTGTTTCCCAACCAATTGCGCTCAATTAGCCTCACTCCAGTACTCAATTGATCATCCACAATGGCTCCCAAGGTTGCTGTATGTCAGCCCTTCTGCTGTTCCGAGTAACTATTTCGCTAACACAGACGACCATAGATCATTATCTACTCCATGTACGGCCACATCGCCCAAATGGCCGAGGCTGAGAAAGCCGGCATCGAGAAAGCAGGCGGCTCGGCCACCATCTACCAGATCCCCGAGACCCTCCCTGCGGAAGTTCTCCAGAAGATGCACGCGGCTCCTAAGCCCGACTACCCTATCGCGAGTGCAAGCACCCTTACTGAGTTCGACGCGCTCTTGTTCGGTGTGCCAACCCGGTACGGCAACTTCCCCGGCCAGTGGAAGGCGTTCTGGGACACCACCGGAGGCTTATGGGCGCAAGGCGCCCTCGCTGGTAAATACGTTGGCCAGTTCGTCTCGACCGGCACTCCCGGCGGAGGCCAGGAAGTTACCGTCTTGAACGCGCTCTCGACTTACACCCACCACGGCTTGATTTTTGTCCCGCTCGGATACTCCACTGCCTTCCCGCTCCTGACCAACCTCTCCGAAGTTCACGGCTCGTCCCCATGGGGCGCCGGCACCTTCGCGGGCGCCGACGGCTCCCGCCAGCCGACCGATCTTGAGAAGGAGATTGCCACGATCCAGGGCGAGTCTTTTTACAAGATCGTCGCCAAGGCTTTCAATTGACTAGATGGCAGTGCCACAACCGAGAGCGCGGTAGCGGGCGTCAAGGAAACACCTGCATCCTCTGCTGACGAAATCAAGAAGCCTTCTCCTCCTGCGAACAAAGCTGCTCCGGCCCCACCTTCGTCGTCGCGTGCTCGAGAGGACGAGGATACTGGGTTCTGCGGAATCAAAGGATGCGTTGTGTCTTAAAGAGTATTTTGTATTGCGTTGGAACTGGCTATCGTTGTATATTATTTCGTTGTTTATTGCATGTGGTGTGTGGTCCTTGGGAAACGCTTTGTCTCGCTCTCGGCTATAGATAATACACAAGTTTAATAATCAAACAAGAAAGTTTTGTTCATAATTTACATTTTGGCGTATATACATAATCCCCATTATACAGAATCCAATTTTTCCGGTTTACCTCTTCTTCTGCATCTTCGCAGCATACTGCATCTTAAACCCGTTGCACAGCTGTTGCACGTCCGGATAAATCGCATTCAACAACTGGTACCCGTTCGGAATCACTTTGACCGGCCACATCACGACCTTCGAGCTCAGGCCTGCCTTAAAGCACAAGCAGAAATACCCCGCATTTTTCGTGTCGAGGCAGAACGCGTAGTTTGATCGCCGCGGGTTGGCCTCCGTGTACGTCGTCAGCCAGCGCTCGACGTCTTCCATTGTGCCTCGCTGGAACTTTTCAGAGTTCATCATTTCGTCGACCTTGCGCGCCATGGCCTGCACGTGCATAAAAATCAACTCATCCAGATCTGAGTACTTGCTGTCGGCCACTCTCAACGCCTTGCCGAGCGAGTAGTCATTGTCCTTCTCGAGCTCGAGCACGGCAATGTGCTGGTACACTCCTTCTGCAACTTTCCACGTGATCGCAATGTGGTCGTATCCCTTTGACGACGGCCGAATCACGAGATCCCCACGCTGCATCGGCGCCAGGTATTCCTCGGCCTGTTTGGCACTGAACGGCTTGAACAGCCTGTGCTTGATTACTCTTGCCGCCCGCTGCTCTTTCTCGCGCTTCTCGGCAAACGTCGCACGATCCCGGTCCTCCTCGTATTCATCCCATTTGTCTCGATCCCGCTCTTTCTTACCATACGGCAACACGGCGTGCTTTAACGCGTCCTCGACCGCTTCCTCAACAAGACTTAGCTCGGCCTGGAACGTGCCGTAGTTGATGTGCTTGATCAGCGCCCGTACAGTCTGCCCGTAGTAAAACAGCGCAGACGGATACGGCATGTCTGTCCGGCTCGTCATCTCCATCGCCGTCACGTTGCCGTCGATGCCGCACGCCAACCGCGCGACAAGATACCGGTCGGCTACTTTCCGGATATTCACGGGCACAACCATTCCCTGCGCCAAAGTGTCCTCCGTCTCGCCGGTCAGCATCGTGAACACTTGCTCTTCCGTAAGGACCTTGAACGGCTTCCGCAGTTCTTCGTAGTGCCGCTGCAGTTCTTCCTTGATCATCTCCAGCGTCGCGCGCTTCCGCTGGTTAAAGTTCTTGAGCAGCTCCTCCGCGTACTCTTCCAGAATCAACTCATTCAACTTCTCCGGATCGTCGTCCATCAGCTGCGCAACAACGCCGCCTTGATTATCGAGATCAACAAGATCTTCTTCATCCAGCTCCAGCGCGTCAGCTGCCATCTTGCGCGCCAATTCATAGTCCTCCGGGTGGATTCTCGTCGAGTCCAGAATCTCAGTCATCTCAGAGTTCCTGTACGCCGCAGTTGCGGCATCCTGCTCTTCCCACGGAATGCGCAAAAACGACGCACAATTCATGAAAATGTTCTTACCCGCAATCTGCTTCGTCACCAGCTCGTACCGATCGTTTAAGTATCCGTTCGCACCCGCAGCAATCGCTTTCAACATCCCCGACGCCTTCCGTGGGCCCAAGCCAGACACGTACTGGAGCAAGTTGGCCACGTACGGGACTTTAATGGCTTCATTGATCTCGACGCCGACGAGGTTCACCATATCAATGAACGCGGAATCGAGCATGTCGCGCACCAAATCCTGTGGCAGCCATGTCTGCAATCTGTGGAACTCGATCGATACAATGCCCGAGCCCATAGCAGCGTACTCGAGCAGCGGCGACTGCATGTATCGTGCCAGTGCAATACAATACCTCGCCAACGGCGCCAGCTCAGCAAACTCCTCCATCGCGCGCGGAGAATTCTGGTATAACCGGGCAACTTCATCGTTGACCCATACCAGCTTAATCGGCTCTTCGTTCCCGCTGTCATCGTCGGCCGTGACGTTCAAGGCCTCATTGGCAATTACGTCCAGGATTTCTTTGCGCAGGCGGTTCGCCGCGACAGTAAAGCCCGCCATGCCGATCACGTCTGGCTTGCGGCGCTTTACAATCTCGACCAAATTCGTCCTGAAAGATTCATCCCGCACGTCACCGAGTTTCATTGTCTCCAGAACACGGCCCTGGTCGTCCAAAAAGACACACACCGTCGCATCTTTACCGGGTTCGCCCATGCCGTTCGAAACAGCAAGCACCCTCGGTGTAGTACCAAGTTCGAATCCGACAGGTTTATATGGCGCTTGATCCAGCCGCTGCAGTAACGCTGCCCTGCATTTCAGCCCCACAGCAGTCTGGCACTGCGTCCGCAAGTCTTCTCGAATCTCACGACACATGAGCAGCACGAGCTTGTCCATCGCCATCCTCAAAACGCTCTTGCGTTCGTTATTCCATGCGGTCGCGATATCGGAAACGTTGTCTGACAAGAAATTCTGAAGTACCTTATTAAAAAATGCGTCGAACCGGAATAGCTTGAACCGAAGATCAACAAGCCCTTGTGATTCAGCGTGGAGGATCTCCAGGAATGTCTCCGGGTCGTCCAGAATATCCTTAATTTCTAAGTTCCGAGCATATTTGAAATGATAAAACGGATGTGTCTCGTCGATTGTCTTCTTTCCCTTTTCGGTAGCGTAAACATTCAGGCGGACCAGCGCGCGGATAATTTTCTTGCGCAGGAAGTTCCGGGTTTGGAGGTCGTGAAAAATTTCCTCGGCAAACATTCCTTTGGCTGCATTAAATGCCGCATCGGAGTCATCATACAATGGAGGTGCAAGGCTCTGAGGGTCTGGTTGTGTATATTTATCGGCGAGATCGAGTGGGAAGTCTGACGGATCTTCTGTGAAGTGCAGCTTCTGATCTTCAGCAAAATTGAGACCAAACTGTTCGGCTGTGATGCCAAATGCTCGCACAATGTTGTACACGTTCCCAGAGCGGATGCGTTCGAATGACGTGTACTTTGAATTTGGACGTTTGACAGATGCGTGTATAGTCGCGCCGTTGCTGTTGGTTTCGCCATCTTCTGTTTCGGTATGACCATTCGGCTGTGTGACAGCCATATCTTTGATCCGAGCAGAGTAGCGGAATTGTAGGTAATCCCAGCAGTCTTGGTAGTCTTGCAATGTCTCGGCATGGGCGAGGAAGTCATCGAACACGCTATCCTTGACACCTAGCGCCTTCAACAACCTATCGGCACTGTGCTTCTTTTCCACGATCGAATGAAATTTGATGTCAAGCTGTAAGATTAACCACAGATCGTCTTGAAGAAGTAATGGCTCCGCTGAAAATTCGTCAGATGCGGCCGCAGCACCGTCACGGGCATGCTCATGCAAAAGGTAGTCTCGTCTGTGCTGCCAAATAAACGGAACTTCTAGCTGATCCTTTACAAGAAACTCGAGTACTTTTCTGACCGCCCTTCTAAGCGGTCCGTCCAAGTCTGGATGATCAATGAGCCAGTTGCTCTTGCGAGAAACCATTTCCGACACCAGCCAATTCTCTTCAAGCACGTACTCGTCTTCACTGAGCTCGTACGTTGCGAATGCTTTCCGCATGATTTGGAATCGTTCTGGCTCGTCTTTCGCGCGGATAGCATTATCTTCATCCGTAAGCATACGCTCAGCGAGCTCACTAGGTTCAAACACATCCTTGAGTTCCGTCAGCGGTTTGGCTTCGTCATATTCTTCCGCGGCCTCCATTTCTTCTGCCTCAAGTGCCCAGGCGTATTCCTCGCCATCACCGAAAATTTCGAAGATCTCGCCGACTTGTTCTTCGTCGACGCCTGGAATTGCCGCCGGCCCTCTGCCAGGCTTGGACGGTTTTCTCGAGTCTGCCAGTAAGTCTCGCTGTGGCTCTTCATCGGAAAATTCATCTTCTTCAATAAATCCCTCGAATTCGTCCATGACCGTGCGACGGGTAGCCTGCTGTACGTCATCGTCTTCTTTCTCTTCGTCGGCAAAAATGTCAGTCAATCCATCTTCAATTCGTTTTTGCCGTTTAGACGAGCGCTATATGTATTAGTTAATAGGTCCAGCGTGAAATCTATTCTTCTAAACTCACGTCTTCTTCTCGCCGATAGTTTACTCCAGTATTCTCGAGGACGAGATCGAGATCCTCCTCGTCCAGCTCCTCATCGTCGAGGTGGCGGGATAAGCCGTCCTCTGCACCTTCGGACATTTCTTTTCTTCTGCGTTTCCGCCGCCGACGACGCCGCCGTTCTCGTTCGCCGTCTGATACGCCTTCATCTTCTTCGTCGTCATCAACAATGAATCCCTCACGAACCTGAACAGCGGCGGTGTAAGCATAACCTTCATCTGCAAGTGTATGACCAGACCTAGTATGATCTGGTCCCTAATACAATCATACCTTCGCCATTTCCTCCTCGTCATCATCCTCGTCTTCCTCGGAGGAGTCCTCTACACTGCCTTCATCACCATTGTCGCTGTCATTGCGCCTTCGCGACGTGTGGTTGCCGCCGGCGGCGGTGTCGCCGTCCAGCTCGTCGTCAGACTCGCGAGGGCTGTCGTCGTCTTCGCCGTACTTGTCGAGCTCGGCAGTGCGGTCGACGAAATCGCTCATGGTTGTTGATCACGCCGATTGAGTAGTTTTGGCTTGTCGTGATGTCGTTGCGAGTTTTGGCGGAGAGATGGCCACTAACGGCTTGTGACAGGATGTACGCTAGGGACGTTGGCCTGAGCAGGACTGAGCACGGATCTCTGGCGGCGTCGTCTGTCTCGACAGCTACACAGCAGACGACGACGGCCCTGGATGTATAGATCTATAGACATTCAAATATAACTCCGCTGCCTGGACTCGCTGTTGCCAATCGGATACAATCTACAGCTGCCGAACAGCTCTCGAGCAGCTAAACAATGCCGCTGCCTTCTTCGTCCGCGACTTCGCACACCTCCTCGCCTGCACAGCAACCGATGCAGTCACAGACACAGGCACAGTCGCGGCCGTCGCCATTTGCACGTCCGCGCAGAGTCTCGTCAATTGTCCAGACTCCCGTCTCTGCGCTTGCGTCTACGCAATTGACCACCGCGCCTCGAGTCGGCCTTGCCTCACGCGCAGACCGCTATGATCCGCCCAACGCGCCTCTACCCGTGTCGACCTTTGGTCAGCCCTTGGCTTCGTCCGAGAACTTGTCGACAAACGTGCCAGAGTCCGTGGCGCAGACGACGTCATCCGTCCTAGGTGCGAAATCGCTCAAGCGCCGAAACTTCAAGCAGCTCTCCCTCCCGTCTGCCGCGACCGCGCCGCGTCCTCACACACCCACGTCTCTCGACGGCCTAATTCCGTCGCGGTCCCAAAGTTCAACGTCACTCTCAGTATCGAACCTGAACACAGATATCTCAAACCGCGGCGGCTCGCGGTATCAGCAGGATCTGCCTCTTGCATCGCTCGAAGATGCACAGGTCCCCGGAGGTCCAGCCGAATTGTATTACCACAACAACCTTGTACAGCAGCTTGCTACTCTAGAAGTTGGCGTCGAGTTCAGACTTGATCTGCGAATGGAAGATTTCAAGACTCTGGTAGAACTCGGAGCAGGAAACGGAGGCACTGTGTCCAAAGTCGTGCACCTGCCCACTAAGACCTTAATGGCGAAGAAGATGATACACATCGAAGCCAAGCCAGCCGTCCGGAAGCAGATCGTGCGAGAGCTGCATATCATGCATGAGTGCCACAGTCGGTATATCGTTTCATTCTACGGTGCTTTCGTGAATGAGGGCGACGTAGTAATGTGCATGGAGTATATGGACTGTGGCTCATTAGATCGCATATTAAAGAAAAAGGGGCCGCTCAAGGAAGATATTCTCGGCAAGATCGCAGAGGCCGTTGTCGAGGGATTGACGTATCTGTATAATCTGAATCGTATCATTCACAGGGATGTAAAGCCGTCGAACGTCCTTGTGAATTCACATGGGCAAATCAAGCTGTGTGATTTCGGTGTCTCAGGCGAACTGATCAACTCAATCGCAGATACTTTTGTGGGTACGTCGACGTATATGTCGCCAGAGCGAATCCAGGGTGCGGCATATTCTGTCAAGAGTGACGTGTGGTCTCTTGGTTTGATGCTGCTCGAACTTGCCATAGGACATTTCCCCTTTGAAAAAACTGAGTCATCTCCCCTCAGCATTCTGGACCTCCTACAGCAGATAGTGAACGAACCTGCCCCTTCACTTCCTGCAGATGGCGGTTTCAGTGCAGATTTGAGAGCGTGCATTGATAGATGTCTCATAAAGGATGTCGACGCTCGACCAACGCCACAAGATCTATTGGTGAGTAGTCCTGTTCAGCATTGATTTATTCATCGGATATGCTGACGACGATAGGCCGACCCTTTTGTCTTGAAGGCAAAGAAAATGGATGTAGATACTCAAAGATGGGCACAGAGCACACTCGACTAATGCCCTATCTCATATATGTACTGTTTGGCACGTGGTTTATATTTTACTTCTGGGCTTTTTAAAATGGTTACTGGTTAATTTAGGATGGATACAGACATTTACTTTGGTTGAACTCATTATTCATATGTGAACTTATAGCACGAATTGTTTATATGATGTATCCCATGCTTTGTTTTTGGCTGCACGTTTTGGTGTTCGCGTCGAGTAATTGTCTTCGATTATGATTTATTTGATCAACACCGATGTTGTTAGCAACTAGTTGCAGTATGGATTGGTAGGCAGGATATTGTATATTTGGTCGACATTGTTAGGTTTTATGTTTGTATATTAGAAGATTAATGATGACTGGCGAGACCTGCGAAGCGTGCTTTCGTTGGCTCTGGCTCATTGCAAAACTGGTGTAATCGGTGTGAAATTCAGGGGTCGCGGCTCGAGACGTCTCCGAAATTGGCTTACTCCGGAACAGTTTCGACAATGGATTCCATTCCGACACGCATCTCCCTTGAGTCACACCTCGGCACACTTCGCTACCGTGGGCCACTACCGGTATGGCCCAATACGATCGCACTGGGCATAGAATGGGACGAGCAAACCCGGGGCAAACATTCAGGCTGCTATAATGGCGTAGAGTATTTCAAGACCTCTGTACCAAATAGCGCGACATTCGTGAAAGCTACTCGCAAGTTTGACGAGAAGCGGTCGTTTCTGGATTCATTGAAGGGGAGGTATGCGCCGGATGAGGTGGACGAATTGGAGAAGATTGATATTACGTTTGGTAGTAAGGTCGCTGAACGTGTTGGTTTTGACAAGATTCGAAAATTACAGGCGTGAGTTTGTAACTATATGCGTTTCGTATGAAGTCTGAGTACTGATAAGCAAATAGACAGCTTGATAAGCTGAGCTTGGTGGCTCTAGATCGCCAATGTATCGCATACTCATCCGGTGGGTTGAGTTCGCTCTGTCCTTCTGTCGAGGATCTAGATCTTTCGTGCAATTTGTTTGAATGCTTAGTTGATATTGCCAAGATCACTGTCCAACTACCCAGACTACGGTTGTTACGACTTAACGGGAATCGAATTATTTCGTGGGAGCTTCCCGGAGAATACGAGCATGCGTTTGAGAATATTCAGGCAGTTTCCCTCGTGTCGACTCTCATCCCACTGGAGTACGTCTCCCGGCTTCCGATATGGTTTCCAGCAGTTCGCGAATGCAGTCTAGCGGGCAACTACCTCTCTTCAGCATTGATTAGTTTTAGTGCGACCTGGAAATCTCTCGAGTCATTAGATTTGTCGTTCAACGAGTTCAAAACTATCCCGTCATTCAAGTTCCCGGATGATGCTACATTGGCTATAACATCGCTAAATATGTCTCACAATTCAATAAGCGAAATACAGTCAACATTATGGACACAACATCAGTCGACTCTCAGAGCTCTAGACCTACGCCACAACAATCTGAAGTCATGGCGCGACGTCGACGCTCTTGCTTCTCAACTAACAACCTTAACAGACGTGAGAGTACAATGGAACCCATTTATGGATGGCCTGGCAGAAGATGAAGTGCAGCTTGCTGTTATTGCGCGCTGGGCCGGCTTGACGGCTCTTAACGGCATGAAAATTAACGAAAAGGAGCGAATGAACGCTGAGATATATTTCATGGGGAAGGTCGCGAAGAGACAAGTAGCTGAATTTGATCTGGATTGTGCAAGGTGGAAACAACTGTGCGATATTTATGGCCCGCCTGTCGAGCCAGAGGCGGTTAAAAAGAAAAAAAATGCAGTAGGAATTGTCTTTGTCATCGACGACGAAATGACAGCGAGAAATGTGCCTCGTTGTTTGACTGTGCAGAGGCTTAAGATTTTAGTGGGCAAGTGGTATAAAGTACCTGCGGCATTCGTCGAATTAGCCTTAAAAGACAAAGACGGGACGGAGGTGATATTTGAAAATAGTTTGCGTGAGATAGAGTACTATGGTGTTGACGACGGTTCAGAGATTAAAATCAGAGTCAAGCCATAAAAACTGTTATACAATATTTACAATAACGAGCGTGCATATAAGCGATGAAACCTATTGTACAATATTTACGACAACGAGCGTGAGTATAACAAAAAAACCCGCCATCCAGATCACGTTACTATAATTCCACGATATTCATTGAGACCACTACTTTGACTCCAGCGAAGGCTTCTCCTTCCGCCATAAAATGCCATCTCCAGCGCGTAAGACTCCAAGAGCAATACAAAGTATCCCACCTGCTTTAACACTCCTAGAGACAAATTTGACGTTTTCTGGCTTGACGTTCTTGTAGAAATCACTCGTGGGATCGTGAAATCGTTTCCGTAGAAGCAAATATGAGCCCAAGCCTGTGAATAACGCGGCAGAGGTAAGCCTACAAGCGACACAATCTTCAAATTCTTGTGTCCTTGATGCGCTATTCCAGGGCATCGGAAAATTGGTGGTGACCATGATGCTGTTTTGTTACGTTGAATTTGCAATTTGTGGAGGTGTGTTGCGGGGGAAGAGGTTGGGATCAAACAAATGTTGTCGACTTGGGTCGAGATCAGCGCATTTACATCAACCACCATCATGAACGACAAACGGCCAGCACTGCCTCGCCTAACCAATGCTCTCGCTACGCCGGCTCAACTTCAAGAATCACATACTCGCGGTCTAACTCCGTCATTAATATCATCACTCCATTACCTAGGCGGCAGTCTCATTCAGATCGCAGGGGCAATATTGAACTTTCCAGACCCAGCGATCGCAACTTCTGCGATCATTTTCCACAGGTTCCACTTATTGGCAGGATTTTTAGAACCCCCAATACGCAATACAGCTGCAGCATGTATTTATATCGCGTCGAAATCTTGTGAAATTCCGCTGCGGCCCAGCGCGATTCTTGCGGCAGTTGATACCGCATGTGAGGATCCGCTAGCGGTCGGCGGGAAACGAATTCCAAGACGGAAGTATTCGCACGCAAACACTGAGACGTTGGATCACTGGGAATTGCGGATATTGACTACACTGGCATTTGATATGCACGTGGTAACGCCATATACTCTGTTCTTGGAGTACCTAGTTTCTATGAACGTCGACAAGGAGCGAGAGAAGACTGTAGCGCAAAGGGGGTGGAATTATATCAATGATATTATGAAGACCAGAATATGTATTTTTCACCAACCGAATGTTATTGCAGTTACAGCAGTATGGCTGGCAGCTCGTGAGGCAGATGTGGAGATGTTGGATGGAGAAAAATGGTGGGAAGCGTTCGATGTCGATACGGAGGATATGGGACATGTAGTGTTGTTACTTAGGGAAGGAAGGGATATTGCAACTCGCGAGCGGGATCGCATAGTATCAGGACGAGAACCTACCTTGACGGTTGAAGAAGTCAAGCTTAGAGTTGTCGAGGAAGCGTCTTTGCCTTCTCGGTAATTGTGTATATTATGCGGTTAATGGTATATACTAAAGTCTACACGCAGTTATTTGCAGCAGACTAGATAGTGATTCGTGATGAACAGATAATTATACAAAGTTTGGGTCCTATACTCTATCTAGCACTCTTTCATGAGCGCCCATAGTACCGACTCAGTCTCTCAGTCATGATTGGGGGCCCAGTACTAGCAGCAGCTGCTGGACCCCTTTGGACGTCCAACATCTGCCTTTTCGCATTCAATTCAACGCCATATTTCACACCCTTCGTGACCAGTCCTAACAATGCTGCCAAAAGGCCATCAATCTGCTGTCCTTGTGCCACGTCCCCGAAGTTCTCGGTGCTCAGCCGGCCTACTAATCCATCGATTTGTCGTAAAACCTCCAAATCCGCCACACTAACTGCTTCGTCAGGTAAAGACTGAACGTAATCCAAATACTGCTGCAAAATCTGCAATCGAGAGTGCAGCATCTTCACTGCATTAGCCTGACTATTCAATTGAGACACGATCTCCTCGGCATTACTGCTCGTCATAGTATCGGCCGCTTCATCTTTCTTCATCTTTTCTTTCGCTTTGCCGCGCCCTGCCAATGAGCTCTCAGTTGTATCCTTTTTCTCAGCGGTCACAACAGCGTCCTGCTTCGCTACGTATAACACTCCGATATGTTCGGCCTCGAAACTGTCGATGCGGTGCTGCACCTCCACGAATTGTGGTTTACCAGTCTCCGTAAACAGCGTTTCATATATTGTAATTGGTAGACTCTGAGTGTTCATCACTGCTTCCGCGCTCGGATTCAAAATCAACAGAAGTGGTGGGGTGTCATTGTGGAATTTGGCGAGATATTGATGCACCGGTATCAGCTCTTCGGTCGGTTCATAGGGCAGCTGTAACGGGATGTAAAACCATCCGACAAAATCAAGGTCTTCGAAACACGCCTTAAACTGTTCAAGTTTCTTATTGAGAAGGTCTTCGTCAATTTGCCCGTCTGCCAGTCTGAACTCGAATGTGTGTTCGATCGACACGTCCCGGCCAGTCTGCTTGCCGATTAGACCACCAAGTACTGTGTGACATTAGTAACTTCCTCCGCAACAGCAAAAGGGATAAACTTACAATCTGTTCGTGACAAGTGTGCGCGTGTATAAAAGTCTGAAATGTTGAGAATGGCTAAAGGATGAAGACCAATTGTGAGGTCTGTGCTATATGCCGCATTAGGAATCACAAGAGAAACCCCTGCCTCTGCGACTGTAGCCATGGAGACACTTGGAGTCAATGCGTGGACGTATGTAGCTGCGAGCCGCTAATAAAATGAGATAATTATACCCTGGCGATGAGAACTGGAATCGTATAGGAGTGTCGGTCAGAATAATCGACAATAGCCCAGATAGATAAGATTCGACTGTTTAGTTATGAAACCTTACTTGTCCAGTCTCCTACCAATTTCTTGCACGCTTAACTTTATATAGCTAGGGTAGACAAAACACAAAACCTTAATATTTCTATGAAACGTCATCGGGTTGGGCGTCACACGCAACGATGACATCGGAATTAGCAGCCAGCATATTTCTGTTAACGCGCGACCACTTTCATATTGATTATTAATTCAATAATCTAGAAATGGAGAACCCTGGAAAAATACGGTGGGTGCCGTTACGCGTCTCACCAAGCGATCAACCGCCAGTGATTTTGCTAGGTCATTTCATGTCTGCTACGGACTCATATTCGTTCACAGTTACAGATCTGAAGAGTCTATGGGTTGATTCAGCGAGCAGAGAGATCATTGTTGAGCGTGCAATGGTAAGTAATCGGCAGAATTCGACTTGGGGGTTGTCAGCCGCTAATTGATAATAGCAAGACAAATGTATGGTGGATGTCAGTCAATCGTCCAACCTAGCCGTGCTGCTGGGAAAATTATCTGACTCGCTTACTGAATATGAGTTACCTGAAGGAACAAAATTTGAAGCCATGAGAGCTGGAGAGAATGTAAGTTTCTTGCCATTTGTGTTGTATGGCACAGCGGTATTAACTGACGCAGCTGAAAGTCACTGTGACTTTGCAACTATCAGCCAGCTCAAGGCCACTGGTTTGGATCTTTCGCCTTCAATCTACGCCATCATCTACGTTTTTTCGCGATATATTTCTTGGCAGTCTGGGAATCATTGACGGTAGATACTATTTTCCAATGATCTGAATTCCTTTTACTAAGATTCCTAGCATTTCAATCTCAAATTTCCGCATTAAAAGCAATCGCTTCAGAAAAAGATTACCATATTTCTGCAATGCAAGAGGTACTCCAAGAATACCATGCAAATCTTTACGCTCCTCGACGGTATCGCGCCTCTTTCGAAGAATTTAATCCCGAAAAGTGGATTCAGTCTTGGAAGGACGACAAGACATCAACTTGCAAAGCTTCTGATATGTATTTCCGTGGCGTCATGGAATGTAGCCAGTGGTGGGGTTGGTGCGCTGCTGGGAAATGGGGGATTACGGACAGGGATTTTAGCGATATACGAGCTGACGTTGAGCTGGCGAATGGCAATGCGAACATGCCTGCTGTCAAATGCAAGCGGAAACATTATGCATCCAGTTCTAGTAGTGAGACTCAGGAGAGAAGTGTACTCCGCGAGGGCCGAAGATCACGTCCTCGGCGGCCAGTGGAAAGCGACGATGATCAAAGCAGTTCTGGCAATGAGAATCGGATCCAGTTTTTAATCGGTGGCGGGCCGCGCAGAAGGATTGACAACGAAAGAGACTTTCGGGACGAGCGCAGTACAAATGCGGGCCTAAATGAGAAGACCAGACATCGAACTGCTCCCAATAGACGTCCAAGTGCTCCTACAAGCTACAACGCTGCTAACGACGAGTCTAATCATAATTCTGAATCAGAATCCCAGTCCTCAGGTATGATAATTGGTCGCCGATCTCGACAGTCGAAGCCGAGATCTCCACCCATATCAAGCCAGACCGCGACAGGGGATCAGCTAAATGAATCAGCGTCGTCGGACGACGAGGACGCTCTGTCACAGGCGTCTTCGAGTGGATCGAGTACGCATGGCGTGATGGGAGGAGGAATTATAGGGGGCACCAGGTCTCGTGGCAGTAAAAGAGGGACTCCAATTGGTCGCGTACGTATACACAATACCTTTCCTATTATAGCTCTTACCTAGTGATAATATCTATAGTGCACCGAAACGAAAACTACTTCTCCTTCACCAATTTCCCGGCATCGGTCGAGATCGCCCGCAAAGGAGCTCGAAACCATCGTAAGGACGCGCACTGCTTCACCACCCAAGAATCCTGAGGATATTGCCAATCAGCGGCGCCGTATACTACAAGATCAACTGCAAGCCAAAAAGCGGGGGCCGGTACGCCGACGATTCTAATTTTGGTATATAATGCTGTGGGTTATTGTATTCTACGTTCTATACTGCCCAGAGTGCAAATTGCAAAGGCTCATGTACGGGGTCTCTGGAGGCATTCTACCCACTGCTGTCAGTGTAGGAAACGGCAAAAGCCATTTCATAACATTAGATAGAACGTACTATGATCCACGGTTTCTATAGCAACAATCCTCTAGAGCTGGATATCGAAGAGATCCGATCTACTGCCCTATACACGATAGCTCGGAAAGTAAAAGTCGTATGATTTGAGATCATACAAAGCTTATCGAACGCGTGTAGATGCTGCATCGACTATGTCCACGGCAAGCCCAGTGGTAGTTGACCCAGAAGAGGGAGTTCGCTGAACCGTTAGTCCAAATTCTAATAAAATTAACGATATTTCCCGTCCAATATCATTCACTTCGCCTGTATTACAAATGTTCCTATACTCCAATCCCATGAACGCCTATTCATGCAAATTACACTGTTCCTATGCCTTACTCTAGTTTCTGAGGAGATTCCGACTTGGCTCTCTCTGTATAGCTAATGGTTAGACCTACGTGAATACTTCGAAGCCCGCAACCCTTCAGGCAAAACTGGCGATGTCGATGCAGCTGAAGTCGCATCCGACTGCAATGTTGGCGATATTGGCGCGCGCATCGACGAGGTCGTATGCACCGACGTCGGATTCTCCTTACCATCTGAAGGTTTAAGATCAGCGGGTGGAAACCAAAACTTTGCACGATGGTCAGTTACTGCTCGTCGCGATTTGTGTTTTGATGAATTCAAGTTTGGTGATGGTTCGTCGATGTCCATTGAGGTGTCGGCATCTTCCATCATCTCGTCGACTGAATCCGTGAACCCTTGCGGAGATAGCATGGCCACTCGCGGCAGATCCAACGACCTTATTAAAATCTCCCTAGCCGTGAGTCCCGGAACAAAAGACACCGTTCGAATAGCTACCAATGCTTTAGTGCGGTGGGCCAGCAACTGAAGTTGTAGCAACACTCACAGTATACTAGAGCTCTGACGCATAGATTCTTATCGTTCGAAACCAGAACGACGGCTTTATGCCGCATCTCTTGGAAATACTTGCAGCAATCCAGAATTGACTCGTCACCCAAAACATCCTTCTCGATCTTCTCATTTGCTTTTTGCCCGCGAATTCCTGGTTCCGAACTAGCGAGTGATTTAAACAACCAATCATTTGCTCGTCTGGCAAGCAAGGAAATATCACTCTGATACCTACTTTGCAAATCGGGCTGAGAAGACCGAGTGGTAGTTTTCAAGAGATCCAGCTCGTGAATCACCGTTAGTGGAAACACGACTAAGTGTCCGAACCTGGAGTGCTGAGCAACAAGGTCTTCAAGAATTCGCAGATGGGAAATGACAAAGTTTGTATCCACGACATAAAGAACCGGCGCTAATTCGACAGTAGGATCGGTCTCGTAAGTAGTAGTGGTTGGAGTAGTAGTCGTAGTCGTTGTCTACACGACATTATCAATCAGTCTAGTTCCAACGAGCGAACATTTAGTATGATCCCATACTTGAGCTCCCGGACCTGCCAATTGCAGTTGCACGTTGGAAATTCGGTTATGAGAAACCAGTTTTTTAATGTTCTCTATGTCTGTATCATCTAGATCCATCAACTCCTCGCCATCGAACGGATCTGAGTGCTCCGGCATGATAGGTCGTGGCACTTAGCCTGCACGGTACACCCTGTCTGATACTGTCAGTATGCATCTATTTACATAATTACATGAGCTTTAAAAAGACATAACCATTACCCTGCATTTAGTGTCACCAATAAACCTGTCGGAGATGCTATAATTGCGGAGTTGGCGATGACAATAATTAAGAACTCATTCAGTGTGTTCAGTAGTTCTTGTGTAAATTTTTTCAACCGACCCTAACAACCAGATCACGAGTGCTAAACCAAAAATCAACTGATCACAGATCACAAATTAAATATTCGCAACAAAATGGGGAGCACAATTGCCCATGATATGGAGTTGAGAATCGTTATGTCGAAAACTGAATTAGATACGGAACGGAGAACATAGATCAGACTATGATACTGCTTACAAAATGCATAGCAACGAAGTCTAGAAGAAACAGTCGGTATTTTGCTAGTTATACATAAAATCCTTCTAACGACGATAGTCCAAATCATATATGCATTTTGTCCACAAACTATGATCACAATACACTATTCTACATATAGCAACGACATTACAAAGACAAAAATCCGTGACCCATCAAAAATAAACACCTATTTCCGAAAATAATACATAACTATCATCCATTCTAGAACATAGTCTTCCTCCGACGCTTGCTGCTCAAGAAACTATTGTAATCTCTATCCGCACTATCACCGAATTTTGCGGTTTCCCTTCGAAGTCGTCGAATATTTCTCTCGCGCTCAACTTCCCGGCGCTCAATCTCTTCCTGAGTCAGCTCTTCTAATGACGGCGCCCACTCATCGCCCAGGCCCTCTTGATCGACTCGACATCCAGCGTCAGCACCATACGCAGCATCATTGTCAGTCTCCGCAGGCAAATGCCCCTCGCAAGCCTCTTTCTTCAACCGAATCAAGACCTCATAGATTGCATGAGCAATCGCAGGGTAGAATTCACCACTCAATCCCATATCCTCGACAATTGTCCGCGCAAACCGCTCAGGCGTGAATTCCGCAGACGCAAGATCCCACTCAAACTTGTCTTCATACAAATGTTTCGCCAAATGTAAACTCAGATTGACAATGACGTTTTGGATGCCAGCGGGTAAATCGATCGTGGCAACCGGTGCGTATTCTTCTATCTGCGTTTTTATCGCCTGGCTAATCTGCGGCGCGTATGTATGTGGCGGAATATCTAAATCCTGACACATGATCTGCGAGAATTGCTCCGGCGTAATGAGCTGCTCGGATAGATTCCATAGGAAGAAGTCAGATAATCTGTAGGTGCCCATGTCGAGATTTATTCTGATCGGGATAAGAATTTCTGGCTGTTCCGCTGCCTTTTCTAATTGCTCCTCCGTGCTGAGTTTCATTAGTCTACTGTCCTCTCAGATCAACAGAAACAGATAGCTATGGGACTTACTGATACACATGATTCGTCATAAACGCCTGTCGACTTTTCATAGGTGCGCCTTCCTCCTCTGTACGCCGTTCCTCCAAGTCATCATCATCCGTCTCAGCGTAATTCCGCTTTGCCGCCCTTGGTAGGGTTCCGCCAGTGCTTATCAATGGTCCCTGCGGCACAAGTAATGCGGTAACACCAGTTTTCAGACGCGAGCTGTAAGTTGTGATACTGGCCTGGCCCTTGCGAATGGGTAGCTGCTGCGGAATGGAATGGTTATAGATACTGCGTCGGATACTCATTGAGAACGGCCTAATGAATATAAGGAGGTGTAGGGAGAGATGGTCGTTACTTCTTCAGTGATGAGATATGTAGAGATCGCGAAGCCGGGCCAACAAACGAATTGACCAAGTCGCTCCTACAATTACCAGAAGCCTTTCTACCTTCCGCAATCAATAAACAAATATCTTCAGTAGCCTCGAGTTCAAACGATCTTCTGTCTGACGGGTTTCCAGCTGCACCGATTCGATTAACGGGGTATTTACCGGTTGTACGTAGATTCAGTTAATATAGACCCGAAGAGTAGGTGCTTCCATTCGACACAAAGAGCCGATGCCGGGTAACCACTTTAACACAAAACACTCATGCTGACAAGCTCAACGTCTGCGAGCGAGTTGCTTGCAGACGATATAGATAATATTCCGTCAACGCTGCATAACAGAGACCGTCCTTTTTCAACACCTTTGTCTCATATAGTGGGCAAGTCGGACGCGTTATCACCGAGGTCTTATTAGGACTTTTAAGGCTTGCCAAATGTCCACTTAACATTAAGGTCAAGCACTTAAGACCTTTCTCTACGCATCGACCACCAGCATACTATTCGCACCGGAACACGAGATGACAGGGCCGCAATTATCCGGCATATTAGCTCCACAGTCGCCTGCACCAGAAGGTAGGTGGAATGCTAGTCAGTGCCAATCGTGGTGGTGTGTACTAAAGTTCGATAACAGCGAAAGGTCAAGATCAGGTTGCGACAGAGCACGGCACTGAGAGCCAGGAAATTTTAGACACCTCGCTAGAACGACAAACCGTTTCGGAAAGTATAACTTCGGAATCTATACGGTCTGCTGCTGTCGAATCAGGAAATCCTAGTGTCGCGGAGAGTGCGCCTGCACCACCTATACCAGAATTGTCCAGTCCTCCGAAGCCTGACGTCGAGATGAAAGACGCGACCCCACCGTTGTCTATGGCAATTCAAGGCAAACGACGGGAGGACACAGTAGACGAAGAGGACGACACGGAGGACGAGCGCCCCGTCCTACCACTTTCGAAAAATCTTCCCGATCCGGAAACCAACACGCCTATATCTGCAGAACTACCGAACCTACTGACCGGTACGAGTGTTGTTGGCAAATCGCGCGAAAGCTCGCTCGAGCCAAAACGGAAACAACAGAAGACGAGTCACACGATCACTGACGATGAAGTTGAGGCCGGCATGAGGAACGGCACTGCCGCAGCAGGCGGTAACGCTGTCAACGCTGTCGAAGACAAGAACAAACCGATGCGAGGAGGTGCGCCTACGAGGCGTTATTTAAACGAGCTGATTACACCGGCTTTGCTAGATGGTGTAAAACTGGTTGCGAGGGAGCAGTATGTGTCTCTAGTTTGAAGCAGCTGCTTTGTACAAGGCATAGGAATAGACCACGCTAACAATGACATAGACCGGAAAATCCACTAGAAGTGTTAGGGAAGTATTTACTTGCGCGGAGTAAAAATGTTCCGACGAAGAGCAAGTCCAGCGTCAAACCAAAACCGTCAAAGTAAGACAAGGCACTGCAAGGTTTCGCAGGTTTTCTACGGTATCTCAGTCATAATTTTGTTGAATACTGGCAACGTCGTGTGTAAGATATGAGTTGACGCAACATTGATGAGGAGTATGAACTAGCATTGGTCAAGCCGACCTAGGAGTGTATGTATATTAAGCAGCTGCATCATATGCAATCGGTGGCCCAGTAAATACGTCTTCAAGGTTTGTTCAAGTTCAAGTTGAACAATAACTGTAAACCACTCTCAGGTGATGACCTTAAACAGAGAGCCTGAAATGGTCCATTGTACAAATATATAACATTAAAGACCTAATCCTAATACAACAATTTTCACAAAACCATGCACGATTTTTTTAGGCGACAAGGGCGGAGGCAGTGGAGGATTCGCTAAACGGTGCAAGTCAGTACTAATCTTCTTGAAATCTCACAAATCATAAAAAGGGTCAATACTATTTCCAGACTGGGGGCAAGACACCGACGCTCTTGTAGTATCTGGCGAGTCTGTGGATTCTGCTCTCAATCAAAATCAATCGGAACTTGGAGTCCTTGTCCTTGCGGTTGCGCTCGAGGTGTTTGCGGACGGCGACAGCCTTCTTGATCAAATGGTACAAATCTTCGGGGATCTCAGGAGCAAGACCTATATTCAATAGCCACATCAGCAATTCTGATCGCTTTTGAAGGACTCATCTCAACCCTCCTCTTGACGAGTTTCATATGAAAGCACAATTCTATTGACCAGTACTCCTTGCCCGAAATTGACATACCGTTCGATTTCAAAATTCTGAGGATCTTGTTACCGGTGACAACCTTAACTTGGGCAACACCGTGCGAATCTCGCAGAACGACACCAATCTGAGAAGGCGAGAGACCCTTACGGGCGTTCTTGATGATCATCTCGACGATAGTCTCAGGCGAGAGCTTGAACCACGCGGGAGGGTGACGAGAGTAAGGTGTCGCAGAGGACGACATACCTTTGCCCTGTATTTATCGTCAATCAAGTCTTCTCTCGCGCAAGGAAGAGGTCCCGCTGCCGGAGGATATACTGTCCACCTCAATCATCCATTATATCCACGAAACAATTACTAACCTTGCTGTGCATACGACCCATATTGAATTATATTAATCGAATGATACTACCGGAAAAAAAGTTTGAAAAATAGGCCCACGGAGCTGGCGTCGTTGCGTTGGTTAATAATTTCGTGATAGACGCTCGCACTTTGGCGTTGTGCCCCTAGAACGGCCATATCGAAGCTTTAGGGTTTCTGTGTGTATGGTATGCGTCGCAGAGTTCGCAAAAAAGCAGTCACGGCACTGTCAGAGACAGAAAGGCAATTGATTGTGGCATATTCGTCACGGTTATGTTGGGTTTCGGAAGTGTGCCCTAGATATAAGTGATCAATTGAATTGTATTCGACGGTTGTATTACCAAATATTGTCAGTATGGTTAAGTGCCGATACCCAGTAAGTACTTTTTCACTATCTCAAGCTTGACGCGAGATCATTGCGCTTTTACCCGCATTTTAAAATGATGATTCCCATTTTCTATGTATTTATACATAACTGGCATCTCTAATACTAGATCGAAGCTTCTGTTTCGTTCCGTGACTATGATTTGGCTTGACGGCTTGTCTGATACTTTTAATTGAATATTTCCTTCAACTTGTGGACCGTTGCATGACGGGTTTGACTCTGCTTGATGGCATAGCTAATAGGAAATTTGCAGATTCAGCTTTTCGGTAGCAACAAAGATAAATGTTAAGAATAAATAAATCGGCATTACCACAAATGGCTAGTATGCGTAACTACATGCACGAAATGAATTACTCCAGACTTTCTATCAGTAGGCCACAGGCGACTCTACAGATACAGAATCTATGATAAGGCCTTGGGCTCCAAAACCTTCTCTGATTGGCTATGAACTTCTTTTCAGGATCAACGTCCTGCAACTTGCTAGTTCCTCCTGTAATTTCTATCGCAGTCCGCATTGTCTCCGTAGACATATCGTCACCGAACAGCTCAGCGGTCAGTTTATAATTACTTGAAAGTCCGGTTTCAATGGTCTCCGTCACGGTCGTGTCATGGCCGATAATGATATGGGGGCCGGCCCATGGCTCCAGGAGTGTAGGCTCAGGAATGTTGTCGGCGTATTTGGCAGTCTTGATGACTGGGAAATCGTTAACGCCGCCAATGGCGAAGATGCTCGGGAAGCCGAGAACGGTCATGTCCTTATTGACTTTGAGTGCGCCGATTACTGGTCCTTTGCGCGCGTAAAGATCGCGCCGTCCATGAATTCTGTCTGGCATAATCCCCCAGAGGTGCACCAGACTTTACTACAATTAGCATGGAGTATGTCGCCAGATCAATGAATGACTAAAACGTACATTGCAATTAGACTCGAATTCCTTACCGTCGAAGGTAATTACTCTTCTATCCTCCTCGTCTTGCACCGGAGAATTAAGCCGCCCATTGACCCCCACCCAGGATTTTCAGAGCCTCAAAAAACTTGTCTCTGGTCCAGCCTATAATACTGAAGCCAATGAAAGATAGAGTGATAGCCTTGAGGTTGAACAAGGATTTCGCCCTCACGATGATGCGAGGGCGATTTGGTCTACGGCCTGACTTCGGGATTTCGAAGAACATGGATACGACCGACGAGCACAACGATCGGGCGAGGTCAGGAGAGAGCAGCCGGGCAACTTGGAGGTAGAGCGTAAGGAAAGTAGATCAAGGTCACTGGGTAGGGCCATAAAGCCCAGGTTGACAGTGTTTTATGTGGATGGCCGAAGACCGTATACACGCCCTGAGCCTGCTCAGGTTTGTTCTTACGGCATGCGTTCTTATACAGCACAGACCCCCGTTGACAGATGAGTATCTTGCAGCGGGCGGGCGGCGAGCCCGTGAACAATCGGAGGATATCTGATAAAGTGTGCGGCGACAGCGTTCGCCGCGTTTGCCCGCGTTCGCCCCGAGTTGCCGGTGGATCTGATAATTTAGTGTTTGAGAGTCCGCTTGCAGCTATCGAGTCCAGTTCATGATCATGATTCAAGTATAGGTGAAGTCAGCGTAGTAAAAACCTTGGCGTAGTTCAGTTGCTTCTCAACTGACTGCGGATCTAGTTTCCCCATATCATCTTAGGTGACTGACGACGCATTGGAGCAGGGTTTCCAGGTGCACCTGGCGAACCTCAATGGGAGTTGCAATGAATTAAACCGATTAAATTGACGGACAGGTTTATCAAAATTATTGCGGAATTATTTTTATCTAAGAAGATTTGGCGCTTGAATGGTGCCCTCGCTGTCGGCATATCTGTGAATTTGGTGGACTCAGGGTGCATCCACGGGGGCCCGGCATGGCCGATGCTTTAAATCTACAAAAGAAATGCTGGCCAGTGAACTGTCATGGTTATTAGACATTTACGAGCAGTAAGGACTTGTGGTGGGTGCAGTAGCGACTCAGTAGAGCCTACGGGAAGTGGCCTATCATATTCTTTCTCGGTTTATCCGCTGATGTCATGCTTGCTGGACAATTGCAGTGGTTAAAATATTCGGGCCAGGGGATAAGCGCGGTCATGTGTAAATATGTTCAGCCGATAGAAGTGTCAGGCACGAACGTATCAATTCTGATAAATGAGTTGCCTGAAGTCACGATATGACGTCGATAAGAACAGTAGATCTGTATCAGTGTAAAGGCAGCACATGACGGCGAGATGACGCAAGTAAGCCACAACTGCCGAGTGATTGACGGCATCGAAATGTCCCAGCCGGCGGAATGCGGGGCGCATCGCCCTTCACATGAACGCCAGGCCGAGCGACACAAACGATCACGAGCACGCAATAAATATCCATCTGCTGCCTTGCTTTCAACTTTCTGCAATATCTCAACGCTTTCTTTTTAAATCTTTGTTCGTATTCATCCCATCTACTTCACAATGTCGCTCAAAAATGGTGGGTTCACTAGTCGTGACTACGGCTGTTAGCCCGGACATAGTGACAGATCAGCTAACTGGTGCCTTCGCAGATTCATTCCCTTCATCCGAGGCCTTTGATCTCATCAAGGCCTCTCTAACCGACGAGAAAGAGAGAACTAGTGCCATCAAAAAGGTGCGCTGTGCTTTGGTATTCCCACGAACTTTAGGCGGATCATGCTAACAGCTATGCCGGTCTAGGGCGGTGCTATCTTTGCTTTCACTCTCACCAACCCAAAAAATGAGACAGAGACGTGGTACATTGACCTCAAGTCAGGCGGATCTGTTGGCAAGGGCCTGGGTCCCGACGGCAAGAAGGCCGACATAGTGCTCAGTCTGAGTGATGAAAACTTCGCGAAATTGATCGAGGGAAAGGTATAGGCACCGTTTTGTTTCTAGTTTGGTTTTAATTCGTCATGAATGGCACTAACAGCATCAAAGGCAAACGCGCAGAAGCTGTTCATGTCCGGAAAGTTGAAAGTCAAGGGAGACATCATGAAAGCCTCCAAGGCCGAGACCATCTTGAAAGCAGCGCAGAACAAGAAGGCGAAGCTATGAAAATATCGCGCCGTAATACTCTCTGATGATGCACACGTCGAGGTTGGATTTTGACATCATATTGGAAATTGCTTTTATTGGCTTTGCAAGGATCTCGGAGTACTTTACCTGTTGACTGTCGGCATACTGTATAATTCGGCACGATTTGCCGCGCATGGTTCCAATCTGTAGTTTCTCTAATACGAGAATAAAAGTGTTACCACAATGGGCGTGTGATTTCCTTGTGATAGTCTATCGCGGCGCCAATTCATTGCTCCTATAGGGTTCTTGTAACAATAGATAATTAAGCTCGACACGTGGAATCCGGGAATCTCATTTTTGATTACCGACCTCTGGCATCTTTGTTTACATCACTCCGGGGGGGCAGTATGTATATTTGCTTGTTGCGAATTAGATACGGAGACTGTCGGGGAGTCAGGATGAGTTACGCCTCGATCGTGTCGTGCTTAAATTCCTTTTATTTCGAGCGCACTTTCAGCCGTCGGAGTCTGCCTATCCAAAATGCTTTCGATTACTACTTGGCTTCGATCGAGTGAACATTCCTAAAAATGCGTGAAAGTCCGCGAATCGGATTCAGGGGTGGCACCCTGGCGGAGCCGCGCGAGCGATAAGTTGAGGTTGTGTTTCAGCTTGGCCCTGCAATACTTTTGCCAACCCAATTGTCGCCAACGCAGCACGCAATTCAGCAATTACGAAACCGAGCAATATGGCAACAGCACTCGAGGCTCTTGTCGCGAAAGCAGTCGCTATCCGCGACGAATCCTGCGCGAAGGTTGACCCGCCACTGTCTGGTCTGCCGGACCCGCTCCCGTTGAACGTTACTGGAATTCCTGCTCTTGTGCTGACAAAGGAGGAGTGCGAGATTACGGAGACAGAGCCGATTGAGTTGGTGGAGAAGATGGCAAAGGGCGAGCTTACCTCTGTGACTGTGGTGAAGGCGTTTCTGCGGCGGGCTGCTCTGGCACAGAAAGTAGTATGTAGTTTTGTCGATAAGCACATGTTTTTCGTCGCAATTGGCAAGTCTGATGGAAGTATACGCCTTGTACGCGTGTATCCCATATCGCCTGAGGCAAATGTGCTGTTTTTGGCGACATTTATTGGGGGCTAATGTTCGTCCTAGCTCAACTGTCTTACCGAACTTCTCTGGGACCGTGCAGTTGCCCGCGCTACCGAGATCGACGAGTACTTCAAATTGACCGGAAAGACACTTGGACCCTTCCACGGTCTCCCGATTTCGTCTAAAGAGCATTTTTCCGTCAAAGACCGCTACGTGAACGCTTCCTTCGTCGCTTGGGCGGAGAAGAAAGTCGACAGGGACGCACACGTTATTGAAGTCATGGAATCCCTCGGTGCCGTCCTGTTCGCTCGTTCGACTCAGCCCCAGACTATCATGCACGTCGAGACCGAGACAGTTCTCTACGGCACATCCTACAACCCATATAACCGCAACCTCAGCTGTGGAGGCTCGACCGGCGGTGAGGGCGCGCTTCTCGGATTCAATGCTACGCCGCTCGGCATGGGTACCGATATCGGTGGCTCCGCCCGCTGGCCGGCTGCATCCAATGGGCGCTATGGATTGCGTCCCACGGCTGGTCGTGTCCCCATGGGCGGGTTAATAGGCCCTACAGCCGGAGCTGAATCTATTTCTGGCGCTATTGGTCCGTTGGCGCAGTCGCGTCGAACAATGGAGTATTTTATGAAACACGTCATCGGGTCGAAGCCATGGATTACGGAACCGGGATTGCTCCCCGTGCAGTGGCGCGACCAGGCGTTGAGTTCGGGCAAGCTGAAGGTCGGCGTGCTTTGGTCTGACGGCGTGGTCAACCCGCTTCCGCCAGTCAAGCGGGCGCTCAACCTCGTTGTCGACGCCTTGAAGAAAAGCGTGCCGGGGTGGGATATCGAGGTTATTCCATGGGAGCCTAAGCAGCACGACTACGCCTGGGAACTCACGTCACAGCTTTACTACACCGACGGCGGCGAGAAAGTGCTCGAGCTCCTTGCATCTGTAGGCGAAGAGCCGCTGCCGCTGACAAAGTGGATCTTGACGGAGAATCCGTATGTTCGAAAACAGGATATTCATTCCCTTTGGGAACTGCACACGAAGAGAGATGCATACCGGGCCATGTATGCCGAGTATTGGAACGAATCGGGCAAAGACGATGGTCATCCGGCTGATATTATTTTGTGTCCTGCCGCGCCCGGGGTTGCGTGCTTGCATGGCACCGCGAAGTATTGGGCGTATACTTCGCACTGTAAGTAACTGTGCACATTTGCATCATACGCGCAAATAGCTGCTAACCGCGCGAGTAGGGAACTTCCTCGACTACCCCGGAGCTGTCTTCCCAGTCACGACGGTCGACCAGGAACTCGACATGCCAGAGAAAGACTACACGCCAATGAACGACCAAGACAAATTCTTCTACGATCTGTACTCGCCAGAGAAATTTGTTGACGCGCCGGTAAACTTGCAACTCGTCGCCAGGCGATTCAACGATGATGTGTTATTGCAAGCCATGAAGATCGTGGAGAATGCTCTTGGAAGAGACTCATAAGTTGAATTTATGGTTTTGGATATCGTGATGCACTAGACGTGTTTGTATGGACATAGACTAATGGATGAGTTCGATGAAGGTGTTGGACAGTCCTACGCGTCGCGTTTGTGTGTGTGTTTGTTTGTTTGCTTGCATGCACCGCCGTTGCTGCCGCCATCGTGACGCGTCAACCACGCGTTGCGTGGCTTATGTAGCGCGCTGGCTTTGTGTAACGCAAGTGCCGATACCCAAACTTGACTGATTTGTGTCAGACATTTCAAATAGTTGGCGGCAAACTGTTATCCCGTCTCGACCGCGCCAGTTGCCATCGATGTCCTGCTGCTGCACTGAACATGCTCTGATTGCTGCTGCGTCTTTTGTGGCGGACAGCGTCGGTAATAGGTTGACATTATAATCGTCGGTACGACTGCTCAGCTGAGGCCGTTTCCGGTCGCTTGTACGACAGTGCCCGCTCTCAAGCTACCAGGCATGTCCAAAGCGGCCGTCTGTGCCGTATATATTAGCCCGCAGCCTCCCCGCCTAAATCTGTTTCATCTTCTCGTACTTGCTCGCTCGATTCCTAACCTGTCGCCTTAAACTTGCTCTATCTTTATCTTGACGAGCCATATCGAAGAACATATACAAAATGAGACGACAGCTTTTCCCAGTCTTAGCGTTCCTTTACGCGTCGCATGTGGTCGCCGATGTCGTAGACGACTGTTTCGCCACTTGCGGTATGTCTTAATATATATTGCACGATCGTGCCATGTGTTTAGGGGACTTACCGGCCTTGCTTAGGTTCTGCTGTCGTGTACGCGAGCGAATGCTCAACTGACACGTCCTGTCTTTGTGGGTCGGGCTCCGACTTTGTAACCACAGCGACACAGTATTGAGGGTCCATTTTGCTCATGTCGGCTTCAGTTTGTTAACCAAACCGTTTTATTCTAGATGTTTAGACTGTGCCGGACCCGACGTGGCGGATATTTGGATGTGGTACGAGGAAAGCTTGGTGGGCCCGTTGGCGACTTGCGGGCTGGCTATGTCGCCCGGAGGGACGGCCGCGGCCACGCCTACAACGCCGTCGACGACGTCTACCACGACAGTGACTTCGACCAGCGTGACTACTTCTACTATTACTTCTACGACTATTGTGACGACCTCTTCTACCCTTAGCACGTCGACGTCAACTTCCAGCAGTACCACTTCCACATCAACTAGCAGTGCTGAGACGACATCGACCACCAGTACCTCTAGTACGTCGACCTCTACCTCTAGTACATCGACTAGCACCTCTAGTACGTCTACCACCAGTACCTCTAGTACGTCGACCCCTGCCTCCAGTACGTCGACAAGCACCTCTACTACGTCGATATCTATTCCCAGTAGTACCAGCCCTTCCATATCAGCTAGCAGTCCTGCCACTACATCGACGAGCTCCTCGACTAGTAGCACGCTATCAAGTACTTCGACAATTGCTGAGAGGGTATCACCTTCGTCAATAATCTCTTCGTCAGACTCTGTGTCCGCCACCGGGACGCCATTCACGACGACGAGTGCAGTCGTATCGTACAGCACAGTGACGAGCGGAGATGTCGTGATAATAATAGAGTTCACGACCGTGACATCCTGCAGTACAACGTCCTCGACCACGTCGAGCTGGTTGATATCCGCACAAACGTCGTCATCGTCATCTAGCTCACCTACATCGTCGATGTCATCAACATCTTCCACGTACGTCGGATGGCTCAACACGACATTCACACCCAACCAATCGTCCACAACAACTAAGAGACAGGTAATACTTCTACCTAAGCTGACACAAAGATCAACTAAGTTCTAATATCTCTAGTCTCGTACTTCAACTACGGCACATCCCTCGTACAGTGGCCCCGAATTCGAAGGCTCGGCTTCTCACTCGGAAGAACGGCCCACGTCACGCATGACCGCCCTGACCACGATTTTGGCCGTCGTGATTGCGGGAATGGTTGTGTTCATGTAATACGGTCCACGAATCAGCATAGCGTAATAAGCGCGCTTGTCTGGAATCTGTCAACTTGCTCAATACTTGCTGTTTGGCTATCATCGCTTTTTTGTTGCGGACAAAACTTTCGAAATATTTGATGAGTCTCTTGCATTGGATCAGTAGAATCGAAAAATCGAATGTAACTATATGCATCGTACGAAATAATTAGGTTATTTGGCTGGATAGAGGTTTATGTATGTACATAATCGACATTGCAGGTTGAATTGAAGTCGAATTGTTAAGTCATACCGATGGCCCCAAGTGTCAAATTGGGTCATTGGGTTAGGTCTCCAATAACATTATAAGGGGTCTTGTATCTTGGCAAAAACCCTAGCTTGAGTGACCTAAAGCAGTCACGCACGAAGCTGCAAATGTCAGTGACTCTTGCTCTGCTGCCAAAGACTCGCATATACGATTTACTTCCATACGAATTTGTAGGGCAGGTTCGTACCTGTTTACAGCTGATCAAAAAACCAAACCACCACACAAGCCTGCCGACCGATTACAGGCGTAGACGATTGTTCCAAGAAGCCAGCCAATACTCACCGCAACCAGCACAGCACGGTCTCGACTTCTCGTTGTTTCGCTGTTGATATAATTATAAGAAATGAGTGCAATCACTAAGGAAATCGGCGGTGTAAGTGCTATATTTGTTGCTTGGATGCGATTCGGAAGGGACTGCCAGAGGATGCTGCCGAATGAGAATGATTGATGGTGTACGGTTTGGCTGAGGAATGTGATTGAAAGAGAGGGAATATCGAGGATCGGCAGCACCCGTCTAGGTGGATTATTATTATTGCTATGGATAAAAGTGCTAATGTTCCTAGGCCAACAACGGCGGCAAGCGTGTTATACCAACCAACAAGGCTTCCAAATGGTATCCAGCAGAAGACATTCCTGCCCTTAAGAAGGTAAATTTCCACAATTTATAAAGATGCCGATAGAAGAGGAGGAAAAATGCAACAATGGCGAATGAACGGCTCGGCCGGACAGACAGGTGCAATACTTACGACTATTCGAATAGGCTCGCAAGACCCCGCGTCCCACCGTTCTGCGCGCGTCCCTCCAGCCTGGCTCCGTTCTCATCATCCTTGCCGGCCGATTCCGAGGAAAGCGTGTTGTCCTGTTGAAGGCTCTGGAGGATGGAACTCTACTCATCACTGGTCCCTTCAAGGTGAACGGTGTCCCTCTGCGGAGGTAAGTCCCATAAGATTGTCGACTCTGAAACAGAGAGCCAGGAAATGTTAACAAATACATTCAGAGTCAACCCCGCGTACGTGATCGCCACATCCACCGTCGTCCCTGTCGACTCTGTCGACGTCTCCAAGTTCACCTCGGCGTACTTTGCGCAGGAGAAGAAGTCGAAGAAGGAGGGCGAGGCTGAGTTCTTTGGCGACGAGGAGAAGAAGCAGAAGAAGGTCATCAGCGAGGTTCGTGTTACGGACCAGAAAACGATCGACACTGCTCTGTTGGCGGAGATCAAGAAGGTTCCGGCGTTGAAGTCGTACTTGGGCAGCTCCTTCAGCTTGAAGAAGGGCGACAAGCCGCATCTCATGAAGTTCTAAAGTGGTGGGGAGTGTAAAGAAAGAAAGGCAGGAAGGAAAAGCGTTGTGTGACTTGGTAACTGGTCGGTTCCATTTTCCCCTAAGCTGTTTACGTTTTCATTGTCACAGGGTAAAAAATTTAAAAGGGAAACCGTGAGCTGGTTCGACGAGTTTTTTGTACAAATATACATTAATACAGGACTACGATCAAAAACAATGATGCTCTATTTCTGTCCAAGACTTAATAGATGAGACAGCTAATCTGGCATTCATTGTGCAGTAGGATACTACTACTTGAAGACGACTGCGAATCTGTCTCTCAATATTCTATATATCTTCGTGAAGTATAGTAATTCCTTTGAAAATGGAGTGTTCTCAACATTGCCGAAACCATCAAGTATTCGCAACTTTGCAAAGTTACCCTGCCGCAGTCTCCAAGTAACTTATCCAACCTCACTTCGGCCGCACATACAACTCCCCGACCGCATCACTATCCTGGCGCCGAACAGCGATTACCAAGTAGGAGTCCCTACCGGTGGATAATACGATCAGTATACCTCGGACGTTACTCGAATCGGATATTTTTTAGCTGTGGTTGGAAAGTGCAAGGCCTACACGTTCGACCCAGCAAAAGTGCACGGGTCAAAAAGTGTTCGTACTTCTTGCACGAGACAGGGCCGGGCTCGGAACCTGACAGGGATCGATCTTGGATGGTTTGATCGAAATAGTACATGCAACTCCGACGTGATATCGCCCACCCATCGATATTGCTGCGTTTCAATTTTGACGGAAAGTAAGAGGACGGTGATCGTTTTGCCTTGACGATCTCGACAGTAGAGTGCGTGCGACCGAAAGCGACGTCGTCGGGGGCAGATAACGGCATAATTGTGGAAAGCACGGATTAACATGTCGAATGCGAGCAGTGAGCTGTGGAGCAAGAATGAGGAAGAGGTGGAGTTTCCTCCGGGTGAAGGTATGAGTGAGAGCAGTACCGCGGCTGGGAATGCCCCATATGGTGAAAATAGTATGATGGAGGGTGTGGAGAAGTATGGTGGGAAAGGCGATGAGCGGGACGAAGAGGAGGAGGAAGAGGAAGAACAGGAACACGAGCAAGAGGAGCAAGAACAGGAGTTTGAGGAAGAGGAGTCATATTATGGTACGTCAATTAAGTCAAACATAGCGTTTCGGAATTGGGCAAGACTGATGAGGAAAAGAATCCGGCTCGTCGCGATCAGAAATAGAGACATGGATATCAAGTTTTTGTTCCATGCGCGGGCACGAATATTTCGCTGAAGTTACAGAGGATTTCATCGAAGACGATTTCAATCTGACGGGCCTCAGTTCACTGGTCCCGTTCTACAAGGAAGCGCTCGATATGATTCTCGACTACGATCCAGATCCAGGTAAATTCGGTTTCGGTGAGGTACGGTGTGATGTGTTGGGTTGACGTCTGCATAGATGAATCGTCCAGACTGCCGAATATGCCGGTCATTGAAAACTCCGCCGAACAGCTATACGGTCTAATACACGCACGCTTTCTCCTCACACGATCCGGCCTCACAATAATGGTAAGTTGCCTATTCCTAGTCTGTTGGCAAAATTTGAAGTCTAATTCGTCAACTAGGCCGAAAAATACGATCTCCAGCATTTCGGCACATGCCCACGATACCTATGCCACCAAACTCCGGTTCTGCCGATCGGCACAAGCGATCTCCCTGGCAACGACACCGTCAAGCTCTACTGTCCTTCATGCGCGGACATATACTCCCCCATCGGCAAAGAACAGAACGAGGTCGACGGCGCGTACTTTGGGACTAGTTTTGCCGGCTTGTTTTTGAAAACATATACCGACATTCCTGGTCCGTTCGGTGTCGCAAGCGTGAAGATCCTCGCGGCTTCTGCGCCGGAAAAACCTAACGACGACACAACGAATGCTTCCAAAACGAGCGGTGCGACGACCACCACCGGTGCAGGCGGGCAACCTAAATCCGGCGGCGAGACCGAGAACACGAACGGAGACGGAAACGATACTACGACTACCACTAGCACGGCCGTGACGACGACGACAGAGAGTGATATTGACAAGTGGGACATATATGACATGCACCTATTCGGTTTCAAAGTATCCGAACGGTCGAAATCGGGACCGCGGATGCGATGGTTGCGGGAACGGCCGAGAGACGTAAGTGAGTTGGGAATATGACTGTCACGAAGTACATAAACGGGGTATTAAAACCAAGTAAAGAACATTTGAACGAAGACGCAGATTGATGAAGCATGAAAGTTGTGTTTTACGCATCATTTCTTTCCGTTGGTCCTATTTTGTTTTGTTGTTCGCGCGCTGCGATTATGTGTGTTTGGTGTTATATTAATCATCGTGTACAATATGTAAAAACTGCTTTGTGTATCGTGGTCTGTAACTGTCGCCGTAACAATTAACTTCCATGCATTATTAACTTCAAAAGCGGATTCGCTTGATTTTCAATTAGTTATCATATTTTGTATAGATATATTACATATTCAATGTAGTTCGCTTTTACCTAACGATACCACGATATATCTAAAATCCCCACTCGATGATGCTACAATCACACCTCACTGGTCAGCCATCACTACATACTAAACCACAAAAACCATCGTATAGTTAGACCTAAAAAGTCATATACAAAAAGCCAAAGCCAACGAAAATTTGACCCAACTCCAGCAACAAAAGACAGTTATTTGAATGTAAGACAGTTATTTGAATGTAATAGTGTACACAGCGGATCTTTAAGCAGTGGTGTTCAAAGTGCCCTGCGCGTCATGCTCGACCAGTTCATCGAAGGTCTCATTGTCGAGGTTGTTGAGCACGTCCTCATCCTTGTTGTACCGTCTGAAAACGAGGAAGAACACGCAACCGAAGAAAGCGGTGATGATCGCGAGGGATGTGTAGGTCCAGACCATGTCGGGGTCTTTCGCAGTGGGCGAGATGGCTATGCCGAGTGCGGAACCCAAAGCGTTGGTCAACAGGAACATTGACATGACAAAGGACTTCATAGACGAAGGGGCTTTTGTGTATGCGTATTCAAGACCGGTTACCGAGGCGAAGATTTCGGACATGGCGATGAAGAAGTACGCCGGGGTCTGAATCGCGACGTGGACGTTGTTCGGAATCAGGCCGCCTTCGGACGCGTCACAGGCGAGCGGGTATTCGTAGCAAGGACCCGCAGTGTAGATCAGGTGCTGGACGATGGCAGCGTAAGCCATGGCGATAGCCGCGAAGATGAAGCCGAAGAAAATCCGGGTGATGGGCTTGAAGGGAATGCCGACTCTGCGGAGGTACGGATACACGAACGAGTCACAGATGGGGATGAATATGATGATCGCGATGGGGTCGATGTTCTGCATAATATCGTTCGGGATGCCGTGAGTGTCCATCTCACCGGCTTGCGAAATGAAGTTATTCATCATCTGGCCATAAACCACCCAGTAGATTGGGAAGAACACGAAGACCTGGCACGCGATGAGAGCGCGATTGACTTCGTCGACAAAGCGGTCGGTCCAGGGGACGGCGGACATACCGTGCTCGGCACGATAGGACGGCTTAGCAGCGATAATTTTGCGCTTAGTGCTGGCAATACACAGGATACGGAAGGCATTCGGGATGACAGAGCCACGAGGAGGCTTTTTGACGTAGTATGGTCTGCCAATAATCAAGGCGAAAATGCCAATGAAGAAAAACGCAAACGGAAGTAAGTACGCGGCCCAAAATCCGACGTGGAGCTCCAACTCAGTAGTAGCGATAGCAGAGAGCGAGCCGATGTTAATGCACAAGTAGAAAATCATGAACAAGGACTGGATAGTGACAGACGGGTCAACAATGACACGCTCGCCAGTCTTGAGTTCCTTGATGTACCGCTTCGTGTTTGTATACTGCTCGGCAATCAACGGAGACACGTTCGACTTGATACCACCGGTTCCGAGACCGACGACGATCATGGCAGTAATGAGACCACCGAGAGATGCACCACTGTCAATGGCGACAGGAAGTGAGGTCGTGAAGATAATCAACAAACCAACCGCGTAGATGCCAGCGAAGACGGAAATAGTCTTGTACTTGCCCCAGTACTGGTCAGCAATGACGGCACCAAGAATTGGAGTAACGTAAGACCAGAACTGGAAGAAGTAATTGAGAGCCGAGGCCTTACTCTGGCCAAGACCGATGGCACCAGGGCGGAGGCCGCCAGGCGCGTTCTGCATATAGTTCATGAATGGGCCCGTGAGACCTGTCCTTGTTGTCAGTATTATCCAAACAAGGAATATCCAACAACCCCAACTCACCATAGAAGGTAAACCGTTCGCAGAGCTCGACGATAGCGACAAGCCATGCAGCAGGGGGAAGTCGGTCAGCAACACGACGCAGAGTGCGCAGATCGTGTTCCGAAATTTCCTCATCAGAGACCGAGCTATCCGTGTACTTGTTGTCGTAGACGGGAAGCGCGCGCTCCGCGTCAACGATTGAATCACCATTGATATCTTTCTTCGTCGCAAGAGGGTGGTCTGATACTTCCTCGGAGTGGGGACTTTTTTCAGTCATGTCAGTCATGAAGAAATATGACAAGAATGTAAGAACGCAGCGGGTGGGAGTCGCGGGTGGAGAGGAAGTTATGAAGACCGGCGGGCAACGGTCCTTATATATCAATCCCATACAAGGACAGAACCGAGTCCTTGTGTCGTGTGCGAGGTAGCGACAGTGGAAGTGTGACTGGCAACGGCGACCAAAGGAGGACACGCGCAGACTAGGAGTCCAAAAACCACGCGACACTGATAACCAACGCCAGCGGAGACAGTCCCACCCGCCAATTGAAGGAACGAGAAATCCCAAAACTTCGCTCGCGAAAAAAGGTAAAGATAACGTACCTTCTCGTGATGGAGAATGTGTCTAGGTTTGACGAATTTGAGTCGGCCTCGGTGTCGTCGGACGGGAGCGGTAGATACCCAGTGTTCGAAGGGCGAGAGATGCGGCCGGCCATGGTCGACGACAGTCGTACTTGTCTAGAGGACACCGTAGTCAGTACACAGTACACCACCGCGGGTACATAGAGCGCAGGACCACAAAAATAGCTAAACGTATGAACGACAATTTGCAGATGTCTAGAGAGAGAGCACAGGCGATGGAAGCATAGACAGTGTGGCGATATGCGGTTTAGACAGTGCCGCACGAGGTCGACAACCTTAATCCTAGTATGGTACGATGGCAAATGTACTGATCGAATTAAAGGTAGTGGCTGACTTTTGCCGATACCTGCAACAGCAAATTCGCAGATTTCAATGCAAATAAATAATGTTGTTGCTTGCTCAACGTGCTTACTTCACTGCCGACGACCGCGCTTCTCCAATAGCCTCAACGTTGCGCAAATGCAAATACACGCAGCACCTAAAAGCAAAGTCCCGGATAAAGAAGAAGAATGGAAATTCGCTTACTTTCAGGGACAAGGCAGCACGCGGAAGTCAAAGGGATACAAGATGATATAATGGCGGTTTAGCTGTCCGAATAGCGGAGGCTCAGCGGATCAGCCGCTAATCGTGAACAAAGCCGGCGTAAGCGCACAAGCATTGGGCGTTGAAAGAGGCGCAACTCTCATGACATGCATGTTTTCTGCCAGGGACCTACCCTAACCTTGGCTATTGCAATGCGCCCTAACTGCTCCTTCACCACAGATAAAACTACAGTATCTCGCGCCCTTTCTTGGAGAACAAATGAGCAGACGAAAATTTTGCATGGTCCGTAGTTCAGTGAGGCCGTGGATCTCGGAGAAGCGTGCGGCGCAGGGTTCGCGGCTCTTGGCGGCGGTCGGCAATTCGGGTCTACCGTCGGAAAACCGTTTTTGTGCGATCGTGGGCCTGAGCTTGTGCGATGGCCGGTACTGCAACCACCCGAAGTGCGGCGCGCCATCATCACTTTCTTGGGCCCTCCCCGCTTTTGTGATGCCGCTGTGCTTGCAAAATTTTCATGCGCGCCAGATATCGCGATAAGCATCCAACCTTATGCATGGTTTTATGGCCCCCCGGTTAGAGCTTAAATTCCCATGCGGCCGCGGCTCGGCTACTGGCGGACATAGTCATGCCTTTCCATCCTGAAACTGAATCCGTGTAAGCGAGTCTGGCTGGCGACTTAAAAAGGTCAACACCAGCACTAAGATAATTGACGTTTAGATACTTAATCACTGAGTTGCTGCAGAAGATGAAAGGTATTGATCAAGGAAGAATATTAATTGCAGCAAGTCACTGTGACCTTGTCTCGAGAAAATGAACAAAATCTAAAGTATGTCTATTGTCTCCTGTCTGCTTGTCTAATAATCCACTTGGCAGACCATCTAACGATCCCTGTATCCTCCAATACAGTTTCCAGTGCCAGTATTGCATCATGGTATATAGCGGTCCACTAACTTCTCATTGCAGGTAGTTCACAGGGCACGCAAGGTTGGCTCAGCCGACAAACAGCCGCTCCAAGTCGCTATTTTCGCAATTGGTAATGATTTAAGTGTGAAGCATATGATACGACTGTCCCAAAGTGAGCTGAATTAAATGGACGCGAAGTGTAAACACCGCGTACAAGTACATACAGCTCGCCTAGATGCAATCCGTATAGCTGGTGATTTTCAACGTCAGCTAATGGAGCGTTGGCGTTGCAGAGATGATAATTGTACAAATAAGAATAACTTCTGTTTCCTGAGCCTACCGATCCTTCTCGTCATTATAATATCACGGCACCTCAGCGAGATGTGGTCTAATTCCATTGCCAGCGGTGAAGCGACAATTCAATTGCCACCGATAAAGCTACTGCGTTATTGGGAGCAGAATCAAGGCAACATAAATCGTCTCTCTCGGCAACCAGCCAAGCAGACTGCTATACAACAGACTAGGTCTACAATGGAGCGCTTGGCCGAGATGCAACAGCGGATGCAAGAACAAATGCTTCAACAACGAGTTTTTGATCAAATAGAGGCTTTAGAGGAGAAGCAGGAGCGCAGAGAGGAGCGAAATGAGCGACGTGAGGTGCAGAGGGAACAGCGGGAATACTTCTTACAAAATCATATCTATCCCGACTATCTCATGCAACCGCAGTTGCCGCTGCATTCTCCGGGTCAAATGCCATATACGAAGCCATACAAATCCGCTTCCAATTATCCTTTACAGAGCACCACTGTTACGGCGGAAGAGCACGAGGACAGCAAGACTTGAACTAGAACTTGATGGGGCGGAAAACAAGATCCGATTTCTTGAAGCATACAACAAGGAGCGGGGCCGTCAATTTATATCCGTGGACTCCGCTACAGACAAGGTTTAGCTATGTACACTGCTTGTATGGCCGTCTAGGCCTTGTACCACTCCCGTTCGGGGCTGCCAGAAGCCAGATGTCGTCTGCTGACTCTCAACCCGACATCACCTGCGTAGGCAAGAGCCCATGACTGATCATGAGTCGTCCTCATGACTCCATGTCGGAACTCCCGACAACAGGACGCCGATACTTTGGCCCCTTGGATATCTGAGAGGCCGGTGCGTCTCGCGATGACGCTGCGATGATGCGGCTCAGCAGTCAGAGCTTCATGACAACCACCGCAGGACCACAGAACACCACGAGCTCTTCAAGGTCGCAGCAACGCAATTCCCGATTGACGCCGATGAGGACGATTCTGATATCCTGGCCCTATTCTTCAACTGGAAGATATCGAATACACGGAATTCAGATCGGAGAACCAAATGGCAACATGCCAGAGATGTTGTAACCACGCTGGACTGGACTGGACTGGAACTGCACTAGACTGGACTGGACAAGATATATTCTTATTGTACAAGAATACAAGGACTTCTTTCTCGACTTTTAGTGGACAAACCCCTCTATATATACTCGACCAAACACTAAAATAAACAAACTAAATATAGACAAACTAAACATGGGGGCGCAGCTGAAGCGTCACGACACTGCGGCTCACGCGAAGCGGCTGTCGCTCATCGGGTCCATTACAGATGTTGTCTTTAATGATTGGTCTGTTTGCGAACTGCAACAGATGGAGGATGGTATCTCGGCCATGTATCAGCGAGCTGTTCAGGTCGGGATATCAGATGGTTTTGCCCGTGGTTTCCGAGCTGAGCTCCACCTTTTTAAAGCGTACTATCGGCAGCTTAAAGTTAATGAGGCGGCTGCAGTGTTAAATGATCTGGGTGGGGCAAAGGGATCAGTAGGATTTCGAAATCGTGGAGATTCATTAAGGCATATCAATACACAGGCTTTTTACATGACAGCCTTGGGTCCACATGTCCTTGTTCGAGAAGGACTGCTCTTATTTATGATCGCGCGTTCTTGTGATAGTATAAGCCTACTCAATCTGTTTACGGCTCAAAACGTGCCGAATTATGTGTCACATTCGGCACATCTCACCCAGCAGGGTCAGCGATTCAGTGGGAGACGTGACATCCAATTGCTGACGAGTAACGACGGTTACAGTGACCGAATTTTATGTCATAAGTTATACTACAATTTACATATAACTATCAAGTTCTTATAATAGTGATTTAGGCACAGCTCCTGATGTGTTCGCGCTTTCAAGCTCAAGGATGATATGATGCTGTAGTGCCAGTTTTCATGACCAAGAATATGCGAGCGACACCGGGACTTTGATTGCATGTATATATATAAAAAATGAGAACAAAGCCACAAAGCAACGAGGAGAACAGAGCAATAAAGCAGCGAGAAGGACAACGCGAAAATGACGGAATTATTGCATTGTAATGAAATCGGCAAACCTCGATCCTGCCATCGCGACCATTCCCGTCCTAAGTCGCATCAAATAGAGACGGCCATTAAAAGGGAAGATGAAATCATCGATTCCCAGAGATTGCCACGCATCGCCTTGAAAAAATTCACTCACATGAAGGCCAAGTGTTGCCGTAAGATTGTGATGGGGCCTTCTGTCTTCAATCAGGGGCTAAAATAACACTGTGAGCAGCTAGCCTCCACACCTGATCCATGATGCTATTACTCACGAATTTCTCATGGCCATCGGCTCGCCAGACTTCAATGAATGCCTCTGTCACCCCTCCGGCCCAAACGTGATCGCGATAACGAATCTGAGGGAAGTACGAGCCGTCCAAGGGTACAGTTGCATCCGCATGCAGATTCATTGCTTCTTTTTCTCCTGCGACGTCTCCAACATTCTCAAAGGGATGTGTAGGATTTCGGAATCGCGGAGATTCATTAAGGCATATCAATACACAGGCTTTCGCATGACAGCCTTGGATCCACATGTCCTTGTTAGCGAGAAGGGAGTCATAGTTCTGACTGAACCCGACCTCAAATGCGACCGTCGCAAGGCGGGCACCTCCACCAATATATTGGAATAGTCCGTCTGCCTGTTTCACGCTATGTTCATAGCCGCCACCAGATCCCCGTACATCGCTAGATCCAGCATCCACAATTCTGCCTATGCTTTCGGGGCTGTGATGAGAGAGATACTCCTCAATACTGTTCATGGCTTGATGCCTAAGCTCAGAAGCCGCAACTTCATGCAGGCTTTTTGGGATAGTCACCACAGTCACTGTCTCAGTGACACTGTTGTATGACAAGCGTGGGTAGCTACAATATCGAACTCATGAGCTAATATCTGGAAACAAACGCATCTCGTAGGCTAATACCTCTTGTCGTCTAGAAAGAGCTCAGACTTTATCTTAGACCAGCTTTCGTCTAACTCCAAAAACTGGGAATACGGCATCTGAATATCTAATCTCTGCTCTGGTGGATTGCTCTTCAAAAGGTCGAGTGCCTTGTCAAATTTCGAAAGCGATTCCTCGTCTGGGACTGGAGACTTTTCCGTTGAAAGTGTAACTGACATCGCGCTCGATATATCCGTTTTCGATGCTGTGGATTCCGGCGAACGCGCAAGCTTAACGAGTGTTCATCTGATAGATTACGCAACGGCGAAGGACTTTTGTTCACGGGTGTCGATCTGGGGGTGTCGCTGTTGCACGCGGTTGTCGGTCTTGCACGCGACGTATAACCGTAGGAGATCGCGGACGTCCCGGGAAAACTGCATCCATTTTTCCGAAGGAGTTAACAATGTGAAGAGCGAGATGTACACACTTAGGTAATGGAGAAATATCTTGTCACGTTGCTGAGCGGACTGCTCTTATGCTCTTATTTATGATCGCGCGTTCTTGTGATCGTAGAAGCCTAGTCAATCTTGGCAATCTTGGTTTAGGGCTCAAAAAACGTGCCAAATAATTAGCGTGAGCTTGGGACATGTCGCACTCGCCATCCTGGATTTCAAGGGCATAAATTGTTAGTGCTCAGACATACCGTGCAGTCTCTGAATTACACAAGACCGGATCCTGGATCCCAAACTTGTGTTCTGCGATTTTTTTCTTATCGGCCCTATTCGCCGCAGAGAAAATTACCGTCACACTAACTCGAAAACGGCTCCGCTAGTAACATAGCAATCACTTTCGATGAATCTCTGTAAATGACTTCCTAAAGATCACTTGGATTCGTCAGATTCTAATGGAAACTGATTGCACTATCTACTATGGTCATATAACCAATGATGATAGCTGCGGATGAGTGAAGGATCACAGATAAGGATGAACAATCCAATTATATCAATTCTATGAGATGGAGATAATATTTTACACCAGCAGCATCTTGAATTAGTTTAGCCGTTCTAGGTTCGACTATTCATGTCAGAGTCTTATAGGTTGGCATAACCTCATTGCTAACTCGCACAGTGGTCATGCCAATTGAGAGATCGACATCCTTTAAACAATAATCATCCACTAGTTTACACCAAGCTATTTGTCAGTTTGTATTGAGACCGGTGTATGGTAGTCAAATAAACTATGTAAAATATACTCCAACAAGACTGTTTTGTGCGTTTGGCATACCGATCTGCCCGGCTCTCCCGGATAGCCAGATGTAGGAAGTCGCCGTAGGAGTCACATGTGTGGCGTAGAAAGACCCAGTTCCGCTTCATCCACGCCTTTAAAACAGAGAATGTAAGCTCTATCGGATTGAAATCTGGCGAATATGGCGGAAGATAGCGTATTAGATGGGCTTCAGCCTCAATGATCCGCTCAACCTGCGCACCAACATGAACCGACACAATGTCCATAATAATCACAGTGGGACAGCGTCCGCGCCGGTTTACCGCAGGTAGTAGATGTTGTCGTAGCCATAATATAAAATCCTCTGCAGAATAGTATCCGTTCTTGACTCCTATACATGGCAACCAACCATCTAATGTCATTGCCGCGCAGATAGACCAAGTATCACCTCGCCGTAGATCTGCAGGATACCGAGCGTCATCACCAATTGGCGCATATCCATGGTGCCTCCAGCCGGTCTTCTCATTGAATATAGATTCGTCTATAAATACACGATCATCTGCAGCAACGTTGAATATCATCAAGATAGGCCTGGCGTTGGGCGTCCCTGCGGTTTAGAGAGATCCGTCGTAGCTCCTTCCGGCTCCAGTTGCGCCTCAGTGTACGGAAATTGTAGGCTGGCTCACTAGAACTCCACGTTCCTACAGTAGCCACCACACCAATTCCGCCTGCTGACGCCATCCTTGAGATAGAAGGTATTCAAAAAGCGCATTCTCATCGGCTTGAGAGAGCTTCCGGGCCCGGCCGAGCTGCCGGAAGTATGGCTTCCTGACACTGCCATATCGGAGTAGATTAGACTGTATAGAAAATACTGTTCTAGCTGAAACACCACATTCTGCCCCAATTGCTTCAGGTCTCCAACCTAGTAGGAGATAACGTAGTATTTGCGACCGCTGATCGAGAGTCAGGCCATTGCGGGGGTGGTGGAAGCGGGCCTCAGGAGGATACCTCGTGGTCTCCGACCTAGGCCAGTATATTAGTTTCTCATTCTAAAATGTACTAATATAATGAATTACACTGCTCAATTAGGAAACTTGAATAGTTTCTGAAAGCGATGTTTTGGTTGAAATATGAGGATTGTTGTGTTGTGGAGGCATAGATGCGCGTTCTCTTGCGAAAGATTGGTGCGGCTCACCGCCACATGTCAGCCCAACCCTCCACACAGGTCAGACCCTCCCAGTATCTCCACAGTATTCAGCATATTGTCAATCGTGTAATCCACTGCATTCCTACACTGTCGAGTCCTGATACTAGTGGGAATCTGCCAGAATGCCATTACGAATGCCTCTAAATCTGCCGAAATGGCTCGCTCAGAATTCACATCTTCTGAAGCCACCAATTAATAATTACTGCGTCTATCGGGGTGGATATACCGTGATGGTACGGCCAGTCACTTCTTCCTCCTTTGCAATAGAAAAGCGGGTTATCTTCTAGAAAAAATTGTGCTAACATTGTTCTGGTAGATCGTTGGCGGACCGAACAAACGAACAGATTACCATATCAATCAAACGCCAGAATGGTTCTACCAATACAAAGGGCAAATGCTGCTTAAGGTCGTCGATGAGGGCAAGTTCAGGGATATCCACATTAACGAAGGCGATATGTTCTTACTACCAGGTAAGTCCATTGCATTTCACTGGCTTTCGACCCATCCTGCTCTGAACCGGAAGCATTGCTAATGACCCGATGCCTTACAGAAAACGTACCTCACAACCCAGTCAGATTTACAGACACGATCGGCATCGTGATAGAACAGCTCCGCCCTAAAGATTCTGTCGACAAACTACGTTGGTATTGTCAGAACTGCAGGGAAATTGTGCATGAAGACGCGTTTCATTGTACGGATTTGGGCACCCAGATTAAGGATGCGGTGCTTGCTTTTACGGATGATATTGAGAAGCGGACATGTAAGAACTGTGGGACGCTATGCGACGTTAAATAGATGTTTGAGTGGAACGTGTGTGAGTCGGGCGGTTCGGTGGGGAAATCAATAGATTTTTCTATTACGGAAACAGAATTGCAGAGCTATATCTGGTGTTCCAGTCACCTCTATGTCACCTCTATGTCACCTCGGCTTACCCACGCTGCCAACGTTCTCATACGTCCCGCTCAACAAATCCTCCATCCTCTTCATTTCCCACCTAACTTCCTCTTCAAACTCCTTTAACGCTCGCAACTCATTCTGGCCAAACAAAAACCCAAGCATGCCGTCGATCACGCCCGTGACCGCAATCACCGTGGACCCCAACACGACCAGGAACGCGGGCCATCCTTCTTTTACCCAGAAAATACCCAAATGTAACGCCACGACGAGCACAATTGACACCCAAAAGTGGAGTAGCCGGTAATACTGCTGTGCCTGTGCTGTCGGCAGGTAGCTGGCTATGACGTCCAAAATCGATTGGTAACTCGCGATAGGTAAATTCGGAGGTCGCGCGCCCTCCTCTACTTGCTCTTGTCCAGACGCGAGTTTGGATCTTGCGCTAGGTAGTATCCTCAGCACGACGGATACGCCAAAGTGGTCCGACGCAGAGACGTTCAGGCCGGGCAGTTTGTCGACGAACGTTACGTTCACAGCGTCCACTGTCGACAAGTGCGGGGCATGGAAACAATAGTCTAGTCTCTTCGCTTCAGATATGTCCTGATCAGCGCGCCAGGTATTTAGAAGCGAGTCGCATGTAACGCCGAGAGTGGTAATTTGCTCCTCTGGGGTTAGCGACGCAGCAAGAATATGCTCCGTACTGGAACCATGCACAGTTGTCCAGCTATCTTGTAACCCCGCCCGTTGGGTGAGCAAAGCGTATGTCAAACTGTCTGGTCTCGAATTAAAATCGCCAACCGCAATAGCTAAATGGCCCCTCTCCACCGCCGCGCGAATTTGCCTCGCAATTTGCCACGCTTGGGATGTGCGATGACACACATACGACGCGTCACCTGGCCCATACGGCGCATGCATATGAGTATTAAAAACCTCGATCGCGATCCCCGACGGATGCCGTATTATAGCGCTCGCAATTCCTTTTCCGACATACCAATCTCCTCTGAAGAACGCGCTAGGACGGCCGTTGATAGTGTACGGCGTCATACTGACCGATTCTATTGGAAACCGGGACAATAGAACAAGTCCTGACCCAGCTATGATCCCGCTATAAAAGTACTTTGCATAAGGATACCGTTTATGGGTTTGTTGGCGCAGATATTCGTAGTCCGAGGCTACCCAGCATTCTTGAAGAGCCACGATGTCGGCGTCCGACACCGACAATCCATTCGCGATGAAGCGCATACGCGGCTCCCGGAGTTTGGAAACGTACTTTAGACCCCTTGAATTGCGTTAGCATTACTATCCTGCGTTTACACGCATATTAAAAGTAAGGACATACCAGCAATTCAGCGTGAGCATGCGAAATTCGAGGCCGCCTGATCCCACTGTGCGCAGGTCACCGCCAAACGCAACCGACGTCTCTGACGACCGGGGCGACGGGGCCATAGGAAGCAGCGACACCCCAGACATCATAACCCCAGTCGTATCTGCGTATATGATACACTGATATAAAAATTTCTAGATCGACTTGCCGGCTGGGGTCAGGCGGGACGTACGGCTGCGGTATTTACAAAGTTTGGAGGGAGCAAGATGATGTTGCGCGCCCAACTCCTAAAGGACTATACTGCCTAGCGCTACGCCACCCCTGAAAAGTTCTCCAGCCGCATACCCAAATGCTAGACCCAGATTAACGATGACACGAACGACCTCGGCTTATGTTAAACAAAATAACTGTTACAAAGGCATGAAACGAACAAATGAAAACATCGACAACAACGAAAAGCGACTGATTAGATGCACAATCAAAATTCTAACACAGAACGGACAACATTATTCCGGTCAAAGTCGCGCTGATAGTAGCGACATCGTGAGAATAAAACACCAAATGCCAACAAAACCTTTAAACCAACGCTGCCCTATATCGTGACAAACCTTTTATATATAACGAATTTTTGAAATACCATGTAGCACCCATCATGCTAAATTTCCCACCACCGGATTGCTTCACAAAAAAAATCATTGAGAAACTCCTCGACATATTTACACGTTCAAACTGTATCCAACTGGCCATCCTTTCCGCTTGCTGACGAATTTCCTTAGTTCATCGGCGATCAAAACCGTACTTGATATCATAACAATAAGAAGGAGATCCCGGATTTCGAGAGCTTCGGTCTGGAACACCCGCTGAAGGAAGGGTGTATAAATGACTGCCATCTGTCCAAGAATCGACCCACCAACAGCGGCGTTAAAAATCTTATTCGACATGAGTCCGAGCTCGAAGATACTCTTCGACTCCGATCGGCAGCCGAGCGCGTTAAACATATCAAAGAAGACGAAGCAGGTGAAAGTCATTGTCGTATCGCGCGCGGTAACAACGCCGTCCTTCATCTCGAGAACATAGATGAACATAGTACCAACAAAAATGAACGCAGCGGACAGGAGGGTGCGCTTGAATAACTTCGCTGTGAGAATCTTGGCGTCGCGCTGACGTGGTGGACGAGACATGATTTCCGGGTCCACCGGCTCAACTCCGAGAGATTGAGCTGGTGGACCGTCCATAAGAATGTTAATCCACAAAATCTGCATGGCATTCAGGGGATTCGGAAGACCAATAGTAGTAGCCAGAGCTACGAGTGACAGAGCCGCAATGGAGGTGGAGAGCTGGAACGTAAGGAAGTTCTGGATATTGGAAAAAATAGCTTTACCCTCTTCGATCGCCGACAAGATTGTAGAGAAATCGTCGTCTGTAAGAATCATATCCGAAGCCTCCTTCGCAACATCGGTGCCCATGTTTCCCATACTGATACCAATATCAGCCATCTTGAGCGCCGGGGCATCATTGACGCCGTCTCCAGTCATCGCCACGACATCGCCCTTGGACTGGAGCGCACGCACGATCTTCATCTTGTGCTCCGGCGTGGCGCGAGCGATAACAGTGACAGTGCTCATCGCCTCCTGAAGTTCCAACTCACTCATATTCTCGATCAACTCTCCACGCATGATCGCTTTTTCGTTGCCAGTGCCGCCAAAGAGAGGAATACCAATCTGTTGCGCAATTGTCCCGGCAGTGACTTCACTGTCACCAGTTATCATGATGACCTTTACACCACCTTGGGCAAGTTTCCAGATCGATTTAGTGACATTTGACCTAGGTGGGTCGTACATACCCACCATTCCAGCAAACGTGAGTCCGGATGGGTTCTCAGTAGTGTCACCAGTTCCGAGCGCAAATGCAAGAACGCGAAGACCTTCCTTAGCCATTAGCTCAGCAGCATCAATAATCTTCCTCTTGGCAGCCGAGTCGAGAGCGACAGTCTTATTGGAGTTGGTCAGGACGCCATCACAAAAATTGAGAATAACTTCGTAGGCTCCCTTAACGTGGATGGCAGCTGGCGCGGCTGAGGACGCGTCGCCCACCTTGCTGGCAATACCCATCCACTTTCTGGACGACGAGAATGGAGTTTCGTGAGTGCGAACGCGTGTAGGCCGAACGTCTTCCATCTGGAACTTTTCTAGGACTTCACTGAGAGCAATATCCGTTGGCGGACCGTGGAATTTCCGTTCCTCTGGGTCATAGACGGAGTTGTTGCAGTTAGATCCAACCAGCAAGGCGTTTAAGAGCGCATAGTTCGCTTCGGCTGAGACACCATCAGTGACTTCCAACGGCTGAGTCATATCGAACGTCCAGGCCTTGGTGACAGTCATGTGGTTCATGGTGAGAGTACCGGTTTTGTCACTGCAGATCACATTGACACACCCCAGTGTCTCGACTGATGGCAACCTCCGCATGATCGCACGGCGCTTCGCCATTCGAAGGACACCAAGGGCGAGAGTGACGGTAACAATGATAGGGAGACCTTCAGGGATAGCAGCGACGGCCAGCGATACGCCAATAGTAAACATTTCGAGCCATCCACGGCCCTGGATTACACCAACCATGCAGATACATCCAATAACACCAAACGATAAATAAGATAAGTCCTTGCCCAACTTATCCATGCTCTGCTGCAGGGGCGTCTTCGGCTTTGCGATATCGGACATCATCGCGAAAACCTGGCCAAATTCAGTTGACTTACCTGTGCCAATGACGACACCACTACCACGACCATCGCGAACGAGCGTGCCCATGAAGCCGCAGGATCGTCGCTCGTTGACCGGGATGATGGACGGATACTTAGAAGGATCGATAGTCTCCACTGTTTTCTGGACTGGTCGATTCTCGCCAGTCAAATTGGACTCGTCGATTTGCAGGTCGACCGCATTGGTGATACGGACATCAGCAGGTATACGGTCACCAATAGAAAACGTCACTAGATCGCCCGGGACGAGAGTGGTCGCTAGAATGGTGGAGGTGGTCTTCCCCCGGACTAGGTGGGCATGATGCGGGACAAGGCGTGTGAGGGCCTCCAACGACTTCTCCGACCGGTACTCCTGTACGAATCCGACTGCAGTACACGTTAGTGGCTGTACATACGATCACCATTGCAATTGAGCGAAGCATACCGGTGACAACGATCAGGATCGCGAGTGTGATGGAAATCGCGTCGTCGAGGTTGCCCATAAAAAACGAAACCGCAGCCGAAGCCAGTAACAACAGGATTAGCGGATTTTCGTAGAACTGTTGGACAAACCGCCACGCCAAGCTCTCCTTTTTGTCGTCGGCCAGTTCATTGAGACCGTGGATACCGCGTCGGTAGGCGGCGTCCTGGGGCGACTCAAGGCCGCGTTCGAGGGATGTGTGCAGACGAGCAGCCGTCTCCTCCGCTGTGAGAGAACAGTACGTCGCAGAGGGCGACTGAGACACACGTCCCCCGGGGAGGTCCGTCAGCGGAATACCTGGCTCCATGACGGGTGAGGATAATTGAGCCAGATACAAGGAGTCGTGGTCTGAGGAGAGCAGAGGCGAACGGTGCAAGCCAGTACGGTCCTTGTAAGTTGTGGAGTGTCGAAGGCCGCCTATGCACCGCCCTGCCCAACACGCCCACAGATGTCACCCAGTCGTTCTCGGGGTGACTCTTTGTCTTCACTACTCTACTCAGCTCAGCATTAAAAGCAGATATGTCCACCACTACTGGCTGAACAAGAAAACAAGATAGATACAGCACAGATTGTCTATTTCCATGTACAATTTAATTACCGGCCACAGACTATGCGTTCTATTACTTGCTGCGTACCTACACAACCCTGAACAGGCTCTGGCTTCACAGTAGTCTCGACCCGTCAAGGGCACGTGCCATTGGGTGGTGATAGTGAGCCCCAATGGCAGTTGCTCTAAAGAAACTTTCAATGACTTTCGAAAGCATTGCAATGTGCATCCCCCGGATATTCCGGAATCACGCCGGAGATAACAAATGACAATTTCCAAGTGTTTCGTACCGAACCCATTATTTTTGTCTCGCTCACTGACGAGACTCGCGCTCTAAGCAACGTGTCCCAGAACAATGTAAAATCCCTTCGAGAAAACTGTGGGCGACTTACAATATCCAATTTTCGTAGTAAATCATGTAAATACAGGGACGATTATGATAAGCGTAAAATGAATGAACTTCTTACTTCTATTGCTCAAGTTAGTCCACATCGGTTGCCATTACCAATATAATTGGTTCTGATTGTAAGCCAAGCAACTCCTATGCGAGGGTCAATTCGGTAGTGAACGTAACCAAGGGTCGAATTATTAAGACAGATCCAACGATTTTGGGCAAATAGGTAGGCTGTGCTTCGATACGACTTACAGCCCAAGGCTAGGAGCACGAATGGGATTCAGCAACTGGATTCCATCCAGCTAAACATCAATGCCTTGACCACCCTGTTTTACGGCGATTGTACGCATTCTGACTCGCATTCTGGCTCACACGCAACGGAGTAGTCTCGCGTAATCGCTCTCCCATGAGCCCGATACGATCTGTCGCGGTGCTCGGTAGGTCACACGTCCATTGTCGGGATTAAATGTTAACTGGCATCCATTAAGGGGGTGGAATCTCCGGTCTCTCGACCGTGTACTACCTCACCCGCGCTTTGCCGCGCCATGTCCCGATAACTATCTATGAGTCCTCGAAACGACTCGGCGGATATATCCAGAGCACTCAATTTGTGCTGCCGAGTGCCCATCGTAACACAGGCGACGATCACGTTCTATTCGAGCATGGTCCGAGGACGCTTCGCGTCAGTAAACGAGTCAGCTCTGTGAATATTTTCGATCTGGTTAGTTTATTATAGGATTTTGTTTAGCGAGAGCAATTGTTGTAACATTTTTGCAGATTCGGCGACTAAACTTGATAGACGAGCTCATCCTCGTTCCGAAACAATCTCGTGCTGCCAAGAATAGATACATTTTTTACGACGGCAGAATAAACATGATTCCATATTCGGTTCCATCCATGCTGCAATTTTACTTCTCACAACCATTGTTCAGAGGCATGCTGCTCGAAGTGCTACGTGAGCCGTTTCGACAGAATAGACCCAAAGCAGCGGTCGAGACCAATGACGAATCGATCGGTAGCTTTATGACGCGGAGGTTTGGTCCTCGCATAACCGAACGCTTGATATCTGCAGCCATTCACGGGATATATGCAGGTGATATAAACCTCTTGAGTGTAAAGAGTATTTTGGAGTACCTATGGAAGCGAGAAACGACTTGGGGAAGTGTGCTGCCAATTTGGAAGAGGCGGACGACGCTGGAGACCAAAGATCCATACTCTGAGAGGCATAAAGAGCACTTGAAAGCATTGCTCGAAGATAATAAGGAATTTATGGACTCATTGCAGGGCACCAGTATTGTTTCGTTCCGGCACGGCATGCAGTCTCTAGTTGATAGACTACAGGAAGAAGTTTTAAAATCGGGGAATGTCACAGTACGATACGATGATCCAGTTCGGCATCTGGAAAACGTTGTTGATGGAATTACAGTCACGTCAGCTAAGGGAGCACATACATACTCACACGTCTTCTCAGCTCTACCGTCAAGGACACTGGCTGAGCTGACTGAACCGCCGCTGGCAGAGCTTCTACGGAAAATTCCGTCCGTTTCTGTGAACGTGGTCAATTTATTTTTTAGCAAACCCCGGTTACTCCCCGTCACCGGCTTCGGGTATCTCCTTCCGAAAGCCGTTCCTCGGGAAGATAATCCTGAGCGCGCCTTAGGTGTCGTATTCGACTCTGACGCCGTTTCTCGAGACCACGGCGAGGGGGCAATTCCCGGAAGCTTTCAAGACTCTGTCGACGGTACCAAGCTCACTGTCATGCTAGGCGGTCATTGGTGGAACGAAGAAATGCCCGTCAAACAACACGACAAGGCGATCGCGCTCGCGAGACAACTGATTTCACGCCAAATAGGCGTGAATGAAACGCCGGTGCTCGCACAGGCCACGTTCCAGGAAAACTGTATCCCACAGTATGTCGTTGGCCATCATGCAAATCTGCGGGCAATTCATGAGGCTGTGCTGGCGCAGTTCAACGGCAAGCTTATTCTAACTGGCGCTTCATTTTTGGGTGTGTCGGTAAATGACTGCGTTTACAATGCGAGAATTGCGGTCGAGGATACAGTCGCTCGTAACGGAAAAGGAATCTCAGGCTTAGAGGCAAAGGCTCTCTATGATTATTAAGATAAAATTCTACATGAATGAACGTCGAATTAATGCGAGCATACCGTGTCTCGGAGACTATGATTCACCTAAAATTGTGCTCAACTAGTTTACAGTGATTGGCACAGCGCATGTGAACACTCCTTAAAAGACAAAGCATTGAGGCTAAAACATATCTACTGAACCAATGCTAAGCGAAGAGATAGAGCAAATCGGAATTGCTCTTGACGGTCTACATCACGCGGCGGCGAATGCAAGGCCATTCGAAAGCAGTGGCCAAAGTCGGCGAACATTATTTCGAGATATCGAAGCTGCAGATCTCTTCTCAAAGTCCTCTTCATCATCGTGATAGGAACAAATGTATTGATGTCATCGAAAGAGCTTTCTGAAAATAATTTCGACGCAAGTTATCATCAGACGACATGCCAAGATTAACTTTTCGTGACTCTCAATTGAGCTGAGCTGAGTACATCGTCTAATATTTGCGGTTTAGATTACAATTAGTCATGGTTTTGGAATTGCACATAATTTAACTCAGATTATTTGGTTTGCTACATGTATGCGATATTATAATCAGCATTACAGGCGCAAAGATAATCATAATGTATAGTACAGTTATCATAGCTCCTATCTACAAAAGACTTATCGTACACTGCGTCGTCGTTATCGCTCGATCCAGATCTTGACCACTCCGTCCACTCCAGCAGATGCTAATAAATTTTTCGTCGGATGGGCATCGACAGCAAGTACAACATCTAATAGGAGCCATTAATTTAACGCTCTTCTCCGAAAATATAGACCTGACATACCTTTATGACCATCTAGGATCTGGACTACGTCTTTGGTTTGAACGTCCCAAAAGAAAATTCTGCCGTCCTCCGATCCGCTCACACTAAAGCGAAATTAGCCTCGTTCGTACGCTGGCTAGCAAAATTATCACGTACACCCAAACTCCTCTCGTAGTCGAGAATGTCGACACGCAGATAAATTTCTCATTTTTATGGCCCTGGTATGTCTTTACACAACGACCCTTTAAGTAATCCCACAGTCGTACCGCTGAATCCAAGGCTCCGGATAGCAAATACTTCCCATTTGGCGAGAATCGTACACATGATACTGGGGAGTTGTTGTCTTCGATTAGTGTTTTCAGACACTGACCAGTTGCAGTGTCCCACAGACGTCTAGGTCACTGTTAGTCAATATCCACCAATTGCACATAAAGAACTGCACACATTTGACCATCATGACTGCACGACACAATCATAGTCCCATCCCTACTGAAATGAACTGCAGAGACTGGATCCGAATGTGCAGGTAGCGTTCTGAGACAGATCCCCTTCTTAACATCCCATATTTTTATCGATTCGTCAAAACTTCCTGAAGCCACCAGATTACCCTTCGGATTAAAATCAACACTATAAGCATAATTCGTATGCCCCCTTAATGTCCTTAATATTCGTCCCTGACCCATGTTAGCTGACATAACCAAAAGCTTAGGGACACATACAGACATGACGTCCCATATTCGTACAGTCTTATCGTCCGACGCCGACGCAAGCACTTTCGAATCCGGCGACCACACAATGTCGTTTATACCTCTTCCATGTCCTCCAATAGTAGTCTCATACTCGCCGTTGTCAGCATGCCATATCTTGATCGTTTTGTCCGCCGCTATAATGGCCATTAGCCACCCTGTCCTACCAAGCAATCGGCAAACTTACATGACGTCGCAATCCACTGTCCATCTGCGCTGAATTTGACGTTCGTAACGCCAGCTTTATGTCCTTCTAATATAAAGTGAAGCGCATATTTAGGTAGATCCGTACGATCACTGGAAACAGCCGGTCGGGAGTTCGCACTCTCTGTGAAAACAACCGCGTGCCGCAACGCGTCACCTGGGTGAGATGGTAGCTCGCTGTCTGTAGTGTCGCCACTACTGTCAGCTGATCGGTCTATATCCATTTTATCCATATCTCATGGAGCTTCGGTAGATTTCTACCTTCCCAAGAATAGTTCTCCCGGATCGCTCTGAGAGCAAACTCGAGCTGGGTTCAGTTTTCAGGGGCTCTAAGGCTTTGCAGTCGTGAGGGGTAGGGTTTTACGGCCAAAACACTCTCTATTCAATGCTAGTTCTATACGCCAAAAGTACATGCAATCCTCTAACAAGCTCATTTCTTCACTATATGCTGACCATTGTCCAATAACTCAGTTGCCGCCTTCCGCAGCCTGTTCATTATTGCCGCGCCCTCGTCTTCTTCACCTACACCTTCCGCGATAATCAAATCAACGCCAGCATCATCAAGGTCTCTCAAATGTGCGAACAGATTTCTCGAAATCTCGGCCCCAGACTTGCCCAGTTCCTTTACAATGCTGACCTTCTTCTTCATCTCGTCATCCCAAGAAGTAAGGTTGAATGAACGGGACGGCAATACGCCAATTTTTAGATCCCCGGTTAAGTCACGTAAATATTTGGCAACCTGTCCACCACTGCCATCTCCCTGTCCTACAAAAACCACAACCTTTGCCTTGGGAGAATAATGCCGATACTTCATCCCCGGAGTACGGACTTTCTCATCTCGTCCAGCTTCACTCTTGCCCGTGACGACATCTTTCCACAATGGTCCACCATACTTCCTAATATCCTCAATACTGACACCACCTGGGCGTAATACTGCAGGAGGAGAAACAGTCCCGTCAATAACTGTGCTTTCTAATCCAACATTACAAGGCCCACCGTCCAAAATTAATGGAATCCGTCCAGCCATGTCAGTGAAGACGTGCATCGCGGTCGTTGGACTTGGTCTCGAAGAGGCATTAGCGGAAGGCGCGGCGATTGGTGTGTCAGTTATCGCTATCAATGCTCGCGCAACAGGATGCGATGGCATTCGCACGCCAAATGTGGTTTGACCAGGTGTGCATGCCGGACTAACAGCAGGTGTTTCGGTCCCATCTTTGTTTCTAATCGGATCGGGAAGCGGCAATATAATCGTCAATGGTCCGGGCCAAAATTTCTGAACGAGAGGTTCATAAACTTCAGGTACTTTGGTATGTAGTACTCGTTGCAGTTGCGAGACCGAGCTAATGTGTACGATCAACGGATTATCAGAAGGCCGATTCTTGGCGGCAAATATTTGTCGGACTGCTGTACTTGACAACGCCGATGCGCCGAGTCCATATACCGTTTCGGTCGGAAATGCGACGGGGGCTATATGTTTTGTGATAATGTCGGCGGCTTTATGGAGGTTGGCGAATGTCACTGAGGATTGTTGGATGCAGGGCACGTCTGCTTCTCGTGGGAAGTCGATGTCGGACAGAACTACAGGGAGAATCTCTGTCGTAAATGGGGCCGGCGAAGCTGACGATGCCATTGTGACTCTGAAGATTTTAAGACCGCAGAGTCTACGGTGTGATAGGCAGTGTCTGTTGAAAGAATTCGTGATGGCGCTGGTATAAATCTTCCCTTCCACTGATTAATATCAAGGGCTAAACGCCATACCAATTGCAAACTATTAAATAATTCTCTAGCTTTCACGTCGATTAGGCGGGATCGTGTAGCAGCCCCGGAATGTAACTGGCAGGAACCTATCAATCGCTGCTTGTCGGGGTCTGATGAACCGACTTGTTTGACTTGTTCGAGTTGCAGCGCCGATTCTGCTTTACCTGCTTTGTTTAATACAATGATGTGCGGCAAGATGTGAGTCTATCACATAGAAAGTCACTGATTTGCGAGTCTGTCCGGTCGCGTTACAGTAAATTATTGGAACAATTTCCCTTAGAAATTTTATATCGACTGCTACTGATTAAAGTTATTGCTATGAATTCCTTGAACCCTGACCCCAAGGTGCTTTCTCAACCAGCGTTAACGAGCCGAAGATCTAACAATATTCGTGAAGTACGCATGTTTGCGAGGGCGCGTTGCATGGCCACATACATACGTATAGTACTTGCAATTTATTGGATCAGGAATTGGCACGGAACAGCGAGTCGCAGACATCTGTGTTCCAGCCTTTTGGTATCGGCCAAAGACGCTGAAGCAGCATCACACTTTCTATGAGCGTAATATATTGCCACATCATGACAACTCCTCCATGGTCAAATTTTGGCGTCCTCAATGAAAGTTCATAAACATCATACCCTTCACATGCATCCCTATGTTACATAAAATCTAGTTGACTTGGTCGCCTATACTACATCTCGTCCACACGGATCGCGGCTGCTCGTTTGCGTTCTTCTTCGGTCAAGACCCACTCGATACCACCGGCCTCTAATTCCTGCTCGTCCAATCCAAGTACCATAACCAGCTGCGCGACTCTGATAAACCTCTCTCTCAGAAAATACCATTTTCCTTGGGACACATGAGAAATAATACCAGCTACGTCTCGTTCCAGCTGTATGGCTCCAAGCTCGTTCACGCGGCCTGTCATCGCCCATACGCGCTTTTCTAACAACGAGGAAACATGCTCGCTCGTCACGCTCAGTAGGCGGGAATAATTTTTTTCTGTCAGGATCTTTCGACTGGGATGCATTAGAGCGTCCCAACCGTAGGCGAACCTCAGACGAACGAGATCAGCTTGCTGCTGTGAGAGCGAATCATCTGGGTCGTCTGTACTTCCGGATCCATGTGGCATATAGGTTGCTTCTTTGAAAGACTCTGAAAGCAGTGGTCGCAAGCGGGGCTTAACAACTTGCACAAAAATAACTTGTATACCGTCGTGCAGTAGCTCCTTGACCCGAGAATCAAACGAGCTAGAAAGACCTTTAAGTGCAGAGGTAACTTGTGCGTGCTCGTCCCCAAAGGGAAACACCGAAACGACTTCCCCGTCTCCGCACGATGCCACAACGGTTGCAATGATACGTTCTATATATTCAGTGGCAACGTCCAAATTGTTTAGAAGAACCAGGAAACCATTGACCTTGTCTTCAGGAGGTGGTGGAGGAGGACCATTGCCAGATGACGTGCCAGCTGCCTTCGGATAGGTCTCGTCACGCATTTTTCGCTGAATCATGCCAACTAGATCGGATTCCAACACTCGTCGCACGTTACCAATGACATTCTTAATGAGATGCGCATGGCCGGTAGAGACTGTTCGCTCCAGAACTGCGTTCAAAACGTACATAACATCATCGATCGCAGAAGTAATCAGCGGTGAAGAAGGGGAAGGTTCTGGTGCCAGACGTTTCAGATTTGGTGCCTCGTCTAGCTGAAACGCCTTTTCGACGGATCGTCGGAAGAAAAACGTAGCCATTGATTCGAATACGGATGCTACTCTTGTATTCATTTTCAAGTAGAGCTTGCTGTCAGGTAGTATTGGAGGGATTTTCAATGCCGTCGCAGACTTCTTCTCCGAATTCGGTTTCTCACGTTCAGCCTTGGGCTCTTGGGCCCACCATTTAATAGCCAAGAACTTGCAATACAAGCTCCATCGTCCAATCATAACTGCGCATTCGTTCAGAAGAGTGTCGATGTCTTGTACGTTTATGCCGGCATCGGTTCCTACTGCTGGGCTCATTGATCTCATTCCCATATTCATTCCCATGCCGAAGCTCTGAACTAAGAAGCTGAATGCGTAGCTTTTGATATCTGACAGACGTCTATTGATATTGCGATCATCGAAATAAGTGTCGACGATGATTCCACCCTGAGTATCCGCTTCGAGTTGGATACGTTCAATAACTCGCTGCATCTTACCACGGCCATAGTATCTTTCAACTATCGGACTATGTTGGTCGACAATAGTAGCAATATTCTCGAATAACCGTGATAGTGCCATCCCAAAAAATAGTGGACCTTCAACTAATTGCCGTTAGTCTAAATCGTAAGATACTCCTACATGTACATACTCTCACTGCTCATGAGCTCCCGGCTCTGACTGGCAATAATGGTACAGACAAACTTGGCGTAAACATCTAAACCCTCTTTTTCCTTCCCTATTAACGGGAATAATTTGAAAAACCTGGTGATCTTTTCGACGTCTTTGGCCTTTGCTGCAGCTTCAAACTCCTTTAAAAACAGTGCACCAAATGATTCCGTCGCATTCTGCAGCGCAATAGCGGGACTTTCTGGATTCTCCTCCGTGGGGACCATGACCTCTGCAAATCGTCCCTTTACTAACTCCGGAGGCAGTTTCGAAGCCCGGTGTATATGTTGAGCAACCGCTTCCCAATCTCTCACTTGCGTCGCGTCGTAGATACCGATAATGCATGACTTCAGCTCCTGCGTCTTGACAGCGTAATCCAAGGCCTGCTGCACGCGCGATTGCTCCTTATCCAATTGGCGCACTTTCTGTGATATCCTCGACGCCACGAACGAAGCATCGGATATCATCTTTGTCAGACTTCGCGCAGTCTGTTGAGGCGTGCTGAGAGATGCACCAAGGATATCTAACCGCTGCAGTGAGAACGAGAGCGGACCTGTCTGCGACTCGTATAAGGCCGTCATTCGTGCTGTCACTGCCTCCGATTCGGCGTGCAAGTGACTCATCGAGGCAACCAATTCATCGTAGGTGACGCATTGCGAGATATCGGGCGGTGGATCGTCCGCCATCTTGGTGTGCTCTGGACTTGGACTCTGTAGATGGTGTAGCCGCTCTAATGATGCGCGGCCTCAGCTCGAAGACGACTGGAGCCGCTCAAATTGAGTTTCAATTATGAACTCTAAACAGGCCCCAGACACTTAGCGGCGAAATCTAGCCAATGTGAATAATCTAACTAATTATGCCAAATAAATCAATAGCCTGTACAACAGAATACTATAGCAGGCTTGTGTACTTGGAGAGGTTATTTAAAGCATCTGACGAATTGGAATCCAAGGTGTTCCACAACGGCAGGACCGTGACATTATTAACTAAATGGGCCAGCAATATCAGGTCGCTCTATAATGACCGTAATTACGAATTTTTCTAATAGCCTTCATTTAACAAACCGCAACATTATGCCAAGCAGGGTGCATATTATTCTGACGTTAGCCTGTATAAGGCGTATTGCTGTAATATTTGGCAGTGAATATAGATTACAGCAATATATTAGACCATACGCCTGACCCTGGTATAAAAAAGTTACTTCACCATCAGACATGCGCCGTGCACAAATCCTTAGTAATGGCTTCCGTGCGGTACTCCGGGTGGTGGGATCTGATTCATCTCATAAGACTCGGCTTCATCCTTTCGATAAGTTCGCCCTGGTTGGTAAGGCGCCGACAAAGCAACGTAATCCGGTGAATTGTTGACCGAAAGTGGCTCTCGCGAATCAATCTTCGTTCGCTTGTGCTTTGGCGGTTCTCGTTCTGCTCTATGAAAGCAAATCGGAAACGGAACAAACGTATAGATTAGAGCGTTTCTTGTTGAGTAACGCTGGCACTTGCGCCATATGACAAATTGGATAAGGCTCGAGACGACAAGGATCCCGAGGACAATGCCTACGTAGGCACCAATAGAAAGACCACCGTCATCATAATCTGCATCATCGTAGTTAGCAACGGTCACCAGGCGATTTATGTTCATCTTACAGTAAATGTACCGTTTACTAATTGGGAAATCTGCTTTTTGGGGTACATACATAACGACGTCGTAGTTGAACTCAGATTAAGAATAACACTTCTGCGAGCCAGGTGTAAGCTATTTGAGAGACAAGTTATATAGTTAACCAGAACGAGCGTACGCACTGCTCGTAAATCATTCGGAGTGCTAATCCGCAGTCGAAATGCGTACGTTGAAGCTAGTATGCATGGCAGCACGACAGATGGAGAATAAGACATATTGCAGCGCCTGCAATCTGTTAATACTAACTGGGGAAACGGAACATGAGATCAGCGATTTCTGCGTGGGTCACTTGGTCAGACGGGCACCACTCACCCAATCACTCAATCTCTTCGCTATCATGTCTGAGTATTCAGAGCCATGCATACAAAGACCAATGTATTGGTTGGCATGAATTGACTGAGGGACCGGCGGAACACAGCACGGATTCACAAGCTAGTTGCAAATAATTCAATAACTATGAAGGGCATGTTCTTGATACAGCTACTTGCTGTCGATCTTTCGTAGACATGAAGCAGCTGGAGTCCAAGACATACACAGCTTACACGAAGCAGCGCAGCCTCGGTGGACAAATATACGATCATGCTGAACGGATGCGTACACAACTTTGTACTAAATTAGCATCCACAAACGCATAGCCAATATAAAATTATTTAAAGTAAGAGGAGAATCGTTGTAAATAGAGCCTTATAACTAGACATGGATATAAACCTAATTTTTTTTTGTTTGAAAAACCAGTGTATTTTACAAGCTATTTACATGCATGTACTGGCGAAAAACAAAGGAACGAAAGGAACAGGAAACAGATAAATATGCACCCTAACCCTGGTTTGTGCCTTATGGGAACATTCGTTGGACGATTTTACCAGGATTTAAACCCTGCTAGCTCAATTGGCAGAGCGTGAGACTCTTAAGATACCGAAAGTTATCTCAAGGTTGGGGGTTCGAGACCCCCGTGGGGTGTAAGTCTTTTTTTTTAATTCTCTTTGTGAGTAGCTTTTGGAGATGGTTTATTGTTATTGACGTCGTACGGTCAATCAGTAATGCGTAGCAGCCAGTTTGGGAACATATAGCCAGATTATGTGCATATCTGTTAAGGTGGTAATGGCTCATGTCTAATATTCGTCCGCGCTGTCATTGCCACTTCACTCTTTTGACCTTCAGGCATACCTCCGCGCGGCCGTCATGTGTTGAATGAGGTCTCGTCAGCCGTCCGGCGAGTATTCGCTTATGCGATGTAATGTCGTAAAAGTTTTGTTTGACGTACGATGGAAGATTTTGGGAGTGGACAGACAGGTGGACATCAATCGGAATCAGCGGTTGCTGTTCCACGAGCTTCTGAGAACGTGCCACGACCACCTCAATAGCCTAGACAGGGAGCATTTCTTCGAACGCATGATCCGGCATTTCATGTCTATAACTTCGGCCAAGATCTGCCTATCGGGACTGCCGCCGGGCAATTCGATGGTCCCTGAACATATAATAACCATGCCCCAAAATATTGTGCAACGGCTCCGTCAACACGGTACGATCAAGTATTTCGGGCGCCTCCGGCAGGCATATATGCATGTCGACACGAGTCGCGCGCCAGAGGAGCGAAATTGGGATATGGATGTCCAAGTATATGCACATGGTATATCTGTAAAATTTTCTCTAAATATCAATCAGAATGTATGTACATGTACAATATGGAGCCAGCTATGTAAGATAAGTGACAAAAATCTATATACAAATTTGAACGTCTCGACGCTGCAGTATATAACTAAATGGCGGTCTACCCAGCTATTTGTTTCCTACTCTTTCCTGCTTAACCTTCTCTGCGATATAGTGTTCCATAAATTTATCTCGGCAGCTCCAGACCTTGGCTTGCAAGTCTGCGCAAACCTTTGTGGGACTGTCTGTTGCCTGTACTATGCAATTCTGGAGGTCGTTCATTGGTTGTCCGCATGCTTCTCTTAACAGCACGTACGAAGGAACTCTATAATGATATAACACTTATTAGACCCTACTTTTCTCAATATGAAGTAGACCCGCTGGGTGCAAGTGGTAGTTAACGAACCGGGTCTTGACGCATCTCATTAGAAGATTAATATAGACTTGACAGTTCTGCGAGATAGCCTGTGGATCTTTGAACTTCCGAAAACATTGGTTCTGGTCCTTGAGTTCCTGACCACAGTAGGTCACAGTCTATCATAAACGAACCGTTAGCATTGTCCTGCAAGTACTGCCGAATAGTGAAGAGTCATTGATGCAGAAGCAACGCTTACCTCGTCCAGAATAACAGCTTGTGAGGACATTGTGTGCTGATGCGTCCGTTAATAGTTATACACAATACTGGCTTGATAAATGCGTTTTACACTTCATTAAAAGTTGATGGTAAATGGATATTTGATCTAAACTGCATCCACACTCCTTGGTGGAACGAGTGACCTTCCTCGGGAATGGGCCCCAGCCACAATCATTCATCGATGCACAGCCACAGCTTGGGTGAACGAAATACTACTTAACAGCAATGCTCACCAGAGCGGCACGACGTGAATTTCCAACTGTGATCATTCTACAGAGTCGTGTGGTTGTTAGCAGGATCTGAGCAAAGTATTATATCCCACGGGGATAGCCAACTTGCCTGATTAAATCCCTCTTTGCAGCGCCCATTGTCGGGCACATTCAGGGACCCGCATGACCAGACAACACCAATATCCTTACTACACCCACCTTCTTCAATAATCAAACAACTACATGCCTGCGCCGGCACTGCATGACCAGATGAGCTCCGAACTATTCTACTCTTTCCTGCGCATTACGACAGCCCAGATCCTTCGCGCGTCCGGAATCGATAGATGTCCCCCGTCGGTGCTCGACACTATGACTGATCTTGCAATGCGGTACATGACCCTGCTCTCCATTAGGGCGGCGAAGTATGCGGCGTTATGTGGACGCAAGGAGCCGGATGTTGGCGATATAAGAATGGCTATGGAGGCAACTGGCGGATTACGGCCGATGCGGATATTAGATGAATTTCCTGACGAAGACAAGGACGACCTGGCGGAAGATGAAGGCCTGCAACGGTTCATAGAATGGTGCTACAATGCGACAAAAGAGTTTAATACAGTTGCCGGAGGTGAAGAACTAGTCGACGGTGAGTGTTGTCATGACAGCTGAAATGTCAACGCGTGGCTAATGGAAATAGGTCTTATGAAGAGGCAATCCAAAGTCAGCCAAGAAGACCGCTTTCGAGGGACGATTCTAGATCCGTCGAATGCTACATCTGAAAACCCAGAAGCAGGAGCAAGAATTGAAGGCGGACCGGGCCCAAAAATATGGTCTGCCGATGCTGACAAAAACGGCGTAATATCACAACCCTCGAATGTACCATACACAAAATCGAAGGCTCAGGATGTGTAATTCACTAGTATTGTTCGACGGATACTTTGTTGGATATAGGTTGCTTGCATTTTGTACTATAGGTTTGCTTGTACTGATAGCTCGGGCGCATTTGTATTTTAAACTCATGGACTTATCAATGTGGAAAAAAAAAATAGTACATAAAAAAGACGTCTTTGGTACGTGCGACATCTCGCCCCGCCATCAGACAGTCCCCTATTTCCTGGCTAATAAATACACGTATTTAAAATACATTCCAAACCAAACAAGATAACTTTGACACCTTACAATTTAATACATAGATATTGTGACACAATAGAACCATACCACAAAAACCATTGACCTGGGATCCGACAAAACGACGATACAGTATGATCACAGATTTACAATATAAAAGTACAACAGCCCAACCAATTCAAAGCTATACTCGTGCGGAATAACGCTCGCAAATAATACAACTATAGTACTAACCATATCATACACATTAGACAGCTCGAATGATAACAATCTTTATCCCTGGGTACATGCGTGGCTAGGCAAGGACCACCTGTCCGTTATTGAGAACATTTTCGACGACATCGTCTGGCACGAGACTTAGCTCCTCGTGATTCTCGATCAAACTGTTCACTGCCTCAATGGCCAAGAAATAACTATCGCCTGCAAGTCCCCCAATTGGCGCGCGTGGGGATTCCTCATCACCCGACAGTGCCGCAGGTAAACCTGTTGGTGACTCTTCGTCAGGGCTAGACGGGGATGCATAAAGGATGTTCGGCGTAATGACCGTTGACAGGTTATGAATGTCCATCTTCGAACCCGATTCTTCATCGACATGCGAAAACGATGCAACCCATTTCAAAAAGTTGAAGATAATCTCCAAAGAATCCCTGTGGGCACGTGGTAACAGGCAACAGCACAGATGCAACACCCTGAGTCGCGTGCTATCGTCAGTTATCCGCTGAGAGGCAACCCAAATCTTATAAAGCTTAAATGTAAGAAGGGGATCCGGTAGCTCGCGAAGAAACTTCTTAAGCAACGCTGCCAGTTGAACCGGTGACTCTGAATCGAAATCAACTGGTTGCGAACTGCTTCCAGCGTTGTCGATTTGTTCGGCCAGAGCCTTTAGCTTGCGAATATTACCGTTCTTTCGAAAGACGCCCTCGACAGACATATCTGATCCAGGTTGTTAGCTTCGTTTGACTATAGCCATCAAAATTTCGTGGCAATACCTTTTCGCCTCATGGTTGATATAACATCGTCTAGGAAAGCCGGAACCTTCAGCGCTCCTTTGCTAACACCCAGTTCCGAATCCGTGCTACTTCTATCAACAAGAATCTCCAAGGCCACCTTGAATACACCCGCAGGAGCGTTAGGTGTACCTCCTTTCCTCTTATTGCCAGACTTTTCACTTGTACTGTTCGTGTTGGTGGTCAGAAAACCGCTTCCATTTGGCGTTGACGATCCATTTCTGAGATACCCGTTGCAACTGTTATTGTTGCTGTTACTTGAGTTTTTCGAAAACGCTTTGCCAAACTTCTCCCAGAAACTAATCTTTACCGCTCCATTTGCTCCTGGCGAGGCAGTTCTTGGATCACCCACTATCTCCGCTAACTCCTCAGAAGAAAAGAACTCCGCCAGCAACGGCCGTAACGCGTTGGCCGCATACTGGCGCACAAGGAAATACTCGACAGGTAACAACTCGGAGAAGAACTTTCGGGTACCACGATTAGTCGCTGCAGCAGAGTGTGCCGATGATGCGACTGAGCGCATCCGGTCAACGGATGCTCGTGTTTCTGCAGATTTACCCTCCAGCCGAACAGTACCGTCACTAGCGTTACCAACCTGATGACCTGCGTTCGCATGATGGTTAATTAACTTTGGCGTAGGGCCGCTTCCAAGGACAAGAGATGATTGCCGTTGGTGACGGAAGGCATTTGGCCGCTGTTCACGAGCCTGTTCCGCTGCAACAATACGAGGAATATCATCAAGGGTGAGATATTTCTCACCAAATAATATATCAGGCTTGTCTGCCGTAGGAGGGATGGTACTGGTGCGACTAAATCTTTGGCTTTCCGGCCGAGACAACGGTAGGGCTGATGATGGTGAGGAGATCGACGAATCTGTGGGGGTAGGTAAGCTATTGCTCTGTTTGGAAGTTGGTGGCGAGACAGTAGCAGTCATGGGCGAACTTGCTAATTCTGTACGAATAGTGTTCGAGGGTGGAGCGAGTGGCGAGCTCCCGTTCGATATTTTGCTGCTGCGACGACGGTGCGATGGAAATGCTTGCGGAGATGCTTGCTGTGCCTTAGGTGCTTCCGTAGAGATGGGTTTTGACCTTCGGCCCTGCTTTTCTTTGGCGTCTGAAATTGCTCGCTTGAATCTTGTCGACCGTAGACGTCGAATGTCGCTCAGCGTATTAACGTATCCTTCAACCGACTCGAACTTGTCTGTCGACGCAGCCCGATGCAAAACCTCTCCCTGATCTTTGTCATAAACACTCTTGTAAACTCTTTGCACTGCAACCTTGAGTAGAAAAGAATACTGGTTCGAACGGGACACGAACACGAAACCCTGCCGAATGCTCTCTCCATCCTCCTTACAGTTCTGGCATATTATAGCTCGTTCAGAATCGCTCCAAAACGTCTCCGAGATCTCGTCTGCTAAATGGCGAGTGCACCGAGAGCAAACAAAGCACTGTCCAGAGAGATGCCACCGACGATCGCGCTTGTCGTCCTGGTCCTGGGCCATGAGTCTTGCGCACTTCTCCTCGATTCCTTTCTTGCACGCAATGCACTGATCTGTAATATTTGGAGTAAGTGTTGTCTGGCTGAGAGTAGGTGGCGTATTGTGCGATGAAAGATAGTCAAGAAAATGATCCACCACATTGGATTCCGGAGACGTTTTGTCCTGTCTTAAAGCTGTATTCAAACCAAACTGTATCAAGACCTTTAGATAGTGAGCCATTGATGTGACAAGATCAAGTAAACCCTTCGTCATGTGGCTTGGACTGACTTGTGTGGTGGCTCCGCTTGGTAAAGCCGTAAGAAAATTGACGACATTTTTGCACAGCGTCTTGGGCTCTTTACCGATGCCATTGGTGCCCACTTGCGAATGCTGTGGCAAGTCGTCGATTGACGCAAACAAAACTTGAATGCGATACACTAGTCTAGCTGTCGCAAGAACGGCATCCATTGTCGCCCCACTTGTCGCATACTGTAGCATATCTGAGATGCAAGCTGCTGACACTTCTTCATATTCGCTGAGGACACTCCATATACGATATACCTTGTTTTCGACATGCTTTTGTTTCTGTTTCAGCAGTTCCGGAGTTAAATCGCCGTCTGCTCTCCAAAGATAAGGGCCAGGGTCTGAGGCCGCTGAATCCACTTGCTGCGAGTCACTTTTCAATCGCACGTTCCAGAATTTGTGGATCATATAACACTCTGGATGCCAATGTTCCTGTCGACCGTTTCTGAGATTCTCCACGAACTGCTTCAATATTGCACTGTGGCATCCTTCACATCGATCAGCAAATAAAGTCGAGAAGTGGAAGTGGCAATATACAGCGCCATCGCGTTCATAGTAATTATCATCAGCCTGAAACACGCGCGGACAGATTGAGCATGTGAAGTGCTCGAGATGGTATTTGTGTCCCACTGCCATAACATAATCACCACGAAGAGCTCCGCCGCAAACATGACATAGTAACGACTTTCGGCGGAAGAAATCGTGTTCGCAGAGGGGAAGCGTTGGTCCGCTTTTTGGTGTACCTTCAGACGGTGGCATGGGAAAAAATTTGTCGACAACAGGCTTGCCGCAATCCTAACAACCAACGAGTCAGACACACCAATTGCCAATAAGAATATAGATAATAACGAGGTTCACGTTGCTGGCACTCGTAATCGGTGGATGCGCACGCATGGGATCCGCATGCAAAGCTTGGAATCACAACAGATGACAAGAAAAGAGACATACAGCGCATACAAAGCAACTTTTGTGGAATGAGGCCTCCATTGCTCTAATAGTAGGGCTCTCTAGTTCGCGATGGCAACAGGCACATAGATTCGACGTGTTATTATTTTTCGTCTCTGTCAGAGTCTGTGCATCTGAAGGGCGAGGTTGCTGCTGCGGGGGGGATGCCTGGGAGGGACGAGCGAGTAACATCGTGGCAGCTAGTGAGCGGTGAGAAAAACATGGGGAACGCCGCGCGCTGCGGCCGGGGAGTGTGAATGATGATGAGCGGCGTAGGAAAGATGTGGTGAGCTAGAGGTCAGCAAGAGGAGAGGCTAAGGAGCCCAGAGCTGGTGACGAGAGGATGCAATTTGGCAGAGCTACTCTTAGACAGGGGGTTTGCGTGCCTGACCAAACCGAGATGGCTTAGTCACAGAGACGTACATTGCTGAGTCATCTGTGCTTAAGCGAGTCACGGCGATAAATTTAGGACACACTACTACTAAGACAGATCTCCTGACTGCGTGCTAGTGGTAGACACGCGTGTGGCGCCGGCCCATTGTTAATTGTCTGACAGATGGATCCGTACTCATCGGCTAATCGTTGACAGTATGGAAGGGGCAATAAGCACGGAACGCTGCACGCTAGCACACGTGTTTATTTGCGGTGTTTACCTCCCACAATAATGATTAGCCGATTCTGCTCGGACACTATTATTATTTTCTTTCTTGCCAACTGATTAAGGGGTTGCCGCCTCCACAGGGACAGACAAGACAGCTCATCGCTCGGCAAACGTCTGATTGGCCGGCTTGTTCATCCATACTAACCCTAAACGCTTTGTCCTGTTACAGGAAATAAACCACGCAGATTGTAAATTCACAGGAGGACGCGTACTACGGATTACCGAATACGGACTACTTGTCAAAATAGTCTGGTACTCAGTCAGTTTGGTCAGGTGCAATTGTCTTAATTTCACTGCGCGCGCCCATCTCCTGCGGGTCATATGTCGGGACAGGTGACGTACAAGGCTTCGCTCTATTCCTACATCTCGACAGATAATCAATATTCAAGTACTCCTCTAAAAATTATTTGTCAGGCCCACCTCTGGTGAATATTCCCGGTGGCATGATATGATATCAAGTTTGTAGCGGTCGATGATTCAGCCGCACGCGCGCTCGGTCGAGAACTGGTTTAGGGTTACCGGTATCCTCTAGTGTTCTTGGTATATATACGATACCAGTCTGCTTGTAAATGTGTGCAACTTAACTACTTTACTCTTGAACCACAGCAGGTATTTCAGTGAATGTACTCGTGTTCGTTGTCCTGGAAATAACTGTCAGTATGCGTTCTTCAACATTTCCGCGACTTGCAGCGTGGTTGGCTTTCATGGCATACTTTTCGGCGGTGGGTGCTCGGCCTGTTGTTATCACGGCCTCAAGCTCTCTCGCTCTTGCTCAACCAGACTCTGGCACTTGCGAAATGCCTGTTTTGCCGCATATTCATAGAATTGAAGAGCATGGTGGAAAGAATGAATATTGGGATCTCTTGTACCATGAGCCTAGAACTGATGGGTCCGATGACTCTGAGGACCTAGAGGGCGCCGAGTTTGTCGACTGCGATCAAGCTATTGTTATGAATGATCCTAAGTTTGGTGCTGGCGACTTGGACTATGTTGAAGAGGTGGAACAGGAGAAAGAACACTGGATTGCTGATCAACTGTATATGAGGCAGGCAGATGTCATACAGGCGTTACAAGATCAACATGTGTGGAATGGTTTCGGCGAAAACAGTCAGAGCAATCGGGACACAAACCGTCGAGAAGATGGATATCTTGACAGAACGAAGCAGGTAATTCAGGGTCTGATCTGTTTGCTTCCTGACAAAGCCAAGCGTTATACCACCTGTCCTAAAAGCGCCAGCGATATTGGCAGTGCAGAAATCGATTTTGGGTCTCCGCAGCTATAATCGCTCTCGATTCAACGTGCAGCTGACTTATGATTATTGATACTCTTGCGTTCAATCGTGAACAACCAGTGTGATAGGCTGACGGAACTGTGGCGGTATCTCGGGGTACTGAATTTCTGTTTCATTGGCGTTTATTTCTATCTTTTTTAATTGCTTTCTGCCATCACTATCGCAGCAGCACCTAGTATGCAAAAGTTTATTAGTGCAAGTATGTACATACAACGTTTCTTGTCCGCTTGGCTATGGTTTTTCTTCCGCCTTTAATGCAGTGATACAATCTTCGACAATCCTATCCACGCCATTAATTCTCTTCAGTTTATTCAAAACAGGCTCAATGATATCCCAATCAGCTCGGGCTTTCTCTACCTCTCCTTTCTGTATAAGCTCTCGTATCCGCCTCGGTGCGTTGACAATAGCCCGTAGAAAGTCTGCCTGCTCCTTACTAGTGAACCCCTTACTTTCGCTTGACACATCCTCTGCATCATTCTTTCTTCGCCGCTCCGAGAGTGTTGCTATTAGTGTAGTAGATACCTCCGCGATATGTGCTACTGCTGGTTCCAGTGCAGAAGTAGTGGGTTGTAATGGGTCCATATTTCCTCTCATGGACTGAATCGTCTCTGTAGCCGAGATCAACTTGTTGTAATTATCGTATACAAGGGCTTTTCCCTCGCCATCCAGAGCCCTGATTTCATGTAACAGCGTATTCTCCTTATTCAAAACATCCTTCGTCTTATTCTCCCTCACGAACTTGTCGAGCCAGACCTCTGCTCGAAAATCCGGCCGGTCGATGTCGGACGGGGGAACACCTGCTGTGTACCGATCCTGTCCAATTGCATAAAACTCCCGCAGGGCATGACGCCTTGCAGCCGCGGCAGTAGACCTTGTCGGTGTGACTCTATGAGTTGATCGCAATTGTGCTCCGTGTGGCGCACTCGAAGATACGGACCTGATAGTCGATGTGGATTCTAATGACGTGCGAGCGCTGGCTGGTGCTGATGCCAGCGGTGTCTGTATCGCGGACATTTGCTGCAGTAGAACAAGCCAATTTTCCCACTGTCACTGGTTTAGTATTGGCAGCTGTTCTCTTCTGCTGTAAAATATAAATGCCAATGTAATGTCAGTTAGCCGGACTCTTGTGTCGCCTACAGGCAAGCACCTTGGGGCTTGGGAATTTAAATCTATGTGCTTGTTGAACTCCCACCTTCAGCTAGTGGAACCTCGATCATGAATAAACCCCTCGACTTCACAATCGCATAGTCGACGTAAACAGCAAAACAACCAACAAGAATAATGATACGCCTAAAATTAAACAGAGGGGCCAGCTCGCCTGATTCTAGGAAGAGCACGTCGACGACCGCCTCACCACCAAACCTTCCGAAGATCAAAGTCAAGCAACCAAGGAAAGGCAGATCTACGTCCGGCGTCGCTTCATCGCCACCGTCACAGCTAGCCACACCTCGGATATCAATAAAGCCTCCACTAGTAAGGCCATCGGGGCCTGCCCGTCATGGATTGCCCCGGATTCGAGTAAAGCCCGTGAGGCAACCGGGCCAAGGGTATGACTCCGAGGCTCCTGATCGTGAGGACGACCCGCTGATCGAGGAAGGCCTTATTTTTCGGTTTGAGATGGACAGTTTTAGTCTCGAGGAACAGCGCTACCGTGAACGATACCTTGAGATACTAAGGTCTGCTGTCGACGGTCAGGGAACTGAGTTTGGCGAGGTTTGGATCAAATTCAAGGATCCTCGTCACGCGGCAGTGGGTATTCGGGACAAGCTTTTCTTTGCAGTGTTGGTGGACTTACCGACTATCATTGAGGCGCAGAAGTCACTAGATCGTAAGAATATCTACAAAGTGGCAGATATATGCCAGATGCTACTTGTCCTGGATGAGATCGTTTCGGAAGAGCAAGTGGTGGGATTTAGGTCCCGGATACTGCCGGACTCGGAGTTGCAGAAACCCGAAAACAAGGGCAACCGAAAGGAAGAGCTACCTTATCCTCACGGCATAACCCCCCCTATGCGGTTTGCTAGGTCGGGAAGATTCAGGAAACGGATTGTGAAAGCTGTCGAGCCTGAGCAACCCAAACTTAAGGAGAAGCCAATTCCAAAAGTTATAATCCGGACAAAGCCGAAACCGGAAGAAGGGGCGGAGTTAGACAGAGAAGAAGAAACGGACGATCATCACGAAGGTCATCGGGAAGCGACCGAGGAGCTGCCGCAGACACCCGAGGCGCACTCTGCTCGAGAGCCGAGTGTAGCTCTGAGTGATGCGGATGCGGGATATAACATGCTCGGTGGATACAACCAAGAAGAAGCTACGGATGCTGGCGACGAAATTGAATCGCTGTTTGGCAATGAGAGTGATGAAGAGGAAGAGGAAGATGAGGAAGATGAGGACGAGGACGAAGATGATGAGGATGCAAAGAAGAGAGGAGGCAAGATGGATGACGAGGAGATTGAAGCACTGCATCATCTCGAGCTTCTCAAGGAAGAGATCGCAGAGCTTGAAAGTACAATTGAGAGTAAAGAGCGCGATGCGGAGAATGCTACAAATCCAATCCTGCGCAACCGTTTCTTGGATGTCGTTAATAAGCTACGTAAGGAGTTGGCTTTGAAGAAGGCGGAATTGGAGGATGGAAATGAGGAAGAGTGAAGTTTGTGTAAGCAGGGGTGATTTTCTGCTGTATATAGTCCTACACTAGTTAATGACGGATTTTGGAGTCGAGCTCACAATATAAGTTTGGACGATGCAACATAAAACACTTGAAGATATAACTTCGGTGTAAATAATATAATCTCTTGCTGCGCTGAGGGTTAGGGCAGCTAGGTAGTACATGAGATTCTGCTGTCAGAAAGTTTCCATAGCGATGCACAAACCTTATTTGTCCATGCGTGTAACCCACCGCGTAGAAAACATCGTCTCAAGCACACTGAAAATCGAAGCGCCAGCTTCAGATAATTTGCCAACAGCAAATAGTATAACTACACTCTCAAATGATCGAACGGTTATAGCACCATGCCCTCAGTGAAAGCATCTAAGGCTAGCGGCTCCGTCAGAGCGGCCTCACAGCCGTACACGATGCCTCCGTCACCGCCCGCGTCCTCTGCGTCGTCGTCGGGTTCCCTGCATTTGCTAGAGAACTTGTCGCGACCGGCACAGACACTGTACAACAAAATGATGAGTTCAATGCCAGAAGGACATATATATACGCAGACTGATTTGACGGATTTGGTGGGGATCTCAGACCCACTGAAGTTGATGGGATTGATCCAAGAGAATATGAATATGGTGGGTGCGAGCGGTATACATAGAGTTGCATAGTGCTGATTATGGTTTTAGGGGCTTGTCAGAATGTTACGGCAAGGTGATGATCTGTGTTACCAAGCTACTAAGAAAGAGGATGCTGAAAAGTATGCACACATGAGTCATTGTCAGTTAACTATCATGTTCCTAACTAATGCAGAATACAATCGATGACTAAGGACGAGGCTATGGTATACTCATACATTGAAGCCTCGGGAACAGAAGGTATGATGCGAACGACTAGGTTTGGGACTGTGAGAGTTGTATTGTAACATTTATCAGGAATTTGGACAAAGACTATCAAAGCCAAAACTAATCTACATCAGTCGGTCGTGCAACGATGTTTAAAGAGCTTGGAGAGCAAGCGGTATATTAAGAATATCAAGTCAGTAAAGGTAAGTATCTGATTCGTCCGGTTATAATGTGTAGTACCTAATTGAGATAGTATCCCACAAGGAAAATTTACATGCTGGCTTCGTTACAACCATCTATAGACGTTACTGGAGGACCATGGTTTACAGACTCCGAACTTGATACGGAATTCATCTCCAGTTTACTTTCAATTGTCTTTCGTTATATAATGTCCGAATCGTTCCCGTCGGAAGATGACAAGCCTATTGTTCCAATTATGAGCAAGAAGAACAACCGCAATTCTGCTAAGAATAAGAAGAGAGAAGAAATAGTCTATGATCAGCTATCGTATCCGGCTAATTACGATGCGTACCCGTCTATTGCTCAAATTCATGAGTTTGTTCAGACATCTGGGATCACAACAGTTGATTTGGCCCAGTCTGATATTAAAGCGTTATTGGACGTGCTCGTATATGACGGAAAAATAGAGACCATTGACCACGGAATGACTTACAAAGCTATATTAGGCTCGACTGTCGATGACCAGCCTTCGGCCGAAGCATCTGAATTTGATTCTATATGGTCATACGGTCCGTTCTTATAAACGAAACAAAGAAATCTCCACATGTACTATACGGAAGGCGCTGGGGGGCACTGTGTGATTTCCGGCCACACAGGATTGCGCTGGTTTTGGATTTTGGATACTTACACAAGATACGCGGGTTGGGTATGAATGAGTATTAATTGAAATGGACAAGTTAATTTACCTTGCATTATCATGAGAAGGGCATAAATTACCATGTGGGACTTTGTCACTCGTTCGTTACCCCAAAAGTATTTACAATCGGTATGACAGGTGCAAATTGACAATACGCATTACTCCCAAAACTTCCATAGGCTTGGTTTCTGGAAAGCAGATTCACGACGGTCATTCGCGGGAACCCACTTGTGGATCTTCTTGGCAATTTCTTCACTTGCTCCGTTTGCGTCATATCGTCGACCGAAGACATTCACAAACTCGCCCTCCGGATCTGAATTAAAGCTCTATTAGATATTCCTGAACGAAAATCAATTGCTTATAGCCTCTTACCCATAAGATAGAAGAAAATCGAATGATCCACAATATAGTCGTCTTCAGCCGTAACATCTGGGGGAGTTGAGAAGTACACACGGTAAGCCTTGCAGCAAGCCTCAACATCGCTGTAAGACCCCGTCAGGCCGACGATACCTTCAATATCAAAGTCCTCCAAATATCTCTTCATGACTGGAGGAGTATCGCGAATCGGATCGCAAGAGATAAAAATCGGTACTATGTCAATTCCTTGCTTTCTCAAATCTTGTCGGAGTTAGTCAATCTGCGAAAGAGTCTAAGGACACAATTTGAATATGACGCACTCTTAATAATTATACTCATTTTGTCGAGCTCTTCAGGGCAGATATCTGGACATAGTGTGAACCCGAAGTAGATCTGCATGCCGCATATTAATCAAGTGGTCGCAATGGCCCATTGATCGCAAACTTACAAGACTAAATTTCCCCTTGAGGTTTTCTTGCGTAAAGATACCTCCATTTTGATCTATGAGCTGAAATGGTCCGCCTATCAATGCCTTGCCGAATGACTCGCTCTCTTGCTCTTCTTTATAAGCGTCGACCGCTCGTTGCACACGTCTCTTGTAGTTGATTAATAATGCAAGACCGCCCGCAAAAATTAGCATTCCTGCGACATTGAAAAACTAAAGTCACATTACTTTAAATACAAACATTAGTATAATATAAGGAATAGAACGTACTCCCAGTGGATTTCTCCTCTTTGGCTTTGCAACTTTGAAAACCACCGTTTCTTCATCAGTGGGCTCTGTCTCAGCCATAGGTCTTTTTTTGCCGGTAACTAAGGCGTCAAGGTCTTCGTCCGCTTTCTTTTCGTCCGGCTTCCTCTCGTTAAATCTTAGATGAGTTATAGAAAACTGTCTCTTATGAACGGCACAGCCCAAGACCCTCCGCAACCTGATTGCATTGCCAACATCATCCTTCGTCGAAATGAGCGAAACCGATCTAGTTGGTGGTGAGTATAGCAATGCGGTGTGTCGGCAACTTCCGACAAGCTGTGAAATGACAGCTCTATTCGTCGCCAACATTGATGTAGTGTGAGGATTGCAATTCCAATGATCTTGATCTAGTTTGGCTCAGAGGTGTTGAACTTGAAATAGTTGCGGCGTTAGTGGCTTTGCGCCAGCGCGACCCCCTGGATTGTTCACCAAACTTATCGGCCCATCACAAAGGGAACCGTCAGACATTAAAGATATGAACCGCACACATTCAGACCGAAAAAACATTATTAATGCCGGAATCTGTGTCTGAGACTCCGACGAAGCGGAAATTGGTGGCTGAACCATCTGCGGATCGCTTGTCGTCGGGCAATGGCGAGTTAACAGATCATACTGAACTGATCTCTGACAGAGATGTGCACAAGGTATATTATTGATAACAACCGTATGATGCACGATGTTAATCAAATATTAGACATGTTACCTAATAAAGCCAAAGAAGGTGAAGAGAAACCATCCATTTATTAGCTTGGATCAGTCAATCCCAGAGACAGACTCTCATATTGCTCATCGGTGGAAACTATACACGGAAACTATAGCAACTGTACAGGCAAATATTGAGAGAATTTTGAATGACTTGGATCAATCAACATTGCAGCGCGTATGGAAGTATGTGACATCGACACAGGATTATGACGACGTTGCGTATCCTCAGTTGCCAGTCGGACTTGTCCTCGCTGGTGCTAATATCTCTAACCATGCGCGTCTATTCACAAATATGAGCAAGTATATTGAAGAGAGGGAATGCCAAAAAGTCGCCACGGTTGTCGTGACGCTACGGGATGCGTCAAACTTGAGGGATGTTCTACGCAAAATTATCGACCAATTAGTGGGCCACCGAAAATCTGATGACGACGACGGAATAACTGCCCCGATTAATACTGCTGCTCAAAGCGATCAGACAGACAAGCGCCTAAGCTACGATTTGGATCTGCTGGTCGTCTGGTTGCTTAAGCACGAAAGTGTACAGAAGATTGTCGTCATAGTCCAAGACGCGGACGGGTCTGAGGGTAACTTACTACCGGAGGTTATACGTATGCTATTGTAAGTACTCTGCTCAACGATTAATCTATCAGAATTTACAAGTACTGTAGCCTCTACAGAAATCGTCTCCCGTTTGTTCTTCTGCTTGGCATCGCCACAACTCTGCCTATCTTTAATACCAAGATCCCGAAACGAACAATGAGGATGATTGACTTCGAAGTGCTCGACGTTCTGCGCACTGACGATGGCCTGACCCGACTTCTGGATGAGGTACAGAAAAATTTACGCCCGTCAAGAGTGGTGTATGCTGACAGTGTTCTAGATCGTGTTATCTAGCAGCACCCAGCTGTTACTAGGTCCCAGCTTATTTCGCAGCTTGCTGAAAAGATACAACAATCATACAAAAAATCTCGAGACCTTCACTTTAGCATTTCAGGCACGTAACGCGAAGTTACTGACAGAGTGCTGGCTAATCAAATTAAATAGCATGCCAATATGGCACACTTCTTCGCCAATCCCTTGAGCACAATGCTTGCACCCCCTCCGACTATCGCACAATCGAAGAACCACATCGTCGCGCTCCGCACACTTCCGTCCTTTAAGTCTTATATTGATGATATGATGTCGAAAGAAGATTGCGATATCGAGCAGATTCGCAAATTACTTACAGATCCGACATCATTAGTGTCATTTGTTGGCTCCTGTCAGAAGCAATTTTACGAGTTCATATCAAGGCAGAGCACTGCTTTAAAGCTACTTGACGTACTGCAGGATGCTAGCAGTATATATCGCAGCACAACTGTGAAACGTACTCGCGCCGAATTCTACGCTGATGCAATTACCGGCAAATTGAAGGACAGTCCATTGGTGAGGGAGATTATCCTGTTCATAACGAAGATGAGCGCATCCACAATTGATAATCTCGCGAGACTTATTGATCAGCAATTTGACAAGGGCTCTGTAATTCGGATGATGAAGGACAGTTGGAATATCGGTGCAACTAGCGGGAAAGGGAGTCATTCGAAACTAATATCTAATATCTCGAAGTCGATACGGGACTTTCTTGAGTATGACAGTTTTATGGCATTTTACCAAACAACTTCGGTATTGACTTTGTATTAGCGCGAATTTGAACCCATATACCGATATCGTCTTTCATGAGCTATTTGTTTTCGACGCCGTGTCGTTGTGCGAGAACGTGTTTGCGCCGAAGTTCAGATCGACGATAGAGAAAGCTCTAATGCAGCCGTCGTACTATCTCGGTCAGCCATCGGAGACTCCAGGGTTCGAGCGGCCTTTCATTTCTGTTGCTCACACATTATATAGAGAATCAGGTTTGCTGATTAATATCTACGACTATTGGACCGCGTTTCATCAAACTTTAGCTGGCAACAACGATACTGAAACCACGGACAATGGCTCTTCGATTGCACCAAATGAAGGCCTCAACGACAGTGATTTGATTGCGTCGACTGCATCACAGTCGACGTTCTCGGAGTCTCAGACTCTTGCTTTGTTTTATAAGGCCATGAGTGAGTTGAAGTATCTTGGTTTCCTAAAAGAAACTTCAGGTAAACGAGGTGGGAACAAGGCTACAGTAGCTGTACTTCAAAAAATGGTGTGGGACGGTTTATGATAAAACAATAAAGTTGTCTGTAACGTAGGGTATGGGTATTTGGGACGGCTACATCCCCTCTTCCACATTTCAATACATTATACTTTCCACTAGAGAAGAATTACAAGATCCAGATAATTCTTCATTGTCTTCTCTTACAATTGGTTCCTCAGTTTCCTCAATTTTGCGCTTGCGTGGGTGTCCATGAGGCCGTTTTGTGACCTGCTTCTTTGTACCATCCTCGGCACGATGAAGCGTAGATCGAGTAACATGAAAATTGAGCACCAGCAGCGTTAACGCTGGTATACTCATTATTTTGCAGGGCCAACAGAGCCATTTGCATCTGTTCTTCACGATCCATGACTTTTTTGCTTCTTCGATATCCCATTGCTGGAAAAAAGACGTGTTGAAGTTGGAAGAGGGGATGTAGATGTCCCAAATAGCAATACGTCCCAAATACCCATACCCTACGTTACATGGAGAATCGGCCCGTTAATAACGGAATGTTTATAGTCAACGCAAACTTTTTTTCGCGATAGGAACGAAACTCCAACTTATAGCAGGGCAAATGTTGGAAAAGTAGACATCATGAGTTTATGAAGCTTTTATTTCGGAAAAAAAAGTAATATCAACAGATCAGTCACATCAAGATTCGGAACACCCACACCATCGGACGTTAAAAACAATATACCATCGCGTAAACCTTAACGGAAAGGAAACAAAACAAAAATAAATGAATCATGAACTTGTCAGACTACCATTCATGCCCGCCCAAGGTCTGTTCTCCGGAGAGACATAGACGACAAGGGTAGAGATCATCGAATATCCATCTACATCTGCAGAGAATCTGCAAAATGCATAATAGGACCCAGCGACAACAAGTATCCGAAAAGCAGCCCAAAAGAGACAACGATCCAGAAAACCAGAGCGCATTGTTGGCAAAAAAATAGCCTCACTCAAGAGCATGAAGGTGCGTAACTCATCAACCAAGTTGGATTCAGTGGCTTCTTTGAAAAATTCAAAGAAAGACGTGTCCTATAGAAATGATCCTACTGCAGAGGGAGTTAGCACCTATCGAATAATCTAGCTAATAACAACGGCAAAGCATTTAGGGGGGATCTTACTGAAGTACGTCGTCAAAGAAAAAAAAAAAATCCGAAACAGACGGGAGGAAGGTCAGCTTAAATAGTTGGCCTCATTCAGGGGTGGGACGGAAACCCTAGCGAAAATCTTTAGCTGGGAAGTTAGGGTATAAATTAATAGGGTGCAACCCTACAGCAGTCACTATTTGGCATCATGCTTAACGCCAGCCGGCCTCTAAGCCACTGTCCACACAGCACTCACACATCGAAGCGGACGGTAGCGAGAGGTTAATCGAAGGCCTTGCTTGTTCCTTGTTCTACGATCAACTTCGCGTCCCAATCCTTTGGACAATCACACTTACATCAGCAATGCCGGAAACTCACAGACGTAAGTATAAAATTGTTGAAATACAGCTATCAAGCAGTTTGATTTTGCTAACCATGATGGCAGTCTATGTCAAGGGCAAGCACATCGCTCACCAGCGGGGCAAGAGAAATAGCCACCCCGGTGTGTCCTTGATCCAGATTGGTACGTTAATTGTGTCGATGCATATCTTTTGGAATTGGAGGGCTCGTCGCTTACTGGTTGATGTCATAGAGGGAGTTTCTACCCCTAAGGAGGCGCAGTTCTACTTCGGCAAGCGTGTCGCTTATGTCTACAGAGCGAAGAAGGAGATCAAGGGATCCAAGATCAGAGTTATATGGGGGTACGAAAATTTGGAGCGTTTTAATTCTGTGCAAGCGATGGTCAGCTAACTGTAACTACAGCAAAGTCACCCGCTCCCACGGCAACTCCGGTGTCGTCCGGGCTAAGTTCCGGTCGAACCTTCCGCCAAAGACCTTCGGCGCTAGCGTCCGAATCATGCTATATCCATCGAACATCTAATTAATAACATTTATTTTGTCAGAGGACGTGGGTTTGGAGTCTGAAGATAGGAAGTAGAGTGCAATGGGTTTGTCATATCAAAAGTACAGCGGGCAGTCATTACTTCATATTTGTATTATATTAAATACACTCGTAATCGGACAACAGACTTATTCTAATTTTCTATCTAAATGCAGCGAATTTGGGAATAGTCTACCAACAATACGAGTGGTTGCTCGTAACGATGATCATCCAAAGGCTAGATGGCCCGATGGTCCGACGTAAACAGACTGGTACTTTTCTTTGCGTTGCTGATAACCAAGGCGAAAGTGAGAGTAGAATTGCCATGATCAAGAGTTTTGATACGTCTGCATAGATACTGTATTAATGGATGAGACTGCTGCATCAACGATTAGACCAGGCAGACAACGAGCAGATAAAACGGAGTGGAACCAGAACAGTACTATTTTGCGGCGGCGAACATATCACGGCGTAGAAAAATAACATAAATGAGTCAGGCGCATACATAAGTGAGATTGCGCGCCGTCCATTCAGCCTTGGCTATCCCAAACGTTATTGTACAACTATGCTATGTGCAAGATGCATTTAGTATACCGAGCGAAGATGAGTATTATATGACAAAGATTTATGTACAATATATTGCATACTACATGTATAGATACGAAGAACCACAGATCGGAAACAGTGGTCGACATCATTACTTCCAAACCAAACCATACGGACCAAAGCAACCTGCTAGACTTGCTCCGGAAAATGCCCTTTCTATGTATAATGCGCACTATCCAACTTCTGATTTCTGATTCCCCTGTGATCGAATTGCCTCGGGTACCAGGAACTATTACAGTCCGTACACTAGCCCTCATGAAGGAACAACATGTTTCTTAGGGGACGTCTCAACGACAACCCTGTCGAATTTGTACATTTGACTGATGGCCGTCTGGCGCTTAAGTACCGCTAGCTGCTCTTCAGCTTGCCGTAATAAGATCTCGATCATCCGCGGATCCGTCTCATCCTTGTGAACGCGAAATCCGTCCCGTGTCCGCCGAACAGCATACGCGCGAAAGTTATAACCTTCAAAGCTCCGCGATGTCCGTAGAAGCGAACGGTAAAGTGAGAGAACAGCTTGTGAAGTATTCGAGGCAGTAGAAACTGCTGATGACATTGTGGCGAGGTGATCGTTCTGACAAGTCTCTGATAAGGCACGAGATGACTAGTACGGCCAAAGCAATGCTACACTTGCCAGTATAATCAAAAATGTTCTTAGAAATATTTGACCGTTGTTAATGGATTTAGTCTCCGGGGACGTTCGATGAAGGTATGCGCTGTCATCAGAGAAACGAAACTGGAGCGCCACACACGAACAACTCGAACTCTCTTTTTCCACGCGGTGTGAGGACGACTATCCAGAATCTCGAATATGGACCAACCACGTCAAGCTCCTAGGCCAAGTGCCAAGTGCGCATATTACTAATTCTAATAGAAATTATACGCGTCAAACGGACGAAATAAGAAAAAGCGGATATTCGTTTGCCGCGAGCACTCTGTTTGGCCTAAGTTCATCGCAATCGGTCCGGAACCCTAATCAATGCTCGTAATGGTGCCCGACCAACTTCGACTTGCTAATGTTGAATAGTGACCGGGCCGGTATCTTACAATGCTAATCAATTGATCCACTCCTCTTATAAGTTTAATTCGGTTTTATCTAATGTCTGCTTCAGTCTACAAATGTTGCACGTAAAGGCAGTTTGGCAATCCAGATCTCGTCAGGTCCGTCATCAACTGCAGCCGTACCCAACGGGTGAAGACTGTCACAAGGGACGTTCCAATGTACAGGCCCTGGTACTGTGGCGGGAATCATATGGCACGCAGGGTATATATCGGTATCGGGAGGGACGCTCGATCGACGATTGCGGCGTCAACGAAGATATCATCGTTGATCTTTGGCTCAAGAACGAACACGCCGTCAGATCGGACCCCCCCGAAGTGCAATGAATCCCACTTGGCCTTGCATGAGGTACTCACCGATGATTGGACCTTCTATTTCCCAACTCCAAATCTTTGGCCAGTAGATCGAGCTTATTCGTAACTATTTTGTCTAGGATGCGCTACGTGCACTCGGGTGGGTGGCAATCAAGACCTGAATAAAACGCCGCCACATTGAACCCGTTGAGGAAAACATACGCCAGCTCATGGAACGGAGAACGGAGCATCGGCAGGACAGCAAATGCCAGCGCAAAATTGACAACAATTGCACGCTAGTACAGAGGGACTGATCTTGCGCGGACGCGGAGTGGGACTATTTCGGCTGGGTATATCCAGGATACATGACCACAGGTCACGGTAATGGCAGCGACAGTGAGATAGGACCAGGCGAGAATGGTGCGGATCAGGCCGGATATGGTCAGTGACTGTCCACGAGCACAGGCTGGATCGTGACAGGGTTTGGTCTGCCGTACTGCATGAGCAGACCGGCTACGAGGACCAGCAAGCAAGAAAGATTGGCGACTAGGTCGACGGCCAACGGGATGTTGGGATGGTCATCATCACCTTGATTATGAATTGGACTGACGACCGTTAGCCATAGAACAGGCTGGTATGGAAGGTTAGCCCCAACCCTGACGAGCTGTTTGCGTCCACCCCAGGCACAAATGTTCTTATAATTATTATGTCCCGCTTGCCCAAGTGGACTGTCACCGCCACCGATGCCAATGGAACCAGAAGATAGTTCTCCTTCGAGACTGAATTCGGCACCTTGCCATCTTGTGATTTATGCAAATTTTTTAAGGAATTTGAGCGTTGTTCACCTTTTCTTAAACATTACTTACGCATATGCTCTTGTGAACTCTTTCATTAGATACACAAGGCATTTTAAACAGGTACAGGCTTACTTTAACCAGTTAAAGACAGGATGGCCCGCGGGGTTGAACCCATCGAAATTGGCATGCAAAAACTCAAACGGCTTTACGCTAGCTCGAGTCTCGCGCAATTCAATAGTTTTGACAGCTCTTTCGTACAACTACGTAAGTCGGTTACGGATATAAGATAGACGGATACACGGATATTGTGGCTTTATAGTTTTTGTACATGCACATATATAGAGAGAGGAAAGCCTCGTCCTATAAGGGAGGTTGGGTGGTGTAACGAATATACTGTGTGCACATCAACAAACATAAACAGCATTAAAGTCTTTGTCGACAGCATCGACACGTTCCGCCACTGGCGCTTATGTTGGAGTAATTGAACTAGCTGGCGGAGAGAAGGTCATTTTCGCATTAGACTGTCGAGGAGCGTACTAGCTGGTCCGGATTGGAGAGTATGAGAGTAAGACGACGATTACGAAGCGCTTGGAGCTGATTCTCATGCTGGGTGACTGCAACATGACGCGACAACATATGAATTTGAAAATCTGGAGACTGACCTTGAACTGGACTGGAGACAGGACAGGAGTGAATCGCGCAATGATGTAGAGAAATATCACATGAAAAGCGTAACGTCTGCCTGACAGATGACAAGATCCTGCTTACTGTCAGGCTCTACTATGAATGTGCGCGTAATTCAGGACCAGAAACACGCGAGCCTGAGAAAAGCAGGAAGGTCTAGCAAAGACCAGTAAACCTGAAAAAACGATTCTTGGAGCAAACGCGGACGACTCGCTAGGAAAATCAATGAGGCATCGCACTGATGCCAAGCTTTGTGCTGCGGCTCAGGTGCATGCCCCTGTGATGTCATGTCGTACGCAGTCGCTGAACTCGGTCGCATAATCCTAACGACCGGCCTGCAAACTCGTGAACGAAATCTTGCACAAATACTTTGACAGTCATCATCGTACACATTAAAGGCCTGTTGATCTTTTCTCCGAATCTTGAATCTATCGGCATTGAGTGCGAAATCACTCTCAGCACTAACCGCACAAGACTTCGTTGACTGGATTACTGGAACGGCGAATTCCACCAGTCGCATAATTACTTTGGATAGAGGCGCTGAGGTAGCAATTCTACGCCTACATTTTGATAGCAAACATATATTATTCGCATTACGCATGCTCTAGTGTCGTAACGTCATCTTCTGTAAGTGATCTCGCGCGTCAGAGAACAGAACGTTCAGGAAGCTGATCGGACAAGCAAACGTTAGTTAAGCCGAGTGCAACACACTGACTGACTGGAGTACACCTGAATCGCACTGATTGCGTAGGCCGTTATACGACGGTGGAATCAATTTGCGAGTTATTAGTCTAACATATATCGTATGAAAGACGCAGAATGACACTCCTTTCAACTTGTGACTCATAATCCGTCCTTGAAGAGTGGCAGTCAAGGATTCGTGAAATGCGACAACATTTTTATAAGCACGTGCCAAAAATGAAAACTAGCAAAAAAATAGAAAGCGCGGGATTTGCTGAAAGGAAACTCGACACGCCAGTGATTCTCCCAGGCCGGTGTTACCTCCACTGTTCGTATCCCGGCTTGCTTCAGTATCCACTATCCAGAGCCAACAGTCATAGTGTAAAAGCAGAAGGAGGCTTTAAGAGATCGAGATGTTCAATACGACATATGCATAAGACAGCGGTTGAAGATACACGTGCTCGTCGTCAATAAGACTTTTCCAAGAGGATAGGATCCACACGCAACTGTAGAGCAGTACAATAGTCTCAACGCATAGAATCGATCGAGTAAGCTGATACAGTAAACCTAACTTAATTTTCTAGCAAGTAAATGGTTGACTAGGACCCGCAAAGTATCTACTTATGATGTCAGAATGTCTGAGAATATTGTGATTGTTCAGTGCTACAATCCGCAGTAGCTTGAAATCAACTCGGTATCATCGAGATCCTCCTATCCGGTGGGGAACGCGCAACTTAATCGCGCTGAGGCGGAGTAATGAATAAGCTGTCCGGCGATGCGAGTCTACTAGGCTGCTTATTATGAGCAATTGCCTGCAGGTATGCGGGGTCGCGGATAGTAATACGAATAGTCGTACGATGCAAAATTTGGCGTACGATTTCCGCCTGGGAGGTATTAAACGTTAATAACCAATGTAGCTTCAGATGGACAGTATTCGACGTCAAAAAACCGCTGGCATGCTGAGTCAAAACATCACTTTTTTAGGGCAGCAGGAGTAGGAAAAGTAAGTGTCACGCAACCGGATCGGTGAAGGCGGCAACGCCATAGGCACCACGGTGTCGACAAATTTGATTAATTCATAATTATCATCGTTACATCATAATCCGATCGGTGATCGAGGTTTACCCAGGCGTTTCCCGACGATAGCGCAGCCATCGTGATTCGATTTGGCATTGGTTGAATTCAGCCAACCAACGTTGGCAGGGCCGCCGAAGTAGTGCCGCCTGTGGCTTAACCGAACCCCGCCTTCCCCAGGAGCCAAGAACACCTAGTCAGGCCGCCCATCTCATGCTCCGCAAATTCTATAATGAGCAGAAAAATCGCGGGATTTGAGCGAGGAATATCCGCTCATATGTAATGTGGTCGGAAGTGCCAGCGGACCACGAACTTGCCAGTCGACGGTATGACGTTGCCGAAGAAGCTCCGCACTTACCATACGCCCGGGATAGCGATTGAACGCTAAGACATTGTGATTGAACTCATCATTCCGCCCTTACACTCATGCTGACAATTGGAGCGGCTCACTTAGGAGTAGCACACTGATACTACCTGATGTACAACCCAGCTGCGCACTGTAATGGTATTGGTGATTTAATCAAGAATACAGATTTATGGAGAATCAACAGTTGTGCGATTTTCTGACTTAATATCTGAACACAGAGCATAGTTCACGGTTAGAAGAACTATTGCGCGGAATGTCAACCGTTCATCTGCGATTCGCCGAAAATACCTCCGTTGCGGGGTATCGTTGTTGGAGAACTGCTGTATTTCTCATCATTTAGCCTTCCGCTACTACTGAAGTGGCACATTACTAATCTGAAGTATAAAGGGATACTTAGTTCTACTAACGCTGTTTGACCAGTTTCGCGAGGCGCCCGACATGCAACGACGCAACTTTTCAGCTCGCCCTAAAGCGAGGCCGGAGAGCATAATAACAACTACAGGAGCGAAATATCGACTGACAGTTCTCACTGACGGTATTGTCCGGTTCGAATGGGCTCCGGACGGTGTTTTCGAAGACCGCGCATCGACGTTCGCCATCAATCGAGATCTTCCGACTCCTAAGTTCCGAGTCGTCGACCATGATGACCAGGGCCTCGAGATTATCACAAATAGATTCCACCTCTACTACGATAAGAAGCCTTTCAGTGCTAGTGGGCTGACCGCCCAGGTTCTGGGAAAAATCACAAATTATCGCAGTCTCTGGCGCTTTGGTGAAGCTGTCACAGATCTTGGCGGAACTGCTCGTACACTTGACGAGGCTGATGGTCGGATTCCACTGGGGCCAGGCATTCTCTCCCGCAGTGGTTTCGCTGTGGTCGACGACTCGGCAAGCATGCTATTCACTGACGATGGTTGGGTGGGAAGTAGAAGGGAGGGCCACTACGTCGATGGATACCTCTTTGCCTACGGTCATGACTATCGTGCAAGCATTCAAGCATTCTATTCCATCTCCGGTTCTCAACCGCTACTGCCACGCTGGGCTCTAGGGAACTGGTGGAGCCGATACTATGCCTATCGCGCAGACGAGTACATCGCATTAATGGACCAATTTGAAGGACAAGGTGTTCCACTGTCTGTTGCTGTCCTTGACATGGACTGGCATCTTGTTGATGATGAGCGCGTTCGCAATGCTGGATCCAGTGGCTGGACTGGTTATACCTGGAACAGAGATCTATTTCCTCAGCCTTCTGCGTTTTGCTCCGAGATTCATCGGCGCAAACTGCGACTGACGCTCAATGATCACCCAGCTGATGGGGTCCATAGTTATGAGGATTCATACAAAGAGATGGCCGAGGCTCTGAATCTTGATACTTCGAACAACGATCGGATCCCTTTCGACATCACCAACCCTGCGTTCTGCGACGCCTACTTTGATATATTACACCGAAGAATCGAAGATGAAGGTTGTGATTTTTGGTGGATAGATTGGCAGCAAGGCCGTTATTCTCGTGTTCCTGGAGTTGATCCCTTGTGGATGCTCAATCACTTCCATTTCTTAGACAACGCTCGAGATGGTAGACGTCCTCTCACTTTCTCGCGCTATGCCGGACCAGGAAGCCATCGCTACCCTATTGGGTTTTCCGGTGATACAATTGTCACATGGGCGTCATTGGATTTTCAGCCAGAGTTCACCAATACGGCGTCGAATATTGGCTACGGCTGGTGGAGTCACGATATCGGAGGTCACATGTTTGGCAAGAGAAATGACGAGCTCTCTACTCGATGGGTGCAATATGGTGTCTTCTCGCCCATTATGCGACTCCACTCAACGGCAAATATTTGGAATACTAAGGAACCATGGAAATTCGAAGGGGAAGCCCGGGATATACAGGTGAAATACTTACGTCTCCGACATCGGATGGTGCCATACCTCTACACAATGAACGTTCGGGCTGCACTTGACAACGAGCCCATAGTTCAACCTATGTACTGGCACTATCCGGAAAGAGATGAAGCTTATTGTGTTCCAAATCAGTACTTTTTCGGTTCTGAGCTTATCGTCGTTCCCATTACGACGCCAAGGAGTTCAGATACCCGTCTTGCTCGGGTTCGTGGCTGGCTGCCCCCTGGGACATATGTAGACATTTTCACGGGTACCATTTATGAAGGAGATCGTTACCTCTGGCTGCATCGACCACTCAGTGAGTATCCAGTGCTGGCTCCATTAGGCGCTATTATACCACTAGATGCCGCAGCAGTCCCCGAAAATGGATGCCCCATTCCTGATGCGATTGAGGTCTTGATTGTTGTGGGAGCAGATGGATTTTTTGAGATAGTCGAGGATGATGGCACAAGTAGCAGGGTCCAAGACATTTCTTGGAACAAGACCAGCATAAGGTTTTCCCAGGAGCATGGTCTTGTGTCCATAAGTCCAGCATACTACCGAAATAATATTTCAAAGACCCGGAAATGGATCTTTCGCTTTCGTGGATACAGTGGACCAGATTCAATTCATGTGTCGATCAATGACAAAGAGCACAAATTCAGTTCCAAGGTTGTGTCTGGCGCGCTCACTGTTGAGCTTGAGGACGTTGCACTTCATTCAAGAATTTCCCTCCTGATTGGGGCCAACCCTCAGCTGGACAGTTTCGATCCAGTGCCGCATATATACTCGATCATTCAACGTGCTCAGGTTGAATTCTCTCTAAAAAATGCGATCTGGGCTGCCGTTACTGCTGATGTGCCACGTATAGACCGGGTCAGTCGATTGCATGCTATAGATATGGATAAAGACATCCTTGATGCGGTACTTGAGTACCTACTTGCTGGCGTGAACTGTGGAGTTAAGGTGTAGGACCGATACATGAAAGAGGTTATTTAGAAGTCATTCGAGAAAAGCAATTATTTAATATGGCCTGTAACGTCAGATGAGCTTGTTTTAACACATAAGTAATACAATGCGTTTAGTAATTCAAAGCCGCAGCCGATGGCAATATGTCAACTTCCATAGAGACGAAATTGGAGACCTCTGTATTTGTTTCTTTGTCTAGAGCATTTTTGGTGAATTCGGCTAAAGTCATTGCAGTTGCTAAAACGACGGCAGCCAACTTTATCAACCCAATACTTAATGCAGACTTTTGTGATTATAATGTGCTAAACTAACTCTACCATGCTGCACAAAAATGACACATAACTTGTGAAACCGAACTAGTAAACTCCCAACGACCGGGAAAGGAAAAAAAAAATAAAAAACAAGAAAACTTAAACGTAGACACCCCCGATTTTTGGCCGCAAAAGCTCAATATCCAACAGAAGCGACAGCATTCTCAGCATTAATATGCTTGCCCAGTTGGCTCATAAGCAACCACGAGGGCAAAACGACTGGTCCTACCAGTGGCAGAGTGATTTGTCCAGTTGCTCGGTACTTGCCCATTGTAAGAGCGATGAATTCTGCAGGAGGATGATAAACCTTGCTGGGCTTCTTGTCGTTGACAAGAGACAGAATGTTGCTGTACACCACGGGCAGCGAGTAGTGAATCTTTCCAGCGGTCTTGCCTTCCTTGATGTCGTTCAGGTCGCCAATCGCGAAGATGGAATCATCGTCGACAAGCTGCAGAGTATCCCTAACGCGAACGCAACCCCGGTCATCTTTCCATGCTTCAGGGTATATATCCGTGGCTGGTTTGGTAGCCATAGTATGGAAGACCACGTCAGCCCTTAAGACGTCCGTGGTCAACTTGTCACTACCGCGTTCGGCCTTGACCATTGTGACTGTACCATCTCCGTTGTCTGTTCCCCGGGCTTTCAGGTGCACTGTGACTCGGGACTGTAGCAGGTAAGTCAAGACTTGCTGACGAAGGGACACAGAGTAGACTTCGGTCAAAGGCAACTGCCCGGAATGAATGAGAGTGACCTTCTTCTTGCTCCTGTATCTGTCTGCAATTTCTGCAGCGAGTTCAGCACCAGTAGGACCTCCTCCAATAAGAAGAATACTGTAGGACTTTTCAATGAGCTCACGCTTTTCAGCAAAATATTTCAGTACATCTGAATGGTTGGAGCGTGGAACATTATTAGGATCCTCAAACGACGTGCCAGTGGCTAGCACCTACATCGATTAGCATTCTCTCGGGGACACCTGAACATAGCTTGCATACCAGAATGTCATATTTAACTTCCTCTCCACTCTGTAGCAAGACAACCTTCCGGTCTTGATCAACGCCAGTAGCCAGACCACAGACCACTCTTCCCAGTGCCGGCTTCTTCAAGAAAAGTCTGTCGTACGGCTTGATAAACACGTCGCTGACGTCCTCGATGCAATTGCGGATATTCAGAGGGGAATAAACAAAATCGTCTCGGGCTTCAATAAGCGTAATATGCATGTTCGCTGTAGTGGAACGATATGCATTTCTGAACTTCGCAATCAGATTAACTCCGAATATTCCACCTCCAATGACCACAACTTCCTTCTTTTCACCCATTTCTTCTATAAGGCTCTCGGTTTCTACCAGACGCCCAACTATGGGTGGGCGAGCAAGGCTATATATTTGGGGGCTATTTGCGCGGATCTGGAATACGCTCACACTAGAACCTGCAGGATCGCTGTCCCAATGTTTACTCAGGAACTGCAACGATCTTTGAACTTATCAGTAAGAAAGGTCCCGCAAAATACTGCCCCGAAATAAAGTTCGTCGCGCGAGGCCTCGTTCATGTCACAGTCCGATTGGCTGATTCTCCGACTATGCCCTAACCCACAGTGATAGGTTAGCGATCATCTGATAAAGAATCGGTATCGGATAAGCCACATTATCTTAGAGAATTTGGTTGTGGAGTGCAGGTGCAGTATTAAGCAGTGCATGCTCAGTTTAATACGTCCGAAGCCACATAAGGACTTTTTTTTTTTTTCAATTCTCGTACTTCATCGCTTGCTGGATGACTAGCCACAGTCTTCATGGCCGAGTCGGTTTGAAGTACACCAGTTTCAGAGTGACTATTTGAATTAGGGACATCATCAAAATATCATTGGTGATTGATAATGGCGCCGGCGAGATCAAATCCGCCAAGTCGGGATTCATTGATCTGGCGGATTATGACGTCTAGCTGTGTCCCCGTCGAGCACAATCTGAGACCGGATACATCGAAACATCTATTAGTGACTGACTCCCAGAACTGTCTCAAGAGTTCGATACGCAAACATCAACCATAATAGTTGAAGTCGAAACTGTCCATTTACACACTGCTGATGGCAAATTGATAAGTTCGCATACGGATTACCCTTTGTATCACACGAAATCTTCAAGCTTTACAAGATTGCGAGGAAAGATGTGTTTGCAGGAAACAACTGACTGTGATGCTGGATCTGCCTAGAAACCGAGCGTTAACTAGTTCCAGCAATTAGGTATGAATGAGAGATCCCGTACCTCAAATGCTACATTCTTGGATGCGTCTTGATATCGAACCATATGAGCGGCTTTGATATTGTCAAGGATATACTGATGGTAGGGCTGTTTCGAATACGAAATATTCGTATTCGATATTCGACTTTTGAAAGGCATTCGAATAATATTCGATATTCGTATTCGACAAATTAGGTTTAGGTCGAATAATATCGGCTCGAATATTCGTATTCGATCGAATATCGGCCCAAATCACGTGATATTACTTAAATAAGTAAATTCACTTCCTATTAAAGGCTAGTTCATCGAGCCGAAAACCTATATCTAACCCTCGGGACCCGAAGTCTTCTACCAGCTCTCAGTTCTTTTGTATAGATTTGTATACGAAGTATCCAGCGCTTATTGACTCTCATAGTTAAATGGAAACCAGAATGTATCGCCAAAACTATCTCGCCCTCAACGACGGCTACGATAGTGAAGTTTTACTTCTACAGCGTAAAATCGTGCAGCTCTAATCTCAGCCTGGCTTGAAGGGCGGGACGCTGGTATTGAAAACGTCCAGCAAATCGGACAACTATTGTTATCACTGGCAAATGCCTGTATACGAAGGCTTAGTGCGTCTTGCAGCTTGAAATCCCACTGAATTCATTTCTCTACGGTTGATTATGTAATACTTTGTCGAATATCGAATATCGGCACGATATGTCGAATATTCGATTCGACGGTCGAAGAATGTTTCGAATAATATTCGATATTCGTATTCGACGCCGGGGGATTGGCCGATATCGTATTCGACGCCGATAATCGGTCGAATAATATTCGCCAAGTCGAATATCGTCAACAGCCCTAGACTGATGGCTGAAATCCGATGATGTCATGAGCCGTATTTGTAGCCGGCACAGCCTCTGCCCAGCACAGCCGTGACGTGTGACGGCGATGGGCTGATAAGTTTGGGTGAGAAAAAGCAGTCTAGTCACGTGCCGCAGTAAATAGCTCGCGAGTCGATCATCGAGGCAGTGCAGTCAGTATAAAACAAAAAGACCCCGACCATTAAGTTACCCACGACATCTCGCTGAAGGACGTTTTGTCCGGAACATAAAGGCAATAAGACTGTTTAGGCTAGTTTTGCACGACACGGTTAGTTCCATCTAATAATCATCGCAAGCTGCGCATCTCTCAGCGACCCTAATACGCGTTAATTGTTCCCCGTCCAATTCCGGAACTCCACGTTTGCAATCTCGTTGTTCCATTCACTCGACATAGACACGCACGGCAACCGCTTAATCATGGCGCCTACCACACTAGAACCTCGCTCTACATTGGATACGCGACAGTTTTATGGTGCGCTGCCGTATTGGTTAGGGGCGGCGAATGCGTTCGCCAAGACTAGCATTTTCGTAGTGATTGATCCGCGCTAACTTCGCTTTATAGGCTGTCAATATTACGGAACTTGTTCAGGGTGGTACGTTGGTCTGGGTTGGTTGTTTATTCAGTATTTTACGCATGCTAATGATTGAAATAGGTATTACTGGTACGTTTCTGTGCAGCGTCAGGATCGAAGCAAACGCTTTGATCTCTACGGTTCCGTAACTTAATCCTAAGACTGTGAATAGGGGTCGATGGATATTACTAGGTGTTATCATTGTCATTGCGCTCTTACTGTTTTGGCTGTTCATGTAAGTCTACATGGTGGTAGATATATATGTGACTTGATGCTAATTTGATGAATAGTTGCATGCGAAATCGACGGAGGTCTAAATCTGGGTATGCTAATTCGTGGAAGTTTTTGCTATATGGTCTGGCATATTAATGTGGGATGACTAGCCTGCCTCCAGCGTACGGTACGCAGTGGATGGGTTTCGGAAGCGGCTGGCGCAATCAGGGGCCAGCGCCAGTGCAATCTCAGAATACCGGTCCGGGAGCGTACTATGCGGGCGCGTATCCTCAGCAAGGAACCTCTGCGCCACCAGCATACGCGTATAACGAGAATTATCAGCAGCAACCGCAGCAGCCAGGTACGATGCAGCAAGGATCCTATAACAGTCCTTACCAGCAGCGATCTGGCGAGGCATACGAAATGCAGAACTATCCACCGCCAACGTCACCACCTCCGGCTTTGGCTGCGAATGGAAAGCATGTGTAATTTGGATGTAGTTTGTCTTTGTTGCTCCTCTGGAAGGTGGTGTCTGATATACGTTACGATAAAATGGGGTTAAGTAATCAGGACGGACTTGGGTTGTATTTTGGGTGTTTCGCGGTATAATGCCTATTGTATTTGTATTTGTATTCGCAAGTTCGGTTAGCTCGCCGTTTGTTAGGTTTGCTGGGTCTGTCTTTTTGTTTTGTACTTCAATTCTTGACGTAGTAATAGTCTGTTCATGAGCATAGTGGCTAACAGAAGCGTCGTAAGATTATTTTCGTTTAGCAACAAGGTAGAATCTAATATTATAATCTTCCGGGAACGTCATGTAGACGTTATTGTATGCACGCGCGCCAGAACAGTATATAGCAGAATCCTTGTTCCACGACATGAAAATAATTTAACCATCCAAATTTTACATAAACAAGTGCCGCAACCAATATAGTAGAAGTAAAAGCCAAATAACATTCCCCTCCAGACCGTTCCATACGTTCCTAACCAACATGTATAAACTCGTTTCAATGCCCCTGGACCTCTATGTTAGGGGGACGAAATTTTAGAATGCGCATAACTTGTTCGTACAACTTATTTGATGTGAACTTTTCAAAAGCCATTTATTTTACCGAACGGCTAGTACTGACGATACTTATTGTTAGAAACTCTGCCCATCTCAATTTCATCGTCCTTCAGAGGCTGATAGCTCTTTCTGACATTGCCATACGTAGGCATAGGCGGCAGTCCTTGCTGCTGAGGAGCGCCAGGTGGCCCCATGTAGTACGGCTGCTGCTGTGGGATATTGTACACGTTGACTGATGACTTCCCACTTCGTCGGCCACTGTCGGACGAGCAACAGCTGCAGCATTTGCCGCATAGCCAGCATCCTGCTTCTGCGCCGCACCAGATAATCCGAATAATCCATGTGATGATTGTAAACACTATATATCAATGTCTTTAGCACGACGTAGGATCGAGAAGGGTTTCTGATCCGGACTTACCGACAATGACGGCGAGAACAATGCCGATGATAGCGATAATCTTGCAACCCAGGTTGTTCATGCAAGTGTCCCAACTCCTGAACGCTAGATAGCGTCTGTTAGCCTACATCGCTCTGTCGAAGCGCGAATATTTTATCATCCAGGCACGAAATTTGAAGTCTTACATTGAGCAAACGAAATTGTCTTGTCGATTGGGTCGTCGTTGTCGTCCCGCTTCGACAATAGCATCTCGTACGTAATATCTCCGCGTCGTAATAAGAACATTTTGAATGTGTATATATATGTGGAATGCTGGTTGTCGGTAGGCGGATATACAGGATCACTCGCTAATCTCGCGATTGCTAGTCGTTCGATTGCGTCTCAAAAATGTAATGTGGAACAGCGGATGCGCGGAGTCTTTGAATATAGTCTGACGATATATAAATCAGACTGCGCACTCGTCCAGTAGCCAGTTTAGTTTGAGTGATGGGCGGCGTAAGCGGAGCAGGCGGGAGTAAGTCCTGTTGCTGCAAAGCCGCCATGCGAATCTTCGGGCCAGGACAGGCACGGCCAAAAAAAACGCTGATGAAAGCTAATCCGCTTCGGGCAAACGTCAACCTTATTTTGTGAGCGCCCTACGATAGACGCGTCACCCAGGAAGCAGCAAGAGGCTGTGCTCACCACCAAGCCACCGTCTATTTTAATAGTGCGCCAAATATGAATTGAATTATTCTTGCAACTTAATTCGGACAGTTTGCCACAATGACGGAGGAGAGTACCAACTAGCAAAAGTTACGAAAAGCAGTAGTCACAACAGAATACACATGGATGTCGTATATTCAGTAGCGTCTGCGAAGGTCCGTCTACTGCCCCCCAATTATTCAATCCTGCAGTATTTATCCTGAACGACTGTTATCATCTTGGGATCATCGCGAAGAGTTTGCTCGGATTATCAGCGCACCACAATGACGTGTGAATGTTTTGCGAGTTGCTATGGCACTATATCAACGAGTCACATCATCGATCCCAGCATGGCAATACCAGGGAATCTATCACCCACTACAGTCTACAGTTCTTGGAAATTAATCTTGAATTGCTGAATTATGGAATTAGTCTTGGACAACTACCAATCTAACCTGGTCAGCGTTGGTCACATGATTACTGCGACATTGTCTCTACATTGGCCTGATTACCCACTGTAAGATTGCAAAACATATAAATACCTTCACACTCAGAACTGGTCCGTCTCCATAATGGGCTGGGGGGCCAAATTCGCTATTCACAGGCATCATACCCAGAGCAAGCTATTCCAGCACCTACATTATCACAAGGAGACGATGTATTTGTATTGAAAGGAACATCACAAAATCGCGTCCGTCTGGAAAAATTCGGATTTAAGACGTTACGACCGTTTAAACGCAGTTGTACAATTCCTCGACAACCATGAAATCCATCTAATTTTGCACAGCAGCTTATCGGAACCTGTCAATGGAGACCCAAGCCGCCATTCTACATAGATACTCATATCGAATAATATGAGGTGAAGAAATTCCTGTACTCACGTATATTTCACAAGATATTGGACTGCTTATCCTGAGCTAAATTCACAGTCTCGACACCTTCTTCGCTGTTAATCTTATCAATGTTTTGGGCTTGAGCTGTTTTGCTCCTGTCTTATACTATGCTAATAATAGAACATTATTTGCTGTAGCAGGTTAACAAATAGCATATCAATATCTATGTACCGAAAAAAAATGCAACCCAAAAATACCTTCATCTATATGTGCCCCATTTAAAACCCGTAATATGTACCAAAAATTAAATTCAATCCAGTCAATCACTTCAAGCAGTGTTCTCTAGCGCTTGCAATTGTACCAACTCATAATATTTCGTTCTTTTAGCCAACAGTCCCTGATGCGTGCCAGACTCCAAGACCTTTCCATTCTCGAATACATAGATAACGTCAGCATTCTGGATCGTGCTTAACCGATGGGCGATCGCAATCGTCGTTCGGCCCTTCGCCGCAGCATCAAGGGCAGCTTGGACGATCTTCTCGGACTCTGAATCAAGTGCCGAGGTTGCTTCGTCGAGAAGAAGAACTTTTGGCTGGCGGATAAGCGCTCGGGCGATCGCAATTCGCTGCTTCTGACCACCGGAGAGAAGTGTGCCCTTGGAACCGCAAAGCGTGTCATATCCGTCTGGAAGAGACATGATATAATCGTGGATGTTGGCTTCCCGGCACACGTCATAGATCTGATCATCTGACACATTTTCCTTCGTTCCATACAGAATATTGTCGCGAATGGTACCCGCATAAAGCGTGGGCTCTTGCTGCACGAGAGCAATTTGCTCGCGATACGCGTTGATGTTGAGTTCACTAATATCTTGACCATCGAGAAGAATCTGTCCAGAGAGTGGCCGATAGAAGGCTTCAATCAAGCCGATAGTCGTGCTCTTGCCGCATCCAGAAGATCCAACGAGCGCAACATACTGTCCCTTCTTGATTGTCAAATTCAGACCACGAAGCACAGGCACCTGGAGTCGAGTCGGATACCGGAAATGCACATTTCGGAACTCGATTTCACCTTGGACGTCCTCGGGAACTTTCCCTTTGTTGCTCGAAGTATCTACCTTCGGTACAGTTGAGAGAAGCTTTTTGATATTTGCTGCGGCATACTTGGCCTTACCCATATCCGGCGCGTACGAAAGCACCATGCCAGCGTTTTGCGCACCAATTATGAGCGTGATATAGGCAATGTAGAACTGCAACACGGTGTACTCGCCCGTTCGGATAAAAGTACTGCCATACCAGTACGCGAGACCGTAAATGAGGAACTGAGTGCCCTGCGAGATACCGTACAGAATGGCAGACTTGTTAGTTGCCGGCCTGCTAATGCGATGCTGCTCATCAATATTCCTGTGGTATTTTTCGAGAACGTCCTTTTCGCGGGTCAACGACAGAACCGTGCGGATAGCAGTGGCAGATTCACAGGCGTAGCTATTGGCTTGCTGATTCGCATTCTTCATGTTGCCTTGGAACTGAGCGAGAATCCAGAGCCTAAAGAAGGCACCACCAATAAGGATTGGCATGGTAGAAATGCAGACAAGACCGAGCTTCCAGGTGATAATAAGGGAGACAAGACTGCCTGAAAGGATAATCATGACAGAATTCATAATTTGCCCAAAAGTGGCGCCAGTGAGACCTGAATTACAAATTAGTTCACATTTCCAACCTGGGAAACGAAATTCTTAGATATCTTACCCTCAATAGCCTGTGCCCCTTGGGAGAGCATCGTCGTCAGGCCACCGGTAGTATTCTCGTCTCTGTCAAAGAATTCGATATCTTGGCGCAAGATTTGTCGGAAAGTCAAATATCTGATTCTGCGAACCAGCTTTTGAGAGGCATAGGAAAATAAAGCCTGCGAGCCGGAAGTGGCCATTGAAACGACAATAGACAACATGAAGAACAGACCAGCGTACTTGTTTATCTCTGAATTCACGTAATCGAAGTCCGGAATATGAGTATAGGCTTCGACTGCCGCACCGTAGAAGAATCCAAGAGCAACGAATCCTAAACCGTTGATTAAAGAGAGAAAAGATGCTAGAATATTGACTCCATTTTCACGTGCACTAAGTTTGGTCAAAAAGACGAATAGTTCCCATGTGCTGTACTTCGAGTCGTCAATTTCTTCCTCCATGGGTGTGTTGGCAATAACCATGCTAGACACTGACGTCGTCGTTTTCGAGCGAGCGAGACCCAAGACCGAGTCTTCCAGGAACTCAGCTTTCTCGTCAGGCTCGTCATCGGAAGCCGCCTGATCCTGGACAGCGAGTTCCTTCTTCTGCTTCTCGATCTTCTGCATTTCAACGAGGTCATAATATTCTCCCTGTGCCTGCAATAGCTCATTGTGCGTGCCCATCTCCTTGATGACACCTTTTTTCATCACAACAATCAAATCAGCGTCTTTGATCGTAGACAATCTATGAGCAATGACAATGGTCGTTCGGTTCTTTGCCGCACGGTCAAGTGCGTCTTGAACAATTCCCTCGCTCTTTGTGTCCAATGCCGATGTGGCCTCGTCCAACAGCAAAATCCTTGGGTTGCTCACAATTGCTCTGGCAATTGCGATACGCTGCTTTTGACCACCCGACATCAAGAATCCGCGCTCTCCGACGTTTGTGTCTAACCCTTCAGGGAATGTCTCAATGAATGCCATCGCATTGGCCTGCTTGCAAGCCTCAACAACAAGCTCGCGCTTTTCAATCTCAGACGCATTCTCATACTTTGTACCAATAAGGCCATGGGCGATATTCTCGTAAATGGAACAAGCAAAAAGCGTCGGTTCTTGGGATACAAGTGCAATTTGCTGTCGAAGCCAGCGAACATTAAGATCCTCGATATTAACACCGTCGAACAGGACTTCGCCGCCAACAGGGAGATAGAATCGCTCAAGAAGGCCAATTATTGTGCTCTTGCCGGAACCACTCGCACCTACTAACGCAACTGTCTTTCCAGCCGGAATCTTGAGATGAAAATTGTTCAAAATTGTAACATTTGGTCTGGATGGGTAGATGAATTTGACGTCCTTGAGCTCAATGTCACCTCGCACAGCAGTTAATTTGATGCCCTGATCCGACGACGAGTCAACGACTGATTCACGGTCGATAGTAGCAAATATCTTGGAGGCAGCAGCAACGGCGCTTGTGATGCTTCGAAAGTGAGGAGAGATAGCAGAGAGCGCCAAAGTTCCCTGGTTCATCAGCAACAGGATAGAAATCACTTGTCCAACAGTCGCCTGCCCGCTTCTGATGAACCGAGTACCCTGCCAGAATGCGAGTGCATCGTTGTTGAAGCAGCCAAACCAAACGAGAGAGGTCATGATTCCCTAATACCGGCGTTAATGTGCATTCCACCACGCAGCGAAGAAAAAACGTACGAGTGACAAACCGGCTCTAATGCCCCAGTGCTCACTGACTTCTAGGAACTTGTCATACTGCGCTGCGAGACGGTCCTGAATACTAAATGCTTGAACATTTCGAATACTCGAGATCGTCTCTTCCGCTAGAGTTCCACCGACAGAGTATCCATCCATGGACTTCTTAAAATACTTCTTCATCAATCCCGACGAAATAAAGAAGGAAGCAACGACAACCGCCGCAATGGACGTCATCATGAAGGCGAGAATATACATTCTTGTGAAAGCCAAAATGAATACCATAACGAACGTGGACAGATTGGAGAGGACGTAGCAGACTTTTTCAGATATGCCTTCTTGAATGAGGGTCGTGTCCGAAGCAATACGTGTGGTGACTTCGCCAGAGCCCAGTTTGTCGAAGTATCCGATATTCTGCTTGAGAGTTGCTGTAAGGTAGTGTTCACGAATACGACCTGCGAGGATTTGACCACGATCAATGAAAGTGTAAATGGAGATATAAGAAAGCACCATGTCCGCAAGCCCCAGGTAGACAAAGTATCTTCCAAATGTTAGTCGCAGCCGCATCTATAGCAAATTGTATAACATACAAGGTAAGATTATTCACGCGCGACTGGAACGTCTCAGGGGAGATATACTCGTATTGAATGCTGGTCATGTTGTACATGTCGTACTCGTATGGACCACCATATTCGTTCACGTTATAGCTCGTATAGTTGAAGAAGGTCATATTAGACTTGGAATAAAATCCTTCTGTCGAGTTGTAAAAGTACTCCTGATCAAAACTACGTTGGCGTGCATAGTTGGTGAATGTTTCTGTGAGAGTTCCAAATACGACGGAAATAAGAGGACGAATTGTTCCTTCCGCAATTGCGACAATGGCCGTTAGGATCAGCAAAATTCCGTCGCTCTTGGTCGCATATCTGTACATAGACAGAAACGACGCGTTGACTGGCTCCACAACAACTTGGTTGCGAAGAATACTAGCCTCGCTAGTGGGGAGATGACTGAACTCATCGGCATGGACGTCAAGAAGGGTCGAGACGTCTCCACTGATGCTATACGAACCCTTCCTTGACGATGCTGTTTCGATTCTCACGAGGGGTGACTTCTCATCATACCCGTCGTCACCCATGCTGAGAGAACGCCTACTAGCAAAGAGAGAGATTGTGAATTGTTAAAACCACAAGCGCTAGAGCCAACTAACGACACTGGAAGAGAACCTGGCTAAAACCCAACGTGTCGCTCAGTAGTAGACAATAAGGGCGCGGCCAGAGAACGCACAAGCTAAACGGCGACTGGATCAGTCATAAAGATTTACATGAGAACAATTCGGTGATTGATAAGTTGCCGCCACATGAAAATGAAAACTGCAATCCGATCTCCGGACGATCACTACTAGACCCAATTAGTCTTAGCGACTTGGAACCCCTAAGACAGCTTGGTCCCTGCCAGGTGTCGCAGCCGTTTGACTAATTCTGGAGTTGGAAATAACGCCAGCTAGCAGGTAGCGAACCAACAGGATGCAGACATTGGGAGTTTCGTGTCTAGAGGTTACAACAACTCTTAAGGATCAATTGCAGATATCATACAGAATCCTAAAATATAGGCGTGCAAGGATATATTTGATAATACCTATTTACAATGCCTCTGTAGTAAGGGAGGGGGATTTACCTCCCGTCGCTGAGATCCGTGCTCATCCTTATCGAGCACACGGCGGGTTATCACTTATCAGTGCCTGCTCGAGCCGCACCGATCACGTGGGAGGAAGATGATCAAGACATGATCAAGAGGAATCTGTTGGACATTATTCTTGCGCGGGTGAGTCCCACAGTATTCACTATACGTCGGACATTCAAATTGAGCTCAAAGAGTTCCTATCAATATTATTAAACGACACGCATTAATAAACCTAAAAACCAAACTAGCATGAAAGTGCCCAGCTCTATGGTGACATCATGAACAAAATAGCAATGACTACAGATACCGATCGACAACAAGATTAAACACCGCAGTGAACAATGAAAGAATGACCAACACATTAAAGTACCCCATAAAGTAAACGTATGTTGCCTGTCATACCTGCGCCCCTGATGAAAACCCGCAAAAGCTTAATTACACGAAGCCCATATAAACAATCGCTACTGCTAAAACGCCCAGAAACAATGAACTCAAATAATACACAATAATTATGTAACAACTATATACTAAAGTGCCATGTTAAGGTAAGCTATTTAGTTAAAAGTGAGGGGAGTTGTAGAGATGAAAACTTAACGCCGTTTATATTTCTGCGTCGAGTTAGTTAAGAATGATCAACTCAATAACGTAAGTTGTTACTTACATCTTCGATATTTCGACGACGCTGCGGATCCATTTGATTATTAACGCCCATAAGGGTACTGGACACCGCCTCTGTCGCGCCAATCATTGATCGTAACACCGCTACCGGCGCCGCTCGTGCGACGGCGATCGCGGCCTTCTGAGCTCCTCCCTGGTCGCTGGCCTCAGTGGGCAAGGCAACAAGAATATCCTTCGCCGTCCCAAAGTTCCGGTTAAGACTAGAATACGCGCGTTGGAGACCTTGGACAACAGTATACGGTTGGTCTGCATACATGCTGATCGCCTTCGGAATTTCATCTTCACTTTCGGAATCATCCCCGACATGGCGGAATGTTTCGCCGTTAGTAGTCGATGCCGAAGATTGTCCGACGAGGAGAGATTCCGCATTCTCTAGAACATTTTGAGTGCCAACTGCTAACTTCGCCCCAAGATTGACAAGCTCATTTGTCGTGACCTGCGCAAATCTTATCGCACCCTTTTGTAGGCTGCGAACTACGCGACCATCCCTCTTGTACTCTCTGATCGGAACGACGACTAGGTCTCGCACACCACTACCCAACTTTACGAGTGATCTGACTGGGGCCACCCCAGCCAGGACATCACCCAGCTGGGTAGACTTGATATCCGGCATCCATATATCGTTAAGCATCTGAAACAAGCGTGGGAAGCCGAGTACACCATATAAAACAACGCCACGCAATATAATCTTAGCCTCGTCAAGGACGAAAAAGTTCATGAACTCCGTCGTGTGACCTGAGCGCAAGCCAGCATAGTCGACTTTCTTCGGCTTGTAATCAAGCTTGACCTTGACTTCGGTAAACTCGACACGCTCTAGATAATCTGTGAGTACGGTACACTTAAGAACATAACAAGATCCGTTGCAACTCACGTAAGAACGGAATCTCCTCGGATACTGGAGAACTCGCCGTATCGCTCTTAAACGTCAAAAAGCGAGCCAGGAAATCCAGGGCATCTTGGTCCACATATAGACGAAGTGGTAGAACACTAGCCTATATATTTCAACTGTTAGATTGGCTTCACAGCTAGCGAATCTCTCGATCAACAAACCTTTAGAACAATTTCCGACGTTGCCAAGTCAGGGCTAGGTCTAACATTCAGCATTTCAATGTGAGCCATGCTGCCTCCCGCCTCACGCTCGCCAGCTGAGTACATGTAAGTGACAAATTTTCGCCACGTCGACGTCGGTACATTGTCAAAGACTTCAAAGTCACGAACTCTTAAATCTATGCAATTCGCAACTTCAGAGTCTTCGGGATATGACACAAAATCGACATTCACACCCTTAAGTTCAACTTGAATTTTGTGTGCCTTCGACCGCTTGAGGCGTAACTTTGGCTTTTTAATGGGAGTGCTGGGGCGGCTGCTCACACGGCTGGAGGGGCGGGATGAGTATGCTGTAGTAGATGAGGCTTGACTTGCAGTCTCACTTTCGTCATCAATCTCGCGATTTATGGCATTTGTGAGCTCACGAGGATCATTACCGGACGGAATGCCAATGTAAATCGAGTTAAACAAGAAATCGCCAATAATGGACTCGTTACCATCGCTATCGTATCCACCCTGAAGCCGGTTCCGGAGAGCTTCAAGGGCCCGCCCTTCAACGCGTTTGATAGCCTTCGATATTGTGTCACGTGTTCGGGGCCAATCGTACCCGTCATGAAGATTCCAGAGAACATGGACATCGCGAACTTTAACTTGAATTAACTTGGTCTTAGCGCGCGACAAGGCAGCGTCTATAAGCGACTGTCGTCCAAAATGGTCTTCAAGGATTTCAATCTTGTGGACCGCATCCTGGACTTTCTGATTAATTGCAGCACTTCCGGACTGCTGAGGCTTTGATATCATCACAGAGTCTTCCAAATCTTCTGAGAGGAGATTCGTAGTCGCAGGCAGGGGAACGTCCATGAGACCATCGTCGAGCTCATCGTTAAGAAGAAGGTCGGAGGAGGAGCTCTTGACAGATTCCGGAAAATCAAGATCGTCGGAAGCGGCGCTCTTCCTTCTGGAAGAACCTGCAGAATTAGACCGTGACGTTGCAGCGGCATCTGGAGACCCATAATAACTCTCCACAAACTGGAGATCTTCTCCAACTGCTTCAAGAAGCTGCTTCTCTACCTCTGACGTCGCATGCACAGTATCGTTACTGGCTAGAGAATCCATCATAGATGCTTGCACCCTACTTGAATGAGGAGTGCTCTGCCTAGACGTACTGCGGCTTCCATCTTTTGGCGAACGAAATGCGGACTCATCTAAACTTGCAAGTAAATCCACAGGTAAAACCTCTGTATGATATTTCATCTCATCATTGGTCACTACCACCGGCGGTTTGAGACCATTGATTACCTCAATAAGCGTCTGAGTGGAGTCTGGACATGATTCCACAAAAAGAAGGTCATCTCTGAGCTCCATCTCCACAAGCACGTTGCCTGTCTTTTCTCCGGTTATGGCTTCTTCACGGGAAAACTTTACTTTTGCCGATGACGATGATATCGACGCGACGCTAACATAGCCAAAATCGGCAAAGGGAGTCATATGTTCCACGACCCGAACTTTCCGCCTTCCTGCCACCTGTGGCTGGGACTGCTGACGGAGATTTTGAACATCATCAATGAGGAACAGTGTAGCGCGACGGATCTTAACGTTTGCATACAATCCAGCCGACAGATCGCGTGAATATCCATCGGCATTGCCATCAGTGATGACGAGAAGTCCTTTGGATGGCAATCCGAGTGGATTAAGACCAACTGCGCAGTCGCGGATACTGAGATCAAAGCGATACGGTGCAACTGCAGATTTCAACGTCGCGACTGACTCGTCTATTGATGGCTCTTCGAGACCGAAATCTTCATCTGCATAATCCTCATCATCTACTTCTGAATGCAGACGATCATTTCCCAACATGTCGTAGTCCCAACTGGGCGAGGGACTTCTTTCCACTCCGAATAGATCCATCTTGATTTTCTCCGGTAACTCAGCGTCTTTCTTTGACTCATTTCCAAACGCTGAAGCGAACAATAATAATACATCAATACGATACTCAAATCTGACGTTGTAGATTGCTGCCGACACTATCTTCGTATCTCGCAATACAATGGAAACCATTGGCCGGTCTCGTCTCCGCTCCTCCAGGGCCGCACCAACAAGCTCAAATTCGTCCTCGTCCTCGTCACTGTCAAAAGGTGTATGCCGCACAACCCTAACATATTCACTATCGATATATAACACACCAGAACCGCAGCTGGCTAGATCGAATGCGTCAAAATGAAGTGTAATATTGCCAACTTTTCCCGGAAACTCAAGAGCAATATCTGCCTCATTTACAGTGACTAACGAGACTGGCGTCTGTAATCTAGCAGATCGAGCTCTCGACTGTGGGTGTTGTGCTGCAGAAGATTGAGCCGCAATATTGAACACGTTCACAATCCTTGAGAATTCGCCAGATATAGACTTCATAGACTGCAGAAGCTGCTCTACGGATGTACTATTTACCTTCAACGACGCTAGCGATAACCGAGTCCCTACTTCCCTCTCAAAGGCTCGATCATATTGCATATTACGTTCCAAATACCTCACGTCAGGCGAACACTCATACAAGAGACTATGCAAGCTGACATCAGCACCAGGAACTCGCAGCACAATACCGTCCGATCGAACTTGATTCCGCGAAATGGACAGCGGATGGATGGTTAGCCCTAGTGTGATAGCAGGGCTGCTGGTAAGAATATTGACGCGAATAATATTAGTGGTTCCGGTGAATGAATATTCTGCTGCTGACTTCGGAAGTGACGTGTGGGCATGCGGAACCGGAGTCGTTGAGCGGGACGACGCGGAGGTAAAGCTCTTAAATACCGCTGAGACACTGTTTGCGAATAATGCTATCTCTTCCAAAACTTCGACGCTGGCGACGATGTCAAGCTTATTCGGGAGTTCCAATATCGCTGCCGCGCTGGTACTAGTAATAGAGACGTCCGGCAGTGATTTACCCTCGCCGCCGTCGAATGCCAAAATTGTTTCACCAGATTTCACTGCGTGAACAGAGTCGATTGACAAAATGCTGGCAATCGTAGGTGGCACTGACGGCGAGTATGGATTGTGTAACGCCTCGGCTGTGTATGACTGTGACAACGAAGCATAGAGATTCGTGAAGACCAATCGTGTCCTATCAGCCAAAATAAACTCTCCTGTTGCACTTAAATCTGATGACGGACTAATTTCTATACTGCGCACACCAATTTTGACATTGCAGCTACTTTCGGAACTCGATTCATTTGCCGGTGTTGACGATGAATCGTAGATTGTATCACCGCTAACATACGCAGGTGGTGCAGACCCCACGTGTGGATTTTCAAATTCGTCAAGAGCGTCTCTGTTCAGAAACCCCTCCAATACACAAGCAATCGCCTCGGCAACCGCGTCCATATGTGCCAGACCAGTTCTCAACGTGCCCATGCGAAATTCAGCCTTTGAGAGAGGTCCAAGGATTGAAATTTCAAACTCATCACACCATAGAAGCCGTGGCGGAATTTCGCGCAATGGCCTGTTCTCAATAGAGCTCGGTACAGTCTCATCGTTACCGTTGGACTGCTCGCTGTGGAACACAGGATGTTCTGAAATGGCAAGGTCTTGAAGAATGCCGTTTATATTTGTAATGCTGGACGTCGACGATTTATTCACGCCTTGCGCACTGGGTGACATGGCGCTCATGTAGATGCTTCCAGCCTCTTCTTTTGAGAAGTACATACTCTCCAAGAGAGACTTACTAGATCGCGACCTGGGCTGCTTGTGTCGATGTCTTGTTGACAGGTCAAATGCACCCTCACCCTCTTCTGCATCCGATGAGGAAACGCCTCCTTCGTCTGTAGATGAATCTGTTGACGACTCAGATGAATAAGATGACGATGAGCTCCGCCGATCGTCATCCCGCCGCCGAAATGGAAGATAATCTTGGTTTAAATCTGGAGGCAACGAAAATTGGATATCAGTAAACCTAAAAACCCGGATACCATCCTTCTCGGTGACGAACTGGGATCCTTCTATAGTACCCTGAAGGATTAGATTCTGCAGGACTACGCGGACCGACAACCCAGTTATCGTGATCCGCAACTGAGAAATCAGCATATCCACAGCCTTAGACATCATGGATTGCAAATTGAAGCCGCCAGTACCAAACCCCAGGAGGAGCTCGTCGTCCTCAGCCTCAGTGCTACCACTGTCTGAAACAACCGTAGAAGAATCATCTGCATCTGCTGACGACTTTCGAATTGACTTTTCCAACTCAATAGTTTCCTCTGCTGTCTCACTATGCAAAAAGGACGACGCAAGATTTGCCGTTGTTCGAGACATAAAGTCCTCAGCAGACGGTCCAGACGGCGACGGCGCAACGCTGACGTCGACACCTGAAAGCGACACCTCTATTGGCGTAGTCAAGATATTCCTAGGAACTCGAACAGTAATCTCTCCAACTTGTCCATCTCTCAAGAACATTCCCGGAATGGATATCGCCTGTGGCACAAGGTTAGTCTCGAAAGTGTTACCTGCCACAATTGACCGATTCATACGTCGACATTTAGGCGCACATCGCGCAGGCTGATGGAGCTACTGGTCCCCAATTGGACATCCAGATTCGCCAAGTCAAGATCATCAAATATTGCCACACGGGAGAGGATATACCGCAGAAGGCGTTTCTGGATATTCTGCGGAAGCCATGGGGGCCGCATCTTCCAATGACTATCTGAAACGCCAACAATCAAGACCACAATAGCAGCTCGCAACAATCACGCCTCGCCACTGCAGAATCCAGCAACAATAGGAACACTCTAATACAACCAATATTAGTCATGCTGCGAGATGACGATGGAACCGGATGGCTACGTGTGGGGATAGCACTAACAAATCCGGCGACGTACTCACCAGGGAAGTATGACCAGGGAAGTATGGACTAAACACTGGCGATCACACGGTAGACTCTCAACCATGAACGAGTAATACAATTATGTAGCTGACAAAGATCCAACTGAATGATATAAATTGGCTTCCGCAATATCTGCGACCGAGAAATGCCTTGTAGTCGTGTATATGTGGAGCGGTTGGGAGTAGCAAACACAGGCCTGGTGGACAGCGCATTCTATTACCCTGCCTACCGAAGGGAGTAAATGTGACTCCCATCCTACGCAAGCGCAAGCACATGATGCAATTTGAATTGAATCGCATTTTGTGGCAGAACACTCTTACCTTCTTCGTTATATAATCATGATCAACCGAGCTGGTATAGCAAAAATTACATTTCCGTTAAATACGCAAAAAAATAAATAATTAGCGATACTTGGTTTCGATCCAAGGACATCAGGGTTATGAGCCCTGCGCGCTTCCGCTGCGCCACATCGCTATTCCATGTAAGTCTAGGCAGTTCTAGCGGCTAACTGCCCTTGAATTTGGCACGTGGTGGCCCAAAATCCGTGTTTTCATAGTACTGCTTAGACAGATGCCAATGGAAACCCGGAAAATGGACGGTCACTCTATTTAGTCGGATTTGTCGAGCTGGCGACATCCTGACGGTTTATTTATGTGACTACTACGTAAACGATCTCGCGCCGAGACTAATGATTACGAACCCATGTTACTTATGACGACTAAGGAATCATTGAATCTACAGTAAAGCAACTTCTGCGGATGGAACTACCTACAAACTGCTGTCCGATAAATGTAAGTGTGTGAGGCATTGAATTCTCATTTCCAACAATGGTTCGATTGTTGGTGCCTATGGGAGGGTCTGCAAAGGTAATTCTTTAACGCTACGGCCATGTTATGTAGGCGACGGAAAATCCAGTACATCTTCCCAGATTCTCACTAACCATGGTGATTACATCCGCAGGAAGACCGCGTGCACTAATGGACAGTGATGTGACCAAAGCGTGGCATCCTAAGTCAACGGCCAGAGGTCCGACGCGTCCGTGCTTTGAAGTTTGTAGTTTTACATTGATTCGCGCTCAAATATGCTCTCTAACGTGTCAATAATTACCCAACCTTTCTATTTCTAATCTGATAAGAAACACATGTAAACATTTACTGAACAAGCCAAACCAATGCCTCAAACGGTTTCAACACGATCTCTCCAGTTAGTTCACTTCTATCGTAATTTGTCAATAACATCTTTCCTGAATTGACATACTCTGACGGCACAGCCCACGTAACCTCAGAATCCTTAAAAGACGTGACGATCAGCGCTTCAGTGGATCCATACACGCGCTTGTAGGCAAAGACACTTTCATTTAGAGGATCCAGGAGAATGAATTTGCCGTACACCAAAACGTCTTTGAACTCGCGACGCAGACGGAAAATGGATTGCCAGTGGGCGTACACGCTAGATGGATCGTTCTCCTGAGATCTGGCGTTCCACTCTTTGTAGTCTTCATTGACATCCATCCACGGTGTGACAGTACTGAAACCAGCATAATCACTGGAGTCCCACTGCATGGGCACTCGCGCGTTATCTCGCGCTTTTTTCTGCATTTCTGCAAGAATACTGGCGAGCTCTTCTTTCGATGCTCCAGCAGCAACGTTCTCATGGTAATTGTTTAGCGACTCGAGATCACGGTACTTGTCGACTCCCCACGTTGTAGGCACATTGGCAAGACCGAGTTCTTGACCCTCGTATACAAAGATCGTGCCAGACTGGAATCCCAAAAACGTAGCAAGCATTTTCGCGGCAACCTTGCGGACCGCGGGTGCATCGGATGCAAAGCGGGAAACAGACCTCGCTTGGTCGTGATTCTCGAGATAAAGCGCGTTCCACCCGTCGTTCACCTGCATGAATGTCTGCCACTTGTTGACAATTTTCTTGAGCTCTGTGAGTGCCCAGGTACGAGGCTTGTACTTGCCGGTGGAAGCATGGTCGAGGTCGACGATCTCGAACTGAAAGATCATGCTAAGCTCGTTGCGGGAGAAACCGACGGCGTTGATGATCTCAGACGGGTCGAAAACGCAAGGCATCTCGCCAACACTGAATGCGTCGTATTCTTTCAGAATCTGTCCCAGTCCTTGGAGATATTCATGGAGCCGAGGACCTGTCGCATAGTACATATCGCCTCTCTGGTATTTGGACGAGGGGTTGGTGATGGGCGCATCTGGCATTGCAGGATCTTTGCTAATGAAGTTTATAACGTCCAGGCGAAAGCCATCGACGCCTCGATCCAGCCAGAAGCGCATGATGTCGTGGACAGCCGCGCGAACATGGGGATTTTCCCAGTTCAAGTCAGGCTGCTCCTTGGCGAATAAATGAAGATAGTACTCGTCGCTTTCAGCATCATACTCCCATGCACTACCTGAAACCCACTGTTAGCGACAAAAGCATAAATCTGCGGCATGCTTACCTCCAAAGCACGAGATCCAGTTGTTGGGCGGCAGACGAGTTCCGTCAGAGTCATACTTTGGCTTCTTCCAAATATACCAGTCTCGGTACTCACTATCCTTCGAGGAGATTGCCGACTGGAACCACGCATGCTGGTCAGACGTATGATTGACGACAAGGTCCATGACGAACTTCAGACCGCGTTTGTGCAGACCACTGGCAAGCTCGTCGATGTCACTGAGCGTACCGTACTTCTCATAAATATCTTTATAGTCTGAAATATCGTAGCCCATGTCGACCTGGGGGGACTTGTAGCACGGGCATAGCCAGACGATGTCCACACCGAGACCGGCGATGTAATCCAGCTCGGAGATGATTCCGGGAATGTCACCGATGCCGTCGCCGTTGGAGTCCTTGAACGACGCTGGATAGATCTGGTAGACATTGGACTCTTTCCACCACGCATGGTGAACAGGCAGCTTTGTGATGGTCATTGTGAATGTGCGGCAGTAGTATACGCTGGAACGTTTGGTGTCGTCAAGACGTTGCGGGGGGCCCTTTTTATGTGTCGCTGGGGCCTCTGCGGCCGTACTTCGGGGTGCCGAACCCCGCTATCGATTTAGGCGACCCCACCATCAATCGGCGCTTCTTCGCGATCTGGTGAGCCGCACGGTACAACATCGCTAGTATTATGCGGTACCAGACCCAACGTTTTGACCGCAGGCCAGCGTCGGCGCTCGCTTCAACACGACCGCTAGGCAAGTGGAAATAGCACTTTGAGTACTTCGCTTCCGCTACTTTATGTCTTTATCTAATAAATCTATTAGACTATTACAGTCAAACCTCGCTATGACGATACTCGATCCCCGATAGAGCCGCAATTCTAAAAATTGGTGAAAAATCAGTTCGTTATAATGCCTTCATAAACAAGTTTAGTACCTCGGTATTGCGATCGAAAATTGATGTCCGGTTTGACAGTTATTACTGGAGTCTACGAAATCAGACTGTGAGACTGAGCACAGGTCTATTAGGCGAACTAACATTTTTCTTTATCGCGGGGAGCCATAAACGCAAGCGCAACGGTCGTCTGACGTCATCGCACTCTGGCTGCCAGTTGCGCCGACAAGCCCGAGAAGACCTTCCGCACTGTGACAACTGAGCGGTCAATTTTCGGTCAATCTTGCCACTGCCAGACCATCTTCTCAATACTGACCACGTGCGAGACCGCCAAAGTGAACGCGAGGCCAACATGTAATGGAGGTGAGTATCCGTAGTGAAGATGAATCTGTACTTTTCTCTTCTTTCAGTAAGTGTTCTGCGAACAATCGAGAGTCAGTTTCTCGTTGACAATGTCGCACCCAACTTTCGTGATGTCTTCCTTGGGGACTGCCTTCCCACCCATATCTTAGTGAAGATGAAATCCGAGCGGCACCATTGAACTTTTTTCATCGCGAACGGTTCGAGCATGAATTTAGTGCTGCAATGTTGAGGACCGCCGTGGAGCGGATATAGAGTAAGATTGCCGTTTTAAGTGAATAGGGCGTTGTATTACTTTCTGGCCCGCAATAATTTCTTTCTGTACTTTCCGTGTCTGGCGATCCTGTCCGGTAGTTTCATATTCATACGGCTTTTTCGGTAAAGCATGATCAAATGCAGTCGTCGGCGAATCAAGAAGTACAAGTGTCTAAGTAACGTAGGTGACTCTAATATAGCTGTTTTAAATTAGCGCGGAAATGAGAAAGTCCGACATATAAGCTAATCAATGGTTACTAATGGAATTTGGGGGAACATTTATTAATTATATATTAATACTAATTACCTAGCATACAAATTTGTCCTTTTACTGACCAACAAACTTAAGTCCTGAACCCTGTCTCTTGGTGTCAGCGGCGCTGAAGGGCAACTCGCTGTTGAGTGACTTCGCAACGATTGCATAGCTCCATATTCTTTTCAAACGTGACTGACTACAGATTCTCAGGTCGAGCTTTACAGCGTCGAATTTTGCCCAGTCAGGGAGTTTTCCCGCCGCGCGGAAGTCTGCTCTTGATCACTTGGATCGATCATTGCGCTAGGGCTCATAACCACTGACATATCGCACATAAACGTCAGCACCCGACAATGATGTCCGACAGGAAACTCGTCGGCCCGAGATACTTATCGACATGTTGCCTTTTGCTCATACTGGTACTGCTCTAATGCCATTCACAATGGGCTAAAACCAAACTCCGTCTGTTCTTCCTATCCAGATTGAAAGATTTCGACGAAATTCGACCGTAAAAAATGGTCCTGAACGAAATAATTCGTTCTAATTCTTCACTGTCGGGCACGATAACCAGATGCCGGTGAAGACGCGTCTCGAACAAAGATCACACGAATTGTTCGATAAGTGAAATTGCGATGCGCCTGCGCGCAATAATTGTGCAAGATTAAGTCAGCCAATGATGATCTCATTGGCGTCGCTCCGACTGGGCTGACCCGAGTCTATTTTGCGGGTCGTTACCAAGTCTCGGCCAATTATCTCTTCTCTGGATGTGTGACCCGAACCGCTAACTCCGAAATTGCTGCTTTTCCCCGGAACAACCAAAGATAAAGTCCAGCTTCACCCACCAGTCATCAACCACTCCTATCCGCACTTATTACGTGGCATCGACGATGACTACTGGGTTAGTTCGAATTTCAGTGGTGTGGTTGTAGCAAGTCTACGACCAATTGATTAGATCAGGCGGCACTCAATTTAGTTGCCCGAGCCGAAGAGCGCTGCTGACCTCATTCTTAGACGCACTTTCACTCTCAATACTGGCGCCGTTATTCCTGCCCTCGGTCTCGGCACCTGGCAGTCTGGCGCTAACGAGGTCTACGAGGCCGTGCTGGTACGCTACGTCGCTGCCGCTCATTTGGAGAATTGTCTAACAATAAGTAGGTCGCACTCAAGGCTGGATACCGCCACATAGACACCGCCTACGTATGTGCCGACAATTGCGTTCGTAGCAAAAACGGAAAGCTAATTGAAGCAGGTGTACGGAAATGAGGCCGAGGTCGGCAAGGCCATTATCGACAGTGGCATCCCGCGCGAGGACATCTTCCTGACGACCAAGCTGTGGGGCACATACCACACCGATCCCGAAGCCAACCTCGACATTTCGCTCAAGAAACTCGGTCTCGACTATGTCGATTTGTACCTGGTCCACTGGCCGTCGCCGCTCAATCCCAAGGGCAACCACCCGTTATTCCCCACCTTGCCTGACGGCAGCCGGGACCGGGTCAAGGGCTGGGACTTTGTCAAGACGTGGGAGCTTGTGCAGAAGTTGCCCGCGACAGGTAAGACCAAGGCCGTCGGCGTGTCGAACTTCTCGACCGTCAACCTTGAGAAGCTGTTGACGGCGCCGACCACCAAGATCGTTCCGGCGGTTAACCAGGTTGAGCTCCACCCGTACCTGCCGCAGCACAAGCTGCTCGCCTACGCAAAGGCAAAGGGCATCCACATCACGGCCTACTCGCCGCTCGGGTCGACCAACGCGCCGCTGCAGCAGGAACCGGCCGTGCAGGAAATCGCCGCCCGGCTCGGCAAGTCGCCAACCCAGGTGCTCATCTCATGGGCAATCTCGCGTGGCACGTCCGTCATTCCAAAGTCCGTGACGTCGGAGCGGATTATTGCCAACTTTGACGATTTCGTGCTGGACGACAAGGACATCGCGGCCGTGGACGCTATTTCAAACACGACGGCCAAGAGGTTGGTTAACCCGAACTGGGGCGAGGTTGTTTTCCACGACGATTAGATGATAGATAGATAGAGTTTGCCATGCATTCGAGGATAGAACAAAAGTAAGGTGCCCGTGTCATAAAATCGTGATGTACATTCCAATTGAATCCATAGAAGTTGCAACCTAATACTCCGGCCAAACAACAACAAGTCGCCCAAACACAAAAAATTCCTCCAATACAGCAATTGTAGAATCAAAACGACAAGTACTCCCGTTCGTCATTTTCCAATTCCTCGAATTTCCGTTTCGCGGACGCTGGTGTTCTTTGGCCGCCGTCAGGGATCGCATTGCGGGACTCGTGAAATGGCGACTGCAGCGGCAACGGGAAGTACGAATCGTCGTTCGCGACGCCTGTACAAATCGCGCGCTCGGTCAAAAACCTGATGCCGCCCATGCCCGCGTTCCGAAGGACCGGACTCGCGAAGCTGCTGTTCGTGGGGACGACAGGGGGGTCGTCAGCGTTAATTTCGACTATGCGCTTGCGAATGTCGGCCAGCGTGTGGCCCGACATGAGGTCTGCCCCATGCTCGATGGCGAGCTTGACGGCTGCCTTGGCGATCCGGTGGAGGAGGGTCGCGGGTGGTGTTGAGCCTGCGAACGGGGTTGTGCGCGGGTCGGAAAGGTGGGTGTCGAGCGCAAGGCGAAGAATGCGGTCTTGGATTCCTGTCCATGGCGACGACGAACGTGATGAATCTGGCGTGTCGGGCTCGGACGCGGATTCTTCGTCGGTCGACGAAGATGTTGACGAAGATCTTACTGCCATTGGCTTTTGTCGTGGAACGGCAGCCGGCGTCTTCACATCCCCCCACAGAACAGCTGTAACTGGCAGGCATGTCGTGCGTGCCCGTTTAGTGCTTACCGAAGTCGGCAATGGCGAATTCTGCGCCGGATTTATACTGCTGCTTGGCCGCACTCGAGTCGTCCGAATGCCGGGAGTGTGAACTGATGCTGGAGACGCGAGACCGTGGTCGTGCGGTTGCTGGCGCCCGCTGACCATGGACGCGGCCGGGAAAGGCGGTGGAAGGACGATGTCTGGCGGGCGAAGTGCACGGGACTTCATGGCAAAGAAATTGCCAGGACAACGAATACTATATATGCCAAATGATACTGAATATACAGTTGCGATAATATGGACAAATATATATATATACGCGTAGAGGGACAGACGATTTGGACAAGGCGCGAATGGTCGAGCCAGGGGTCGTTTGCGGGTTGGAAGTCAGAACGGGGACGCGTCGCACGGTTCGCGACACAAAACCCCTGGGAGTCCGTGAGTCGTTGTGACAAAGGTGTGAGTTGAATCCACACCTTACCCTGTGATCTGATCACAAGTGGTCGGGCGCTTTTTATTTTTATTTTCTTTTTTTGTCGGGTCACCGGACGAGCCAAATTTGGCTTTGCGTCGACCGTCGTGGAAGCGTATCCTAATCCAGCGATTTGTGCTTGCTGCGCCGGGAAAATCGACTTCCCAATCGAGCATGGCGCAGCTTGAAGCCACGTGACGGTACAAAACGCACGGAACGGCGTCAGCGAACGCAGGCAGTCACGTGCTGTAGAGGCCGAAATGGGGCTAGTGCGAGTGTATTTTCGGCGTGGCAGAACCTTAAATTCCGCACGCAATTCTGGCCGTCGCAGTCAACTTCACGAAGAATAAATAACCATACACGATCCTGGTCCCCCTGGCGATGTGATTGTGCAGTCAGAAATCCTGTTTTCACTCTCCTCACTCGACATCTTCATCACTGTTTTTGAAACGGCCTGCCGCCGGTCGTCTTCTACTCTTCCCTCACCATGTCCACAGTTGCCTCTCGTCACTTGCATCTGCCATTGACACCAGACATCCGCGGCACGCCCTCGCCCCAGCCAACACACCTGTCTGTCCCTGGCAGCGCCCAAAATGGCCATCACCATGACCTGCCGCGCGTGCTCGAGCCTACGCCGTTCTACCGGGCCAAGCCATTTCCTGGAAAGGAGGCTCAGATGGAGCATGGTGCGTAGCCACCACCGATGTGTGCTAGCTGATCTCGCTGCCGAATGCAGTCTAACAAATATCTGCAGTAATGGACGAGCTTGACAGTCGTGGATTCATTCCCGATAACCTGATTGAGCATGAGACAAAAGTGAGTTCTTCTTCGTGTGGTTGTGGGGCAGAACCAGCGTGTGCCTTGTCACATCACGCGTCATGATTCTCAAATTGAGCTCGTACTAACATTCCTGCTCAGTGGTTCTACAACTCCCTCGGCATCGATGGTATGCTACTTCCATTGTTTTCTGCTTCTTCGCGCTATTCTCGTTCAATCTCGCTTCAGTCGGCTATATTTTGTCCCCGCTTTTGGTTGCAGTTGGGACTTCTGTCTGCTTTCTGCCTGTGCTCGTAGCCGCTTTGTGGCGCTGCTGGGCGGGCGCATGGCTGTAGCAAAAGATGCACGTGCCCATTAGCCGCACCGAGCCGCAACAACCAAGGAGATATTTTCTGTCGAAGTCGGTTGGCTAACAAGTTATCTTTAGATCAATACTTTGCGGCAGAGTCTGTGGAAAATATCGCGAACCACATTCTGTCCATCTATGGCGCCAAAGTTGCCGCGTTCTCCCGCAAGGATCACAAGCTTGAGCTTCGCCTCGACCGCGAGGATGAGGACCGTGCCGTCTACATCGACACCAGCGTTCCCGGCGTCTCGAATCTATCCGGCCCGCAGTACGAAGAGCGTATCGACGCGAAGTATCTCAATGGTTCCGGCAAAAATCGTGCGTACAGAGTCGAGACTTTTAGGTCCGTCACGAAGGCTGTCGACAATGTGACTGAAGACGAGCCGCAACAGTTCCGCTGCTACTTTGTCTACAAGTGCAAGTACCCCGACGTCGAAGTCGCTCCTGGCGAGGTCAACATGCAGAAAATCTCTGACAAGCTCTTCTACGAAAAGGCGTCGGAGAACACCAAGAACATTTACAAGTCTGTCATTGAGCTCGCCGTCCGCCAGGTCTCCGGCCCTGTGATCGAGATGTTTGAAATTGAGGGCACTCGGGAACGACGGCTCATTATCGGCTACCGTCAGCGATCGGCCAGCAACTACTTCTCTGCCATCTCTGACCTGTACCACTACTACGGACTGACATCTACGCGGAAATATGTCGAGCAGTTTAGGAACGGTGTCACTGTTATGTGCATCTACCTGTCTCCGTCTCCCAAGTCGTCCAAATACCCGCCAATCGAGCATTCCATTCATCAGGTTATCAAGGAGGCGTCGCTTCTGTACTGCCTACCCAAGAACCTATACCAGCCGCTGTTTGCAGAGGGCGAGCTCAGTCTTCAGGAGTCCATTTACGCCCACTGTGTGACAATCTTCGTTACACACTTCTTGAACCGCCTCGGTCCAGAGTACGGCTCGCTCCTGTCGATCGTTGACCGCGAAAACTCGGCGCACCAGGAGGTTCTCAGCAAGATCAAGCGTCGTCTGCGCCAGGAAACGTTCACTCGGGAGTACATTTTCGACATCATCTCTTTTCAGCTCGAGCTCGTGCGCCAGTTTTACCTCTCATTCGCGTCGACCCACTATATCCAGTCGGAAGGCGAGGACAGGGAATTCTTGCCGACCCTGTCGTACCAGCGTCTCAAGTCCAGCAGCGTCTTGACTGACGAAGAGCTCACCAAGCTCGTTCGCCGTAACGCTGCCAACGATCACCACATCATTGTCATGGACGCGTTCCACTTATTCAATAAGCATGTCTTGCGCACGAATTTTTACACGCCTTCCAAAGTCGCACTGTCCTTCCGTCTGGACCCCAAATTCTTACCGCCTCTAGAATACCCGCAGCCATTGTATGGCATGTTCCTTGCTGTCGGTCAGGAGTTCCGTGGGTTCCATCTCAGGTTCAGGGACATCGCTCGGGGCGGCATTCGTCTCGTTAAGAGCCGCAGTGCGGAAGCGTACAATCTCAATTCTCGCACTTTGTTCGACGAGAACTACAATTTGGCCAACACGCAGCAGCGCAAAAACAAGGACATTCCCGAAGGTGGGTCTAAAGGTGTTATTTTGCTCGACTACGAGCATCAGGACAAGGCTACGGTTGCGTTCCAAAAGTACATCGATGCCATATTGGATCTGTTGCTACCCATTGAGTCGCCGATTCCGATTGTGGACCTATACAAGAAGGAGGAAATAATCTTCATGGGCCCGGACGAGAACACGGCCGGATTGGTCGACTGGGCGACATTACACGCTCGCGAGCGCGGCGCGCCTTGGTGGAAATCGTTTTTCACTGGCAAGAGTCCCGAGCTCGGTGGCATTCCGCACGACGAGTACGGCATGACGAGTTTGTCAGTTCGCGAATACGTCATGGGGATCTACCGCAAGCTCGGAATTGACGGCCACACTGTGCGCAAATTGCAGACTGGTGGGCCAGACGGCGATTTGGGATCGAACGAGATCTTGCTGTCGAACGAAACCTATGTGGCCGTTGTTGACGGCTCGGGCGTGCTGGCAGATCCGAATGGTCTTGATCGCGACGAGCTGATCCGGCTCGCCAAATCACGCAAGATGATTTCGAACTTTGACGTGGCCAAGCTCAGCAAGGATGGCTACCGCGTGCTTGTCGACGAGAAGGACGTCGTGCTACCGTCAGGCGAGGTTGTCGAGAACGGCACGACGTTCCGAAATCTGTTCCATCTTCGGCACGGCAAGGAGCAATTTACCCTATTCGTTCCCTGTGGCGGACGTCCCGAGGCAATCAACATCAACAACGTGTCGAACCTCATTGTTGACGGCAAATCCACGATCCCATACATTGTCGAAGGTGCCAACCTCTTCCTTACTCAGGAAGCAAAGTTGAAGCTCGAGCACTGCGGCGCCATTGTTTTCAAGGACGCCAGCGCAAACAAGGGTGGCGTTACGTCGTCTTCACTCGAAGTCCTTGCGTCGCTAGCATTCGACGATGAAGGTTTTTACGAGAACATGTGCGTGTCCGAAGGCAAGCTTCCAGGATTTTACAAAGCCTATGTCAAGGAAGTGCAGCAAATCATCAAGAACAACGCGTACCTTGAATTCGAGGCTCTCTGGCGCGAACACAAAAAATCTGGCAAGCCGAGTTCGATCCTATCCGACGAGCTCTCAAACGCCATCACGGACCTGACCGAGGAGCTCCAGAACTCTCAGTTATGGGATGACACCGTGTTCCGGAACGCCGTGCTCAAGGAAGCACTTCCCAAACTCCTGCAGGACGCGATCGGTCTCGGCACGATCATCCGGCGCGTGCCAGTCGCGTATATGAAGGCCATCTTTGGATCATATTTGGCCGGACGGTTCGTGTACGAGAAGGGCCCGAATCCGGGACAGTTTGCGTTCTTTGAGTTCATGATTAAGAAGCGCCAGTTGGTCGATCAGTAATTGTTTGTTTGGCCAGCGTGTTTGTGGCTTTGTATGAGGTATAGATTGGCTCTTAACGAAAGGCGTCGACATCATAGTTAATATAATCTTTGTCCAGCATGTTACAACACTAGAAGTGTATAAGAAGCTGCTGCAGCTGCGAGTACAGAGACAGCCAGGTAGATGAGACAGACATGTGCGGGGATGCTTTTACCCGCGTGAGATGGTCAGAGCTGCAGATTTAGATTAATAACACCGGGTTTTAGTTACTTCAATTCAGAGGTGGGTAGAGTGTCGCGAAAGAAGAGTCCGACCAAGTTTGTAGCTCGCCCGCCCATCTTCAGGCGGCCAGCATGCCCATGATACTTGTCATAGACATCTTGCGCGGTAACAAAACTTCGCCTGCCGCCTGATCCAACTTGCATCAAGTCGTAGTAGTGAAGTTACGTATTCCGACCTGACAATTATATCGATGATTTTCTCGATTTACGCTGCACCACATAGTTTACCATACCATTTTAGTCCGCTCGACAAGCTGTTTATGAGTTACCTGGTTTTCCAGTAACCGACAAAGTTCACTTTGCCAGGAGAATTCAACAACATGAGCCCGCAAATATTGCAAATAAAATCTAATTGGTTCGCTGACCAAGTTCTACTGGTCGGTTTCGGTCGATATTTCACGTTACAGACACCGCCACACAACGACATAGGTTTTACGCTGTCCTATTGTGCACCAGAGGTCTATTTTGACAGGCAAAGCTGAGTGTCTCGGTCTTATATCCGGGCTTTAGGCGAACGAAATAGAATTTGGGCTTACGCTTTAACTTTATTTGGCAAACAAATTGCCCTATTAGGAATAGCTTAGTTTCCGGTTACAACCCCTGAATAACTGTTTACAATCCGAGTTGCCATATGAACTGCGTCCCAGTCTCCACTCCGCACGCGGTTAAGTATACCCTTAAATTTCGGTTGGATGTCTACTGTAATCTGATGTACACTGTTAGCATTCAACTGGAACAATTAGCGGGACGGCAACCAAAGACTGCGCAATCATCACCTCAGACTGAATCCTTGAAACACTAACTCCAGATGTGCGTATATATTTGGCGACCACATAGCTCATACTGACCGGGATGCAGGCACCGCGCAATATCACTCAGATCTCGTCATTCGGCAGATGACTTCCCCCTCTCGCCTCTCGCGGCCACGACGCTATCGGGCAGACCACCATCGCCGCGCAAGTTCCTGCCAATCCTCTCTCCGGTCCATCCACCACTCGCGCGACTAATCAAATCATTAAACCCGCTCCTATCCCATCACCGCTCAGCCGCCTCGTCAACCCGCACTACCGCGCATTTGCTCTCGTCATGGAGCGCCCAGACCGGCGACGACGCGGTGTCTGACGTGGCGGACAAATTCGGCGTATTACTGGCCGAAATGGCGAACCTCGAGGAATCTTACTCCGAGGGCATCGACGACGTCAAGGTGGTCCTGAAAACGATCCAGGATGTCGAGAATTCTATTCGCCCCGCCAAAACGCACCAGACCAAACTCCGAGACCAGATTAACAAGGCGTCGATCAAGCCCGAAGCGGGTCGGAAATTGGAGCAGCTGGAGCGCGAACTCGTGCGCGCCGATGCCGAAGTTTTAGTTGCCGACGCGCAACTGCTGAATGTTACGAGGGAGCGACTGCGTGTTGCGTGGAGGGTGCAACTGGATGCGTTACAAGAGCGATGTGAAAAGGAGTTGGTGTTGGTCAAGTACGGCCGGGAGATTCTCAGCTTCTTGGATGGCGAGATCATTGTTCCTGGTCAGATCATGCGGGCCTATAGAGGTGAGGCAAAAACCAGAGAGATCCTGGGAATGGTGGAGGACGAGCTCCGAGGGTGGAGTCCTGGTTGGGGAACTACTGATGAACTCTGTGACGATGAGAATGCGAATGGGGATGTCTCTGTCGCGACTGCTGCTGCCGCTGCTGCTTCGGCTACTGCTTCTATGGTTCTGACCAGAAAGTGATTTTCTTTTATGTCGCGTTTACTGAACTGATGTTGGTTTTTTTAGTAACTGTATATTTAACTGTTCTATAGTTGCAAATATGCCCAACTAATATGATAATAAATAATCTCATCAACACCAACCCGTAACCAATCCAATGCTTTTAAAGCCCATATCGAAAAAAGTGGAGTACATAACAAAGATATAATACAAATTGATCGAGAAGAACTGCCTGTATGCGTAGAGAAAATAGCTGATCCTATTATCCAATTCTATCAATCCGCTGTGCTTGCCATCAAAATTTCCTCCTCCTCTTGTGGGGTTGAGGAGAAACGCTGCGACTGTACTGAATTCTCGTTGGAGCGCATCGAAATACGCTTGCCGACTTCGTAAAACGATATCATGATTGCGCAAGACACGGATACCTTCATCATGCGCGGTCCTAAACCTTTAAACAACCCCGACATCCCTTCTTCCTTCGCAATCTTCCTTAGCAACGCAAGCATACTATCCATCGAAGGGTCACGATTGCGCAACACCTGTCTCCGCGTCTTGCCAACATCAAAAGGCGTCGTCACGAAAGCTGCAAAGCTACCGGAAATAGCGCCGGCCGCAAACGCTTGGACAAAAGTTTCCGCTTCACCGGTCGTTCGGTCGTGGTTGTACTGATCCAGCAATTGCCGCGATTTCTCATAGCCTGTCCAGTACACTGCAGAAAAAGGCACATCGCGCCATAGAGTGAGTGCTAAACCACGCCATAATGTACCAATACCCTGGGTCCGTACCATAATCTTCACGCCGTCCCAGGTCATGGCAAAGGCGTCTCTTGATGACAGTGATTGCCGGCTCGACGATGCCACGGACTGTAATCGTGTACGAAAAAGTTCAAACGGTGACACGGCAGTAGTTGACAGCATTCTCGCGAAACCACCGGCTACTAGTGGCGCAACTGTGTCTGATTTGATCGGAATTGCAGTTCGCAGATAGTCATACCCTACAAAGTAAATCACATTCGATGGAATCGTCATGACCAGCGTAGGTGACAATCCGCGCCATAAAGCGGTTATCCCCTCAGTTCTGGTGATCTTTGCGAATCCGTCCCAAGTACCTCTAAATAGTTGCCGCTGCGAATATTGTTGCACCGCGCACTCGTCAAAGTGTGACGCGACACAGTAGTCGACTGACGCCGGCATGCTGAATACGTCCCGGCAACAGGTCTTCACGCCTAAATCCGCCGTCACTAGCTGGGCTGGGTTCATTTGTGGCAGAGGGTACGATTTCAGTGGCGATGGACTTGGTTGGACGCATTCTTGGAGCTGTAGCCGTACACGTATTACATCGAATGGCGTAGCTAAGCCAGTTAGCAAGCTGCAGCATAGCATTCAAAAGTTATTAAACACACCGACAAGCGAGTTCACCAGCGATCCAGAACACGCGGAAAGCATTCTCTGAAACGTGGTGATCCCGGTCAGTTCCTGCGTCTGACTCTGCCGGGAAGAAGACGAACTTGAGGAGCTCATTCTTGCTGTACCGTCAAATATACTATTGCGCTCTCAAAACCGCGCAGATGCGCGAAATCACTTTTATGGCCTCGCCGCCTGTTATATCCTGCTCCGGCCAGTGTGAGCCGAAGTTGGACCCGAAGGAATACTTCTGAGGTTCCACGCAGTTCCGTCAGGAGGTAGTATTTCAGCAGACTGCGTTATCAATGCTGATAGTCGAGAAAACTTTCTATCCGTGTGAAAATGACTAGGCCTTTCCGGAGACGGTCTCGCAGACGCGTTGTGAATTTTATCTGGACCGGAGATGGCAATTATTAGCCCAACAGTCTATAGAGAGGTACAAGCCCCACCATTTGCTCAGCGAGCTCTTAAAGCCGAGACCAGTTTCCAGGGTCGTGCGGCTTCAGGGTTTAAGTATGAGAAGCGCAATGATCGACTTTACTACTACTAAGCTATAGTTGTTGAATCCCTAATTAGAGCAGCAGTGCGTCCTCGTATGTATGCACTGCTGCTTTGACCGTATTAATTTGCCGTGCATACTCCTCGTGCTGCTCCGTCAGAGCGGCGCTCTCCTCCTCCAATGTCGCAATTTGTCGCTTAAGGTCCCCGTTCTCTTCTTCCAGCCTACGTCCCTTTTCACTCAAGATGTCAGAAAGCTGTCGAATGTATCTGCTACCTTCGTCTAGCAGTTCCTTCCAATGTACTCTCATCATCTCGTGAGCATCGCTGTACGTCCTGACCGGAGCGTCCAATTTATCGTCCGCCAACACTGCCCTTCGTAAAGTCGTATTCGCCTCCTGCTGTACTCCTGCCACACTTAGCTCCTTCGCGGAACTCAACTCGTAAGAAGACTCAGGCGGAGTAAATAAATTGCTTAAGTCCGAATAATCTCGTCTCGCAGGCGTTGGCGTGGTGGCGCTCTCGACTCTCCGTCTCTTCGAGGGAGTCAATACAGACTCATCCACACTGCTCATTAATCTTTCCAATTCTGGATCATCAAACTCGTCATTCTCTACCGTCTCATTCGATTGCTGTGAATAATCGGGCTGTACAGGCTGCGCCTGTCGGCTTCGCGTAGGAGTGTGCGGGGAAACTTGTGGACCAGGAGTATGAGAAATTGCCGGACGAGAAGGCGTAGTAGGCGGTCGCGGCGTTGCACCCGTGCGGACGGCGAATTCGGGTGAGTCCTCGTATATAAAGAATTTGCAGCGGTTCTTGTCCTGAAATTTAAGTGGGCAGGAGTAATATGCTCGATTCTATCCGTCGAAATCAACACACGACATTGCCAACAATGTGGTAAGAGTAAGAACTTCTGAGTACATACGTCTTTGGCTACTCGTCTAAATGACGGGCGCGGCGGATTGCAGTCGCAGCTACATTACCTCAGCCCTCTGTACAAGACGACAATATCGATACACATACCTCCATTCCCCATCAATATACGTTCCCTACTTCACTTAGCATTCCGATAATTTACACACTTCGCAATCACAATTACCCAACCCATTTTCCCTCAAATGTCATATCTGTATAGCTCGCACGGCTTCACTCGATTCTCTTAAATGATATTCTCTGTTCATTTCATCTGCCAAAGTTTTGACTCCGTCGTCTCGAGCAAAGCTCACAAGCGTCTTGTTTTGAACACAAATCCGTTGCCGCACGCATGCTTGCGAACGACGACCCTAACCCACAACCTGTGAAAAGTCCCAACGCCCTTTTTAAGTCGTAAACGAAAATTCCTCATTGATCGCGTAGGCACTTGTTTGAATCCGCTGCGAGTCTACGAGCGCACCGGAGGATCATAATTTTGCGTTTGCTAGGTCGAGTGGCCTGACGACAGGACGACATGTCGACTGAAGAGGATATTGTGAACAGCACTGTGCCAGGCGCAGGCGCTATCAAGAAAAATCTCGGACTGCGCAAAAATGGTACATCAAGTCGTTAATCTCTCGATCTATTGTGTTAGGGAATGCTAATTCGGCCCAGGCAAACAATGGAAAGAAAGCAAAACTCCACAACGCATCCGTGCGATCGGAGTCTCGAAGACAGCATGGCAGAAGCGCGATCAAGAGCGCCAAGACCGGGCGGCGTTGAAGGAGCGCGAACGGGCGATGACGGAAGAGCGGAAAGAGGCGATTCGCGAGCGCGTGCGGAGGATAAAAGAGCGTGCGGAGGAGAAGGCCGAGAAGGAGCGGTATGCGAAGTTGAGTGAGAAGATGCATCGGAAGGTAAGTCTGACGTGTGTCTGGGCCATGCAGGGAGTGCTAACGAGAGTGACTTAGAGGGTTGAACGGCTGAAACGGCGGGAGAAACGGAATAAGTTACTCAAGGAGCGTTAAACGAGTTTGCATGGTTGAAGGAACAGCACGAGATAGCTAATGAATGAGTGCATTATAATCCTACTCCATACAATAATAATGTGACAATAACCCACGAAGTGACGCGCCATCAGCTTAGCAAACAGCACATCCTAAAACCTCCAAAACCTTATCTATATCTTGCATTCCACTAATGAACATTCGACAACGGCTGTAAAACGAACAAGCAATGACTTGTAATAATTGGCCGTAAAAGTTAAGCTGCGTAAGAGCCTGGATAAAAAGTGATATTTACCTATCTGGACTGATCGGGCCATGTGTCGGTGAGACCGGTAGTAAGTCTGTCGGACTTGACGGACTTGGTGGCGTGCCGGGTTCGAAAGGCGGCGACGACGGCGCGGCTGAAAGTTGCGGCGACGACGGGGTAGCGCGGTCAATGTCGTGCACGTCCTGCGGGACAACATGCGCGAAGTCATCGTCCGAGTCCTCGTCCGACGAACCAAATACAGTGTCGCTGTCATGCAACGCTCGAGCGTCTTCGACCACAACCGGCGCGTATTGGTACCTGCCGGAGCTGTTTGTCCGGTTGAGATGGAAGGGGTCCGTGCCATTTCGGCCGCGATACAAACGGCTTGGTCGAGATGCTCTGCCGCGCCAATTTGTAAACAGTTGCTGCGCAATGGCAGGCAGCGCACTGAAGAACGCGATGACTGCGGAAACCGCAATAATCGGATATTTTAGTAACCCATTTTCCGTGCCTAAGCCGATTCGCATGTCGAAATCTGTTTCGCCGAGACGGATCTGTCCGTATTGCCCATAGTAATGATTATACAGCACGTATGCGACAACCGCGGCCATGCCGAACGGCAGCACGATTAGTAAGAAGAGACCGAATCCATGGATACCTCGATGCCGATTTTCAAATTCGTCATCATGACCAGGACACGCGTGCGCTATCGTGCCGGCCAACTGCTGACCGCCAACGCAGGTGCTAAGCGGAATTAGGCGGTATCCAGTAGGCTCAAACCATTCCACGAGTGACGGCATTTGTTGACATATCGCCGAATGATCAGGGGGTGAGTATCCCGCTACCAGCTTGCAACTACCGTCGTTGGCCAAGTAATAGTTCTCGTCACACTCGTAGTCGAGGCGCGTGCACGAGCAATTCCGAACTACTACTGCGTGCGGTTGAATGACTTTGTCGCCTATGTAGCACATGTGATCGGGAATCTTGCGATGGTACTCAGTTTCGTGGCCAAACAGGCATTTATCCGATGTGCCTGGCCTTTGGGGCGTCCAGAGCTCAAAGTCGTCGTGCGACGGATCCTTCTCGTCCAGCTTGCACTTGACATCTGTCGTGCCCGTGAAGTCTACTTGGACGAGCAATGTCTTGTCACCATACGACGTGCTAGGCTTGGCATGGATCAAGAACTTGCGGCTCGTGTCAGACGGCACTGTGCTTATATCACTGACGTCGACCACTTCATCGAAAAATGTGAGTTCTTCCCATGTATTGCCCTCGTTGAACGTGTACGTGAGCTTGTTCGTGGACACCGGGTGTTCGACCAGGACGATGATAGAACCCTGGTCGCCGTACTCCCACATGTACGTCCCCTTTGCCAGTTCCTTCCACGTTGCCCCGCCATCACGGGTGAGATACGTGTTGCCGTCACCGTACTTCGTCAGGGACGAGCCGACGTTACCGACGCCGATCATGAGCCCGACGGCCGACGCAGAGGAGTAAGTGTCACGGACGTCAATACGCTCTGTGTATCCGTGAAGGTTCAGCGAGCACTGCTCGCCAGCGGCAGCGCATCCCGTAGAATCGCCCCTTGAATCAACTGAAGGTGGTTCCAAAAACTTCCACGAAGCGCCGTCGTCGAATGTGATTTTGGATCGCAACTGTTTGTCTGTATCGCCTGGGTTCGATACAGTGTTCACGATCGAGAGACCTTCGATTCCCTGCATCTTCTCGAAATCAACGAACCCGAAGATATTCCTATTTGCATTCTCGATCGATGTTACATAGGACGTACCGTTCGAGTTCGATTTGAGGATCGTTCCAAACTCGGCCCCTCTTTCACCATTGACGGTAACATGCAAGACGATTGCCTTCGTTGACGTATCGAGAATCGTGTACGCCTGCGTTTGCTTGACATCGAACATAGGCGGAAACTTCGCTTGGGCGAAGGTATCACCGTCGATGGACACGTCCATGCGCAGCCCTGTCCTGTCTTCGTCCACGGCCGCCACGATCAGGAAATCATCCTGGACCGCGAACGCGAGAATATCTTTAAATTGCACTTTCTCATTTTTGAAGTAATCTGTCGAGGACACAAGTTCTACAATGGAGCCAATTGCTCGCTCACAAAATATCAGTTTCTCGTCCGTGGACTTCTGAAGGCCGACAGCAAACATGCACTGTTTATTCACTCCGGACAGGAGCGGGTTCCATTTCTTGCCGTTATTAGTACTGTAGTGTGTCTCAACCACGCAGGGCCGTCCCTGCGGCAGTTTGGAGCAGTCCATTTGGCCATGCCATATCAGCCAGTCCGAATGGTCTTTGTGAAAAGTGATGATCTGAGCGCCAACTTTGTTCGGTTCCGTCGGGGTCTTGAGCGGGTCAAATTTTTTTCCGCGATCGGTCGAGACAAAGTGTTGTGCAGTATTCGTAATGAGATAGACATAGTCCGAGTTGTATGGGTGAGGGTATATCGCGACGATGTCTTTTGCAGCAACCGGTTTCCAACTTGCACCGTGATTGTCGGAGATATGTACGATATTCAAGGAAGTCCGGATAATGACGGTTTCGTCTTTGTCTTTTGAGTCGGGCGGACGCTCGAGATAGTAGTACTCTTCAACCTTGCCGTCGATAAGATTGGTCTTGAATTCGACCTTGTCATCTGCGGCAAGATGCAACGAAGACGAGTTAATGAGCTGGATAGTTGGGATCTGCGATTTGCATGTTAGTATGTGGATTGGAGATCAGTGATGGGACGCACATCAGAGTCGGTAGAGAGGTCGACAGCTGCGGCGCGAAAAACGTCGAGCAAGAGCAGGTGCAGCAGGAGCAGCAGGCTGAAGTAGCGAGCCATTGTGTCCCGCGGCCAAACAGTAAGCAAAGCAAGCAGTCTGGTGGACTGAGAATGAGTGTTCGAGGGGATACAGCGACCGTGGTTCTGACGCGAGGCCTGGGTATTAAGCGAACGTTTCTGAGTGGGTGTGTCCATGATTTTGAATGCCGCTGTCGTCACGACAACGTGCACGTGACATTCACGTGCTGACCACCTTGCCCTACGGCAGTCAGGCTTCTGCACTCTTGACTCGAGCAGCCAGAATATCTTCAGTCGTTCGACATTCATGCGCCAATCTCTATCAATGATGGATACGCTGTGTTGGTCCAAGGATGCGCACGTCAAATGGCGCAGGTCTGGAGTCTGGATGCACCAGACTTGTCACAGATGTCTGACAACAACGGAATAAAGCTCATTACGTTCATATTAACTGCAAAGCGCTGCCTCTTTCGATATCAAAAGAATATCTTGGACGTTTACGCTTATAAATGCATAACTCTTATTCTCCTGGACGTGTCATAGGTCATCAGGAAAGAGTCTGTTGATAATTAGTGCATTGCTGCAACAACAGTTTCGAAATATCATCGGCCGTGATTCGCTCTATGGGAGACAGACATGCTTCAGATAGTTTTTATTCGAATCAGCGCCATGCCACATCATTCAATCCTTTTAACACTTCATCTCAAGACATAGTAGAAATACAAATCAAGGTGACAAAATATAAAAAGACAAAAACCCCTAATGCGAGATGCTGCATTTTCGCGACCAATCCGTGTCCCGTGCTGTAGATTCGATATTTATTTTTAATGCCACAATGATGAATTTGAAGTTACTTCTTCGACGCTTCTAACTCCTTGATACGATCCTCAACTTTGGACACATGGCGCTGGAGCTGCAAGAGATCTTCGAGCAGGAGAGAGTTTGAGTCGCGGTAGACGTCGAGAATGTAGTAGTAGCCAAATAAACCGGTGACTGACGTTCCCAGGAAGAAGCCGAAAAGCCTGGAAATAACGTTAGTAACACGACACGACTGCAGATCGATTAGAGGACATACGCTCCACGCACACCTCCGACGGGCTTGCGGGGCTTCTTTGCTGGCGCGACTGGCGCAGCGACGGTCGCGGTGTTGGATCGCGCGGCGGAGGAGGAAAGTTGCCGGATGTTGACGGCTCGTACAGAAGCGTGGACAGACGTCGCAGACCTTCGTAGCAGTGTTGACATTGTGAACAAACCCGAGATATAAAATACGAATAGAGTGGAAATGTAGCCGCTATGAGTAATAATGCGATATGGCGGAAACGCCAATATGATTGGTGATTGACTGCGGGGATTGGATTGTCAGAGGATGAAATTGCGATAATGCCACTTGCGATGGAAGAGAGCGGAGCGTTCGGGGACGCGGAGTGAACACAACCGCCGACCGAACCAACGTGCAACCGGTTCATTCCCCGCGCGGGCTTCCGCACCTCAACTATGATACAAAGTGCCTACAACAGCGGATTATTGGAGTCTGTACTCGGCGCTTATTAACCTGACAATAATCCGTACGTATTACGCAAATGTCGCATCCGCTTGCTATACTCATGGACGACAAGAAGTGCCTGTGGCAGTTGACGACATCCATATTCAATACAGTATTGCCGTCGGAAGTAACTCGTCGGAGTCGACGCATTGCCAGCCCGACGACGTTCGACTCAGTTCGACATCATCCATAGCCGACACATAGATGATTAACTAAAACTTATTGTTACATAGTCGTCTAGAATACAACACATAATATGCTACAAATAATCGCTGTTACTCCTGTGCAACCTGCGGCAATGGTCCCTCGATAGTGTCGTCCCACCTGACTTTCTCAACACCACTCGCATCCCGGCCACCACCCCTTACGCCTGTCCGCTCCTCGACCTCCTTCACGATCCGGTCTATCTTGGTCTCTGCGTCCTCAACCAGTCTGAGCCCTCGTCCTGTATCCGTAGAATCGCGGTCAATCAATCTCGCAAGCCTCCTCTCACCCTGTTTCAATACTGCAACCTTGCCCTCCCGAAGCTCAAAAAGATTCCTCGTATAAAGCTCATCAACACCACCAACTTCCTCTTCCAGAGCCTCGATCCGCTCCTTCAACGTCGCAGCAGTGCCCCACACATTCACTGCGTTGGCCCGCGTGGCGAATATTCCGGGCGCAATGATTTTGTCCGAATGGTATGCCGACCCGAGCACTTGCTCCATCCACTCGTGATGCCGCGCGTACCGTGACGCCGAAATCTCTCGCGCCGAAACAGTGTCAAGTTCGTCTGCTGCCCCGACCATGTCTTCGTCGTCAAGACTGAGCAACAAGTTGTGGTGCGCTGCATACACAGATGCCGGCGGCCCCTGCGATTGAGATTGCTGCTGTTGAACAGATGCTGGAGCTCCAGGAGGCACTTGTCCTGGCACTCCGCCTGGTACGCCCGGAACTTGTCCTGGCGCTCCGCCTGTCATTTGGCTTGGAACAGGGTTAGGAGCACCGAGCGGCATTTGCGGCATGTGGTGCTGAGGTGGCGCGGGATAGCCGTGGGGTGTCTGCGGCTGTACATGATGCGGTGGTGGCACCGGACCATCTACGCGCATCCGTTTCGCGGCCGGCGACATCGGCATCGGCGGTGCTGGGTGGTGGTACATTGTGTTGTGGGTTGTGTATGGCGTGTGGATGGAATAAGCAGAATCAAAAAGGCGACGTCTATGCTCGTCTATGCTCGTAATCCGTACATACAGTATGTGTAAAGTACTGCAATAAGTGATATCCAAATGGATGAGATGCTGAGTGGATTTGAATCCGGTTGTGTTCAATGTGGTAAAATATAGTCAATCTCGATCCTCCAGTTGGATGCGATGAGAGCGGCGCAAGAGTTGTGGACCCCTTGGGTTAGGGATGACGAAGTATCGTCAGAACATAAAAATGTCACTGCCAATAAGCTAACCCATAAAATAGTAAGTTACGATCATTAATATTACAATTGGCACTTAACACAGATATCTGTATTTTTGTACTAGGTCTTTCAGTTCCTTTTTAGTCGGAATATCAGGTGGTAAGCAGTGACACAATTTAGAAAGTGAAATGTAATATCAATGTACTAAGATCTACTGTCGAATGATGAATAATGCACTATGCACGTGTAGCTTTGCATTCAAGTTTTTGACAACATGTTTGCGATAAGCTAGCTGGTTCCAAGAATGACACCTGTCCGGAAATATGGAATCCATGTATGCGGAGTATAATGCGAACGTCTTCAACATCTGAGGCGACTGAGACGTCTTCCGAGGCCGTAATTAAATACAATGCACGTCACCTGAATAGTAAACTAGACAAAATGCATTGAATTCTATACGTACAATCTATTTCTTCTTCTCATTCTCCTCCGCTACCAACAACCCAGTCGTCTCCTTAACCGCTCGTCTTGACTTTCTCACGGCATCATCAATCGCTGCCCGACTATCCTTCCTGAACTTATTCACACTCTCCACGAAGCCCGTGATGGCATTCGTCGTCTTCATGTGCGCGTCTGCAACAGCGGGCACCATGACCTCGAACTTCCAAATCAAGTTTCCAACATTTCCATACGTAGTCGGCAAAAAGTACGCGAAAGCCGCGATACCGAAGGCACCGGGAACGAGTAGCCCACGCACAACAACATTCCTCTTGCGGGCCACAATGCTTCCCGTGAGCGTCGCTACAAGCACGTATATTGCTCCGGGCAGCAACGGCTCGTGCTCGCTCTTCAGCTCCGAAACTGTGGTCGTGACTGTGGATTCCGCGGAAAGATATTTCTCCATCGCGACGTCAAGGTGTACGGAGACAAAATTAGCTGTCCGACTCAAGTATTCGCGCGCAGACTTAACGTAGGACTCCAGGAGCGCGGGAGGCTGTTTGATCACGATCGGCGGCGCCGAGTTCGGGACTGCTGGTTTCTCATCGTCGTAAATCGATTTTTTCTTCAGCCAAAGGTTAGAGCAACATCACAAACGACCGAAACGACTATAAATGTACATACAGTCTCGGCCTTGATTATTGGGACAGAGTTAATAAGGAGCGTGCCGCCTGTTGCGCCGAGGACAAATGACGCGGCGAGCGTGCGAGTAGGATGCATCGCTCCCTGTTTTCGTCAGTTCTGACTTTCCCACATGGTAGGTACATTAATAAATAAAACAAACCTGACGACCTGCTGACGCAAATCCACGGATGAAGGACATTATGATAAATTGGTGGTGCAATGCAATATGCCGATCCACTCGCTACTGGCGAAAATGATGTGTCGAGGCGATTGGCGGGCTGTCTACTTGTGCGGCTCAGACATTTCTTACGAATAACAACCTGACGATGATCGCGCTTACTGCCACCGTAAATGCCAAAGTCTTTCTACCGGAGATAGATACCAACTTGTTAGAAATGAGACCATAAAAGATCATGTATTACGCCAGGCAGAGTGTAATATAAATCGTTGAGGAAATTAATACAGTTCAAACAAAATATATGCTTTTTTCTAGATTACAACAGAGATAAACAAAAACAATGCAATATGTACTAAACTACCTACTAATAGCGATATCGTCAATCCGCAGCAACGACTTAACAGTCTCAGCAGCAAGCTGAATCGCACTAGTGCTAACCAACAACGGCTGCAAAACGTTCTCGTCCACAATATTCTTTGCGGCGCCTCTTCGGACGCTCACACCTGCATTTCGCTCGCCGCGCTCGTGCCGACTCCGCAAGTCAGTCACCACTTGGATACTGTTCAATCCTGCGTTCTCGGCAAGCGTAGTCGGGATAACTTCCAATGCGTTGGCGAATTCCTGCCAGCAAAATTGCTCCGTTCCAAACTTTGCTCGGGATTCCCGCGCGAGTGTCCGCGAGACTTCGACTTCAGGCGCACCGCCACCAGCAATTAACGCGCGTTCCTTGGCGAGGCATCTAATGACACACAGCGCGTCATGGAGCGATCGCTCAGCTTCGTCCAGCACAAGCTGATTCGCGCCCCGGACGAGGATGGAGACCGTTTGGCTTGCGTTCTTGACGCCCGTGACTTTGACAACCCGCGAGCCCGACGACTGGACTTCCTCGATCAGTTCGGCCTGCCCCAGCTTGTCTTCTGAGAATGACTCGATGTCAGCGACAGGTTGGCACCCGGTGCTCTTGCAGATGAACTCAATCTCGTCGCGCTCAATGTCCTTGATAACCAAGATGTTCAGCTTTGCCAAGAAATGGAGCGACAGATCGTTGACAGCGTCCCGGAGAATGCTCTTCTGGATCAATAAGACATTGCATTTTGCCTTCTTGATTTTCTTGCAGATATTCAGCAGATATGTTCTCTCCTCCTTCAAGATCTTGTCCATCTGGCGGTAATCATTCACGACAACCTGGTTCTCCATATCTGGCTTAGGTGGAGAAATCTGGAATTGGATGAGACCAATCCGGGCCTTTTCCATCCGCGAAGGACCGCCCGCGGTTTTGATAACATGTTGCGTCAGGACCAGGCCGTCAACGAGTTCGGTGTCCTCGATCGTACCACCTAGTTCTTTGACGAGCTTGATGTTGGCCAAGTCGACGTTTTTCGCGACGGCAGGGTTAATTACGCGGAGCACAGCCTCGACGGCCATCGGCGCGAGAGTCGACGAGAATTGCGAGACAATCTAATAATGTTAATATTGAACTGACTAGAAAGCATGAAGTAACGCACCTTCGAGCTCAATGATGTGCTTGCGGCACGCATAAGAGACGTTCGGTCGCTTAACTCGACCGGGATAGACATGTCCTGGAGAATCTCGACCGCACGCGCAGCTGCACGCTGGAATGACTCTGCAATAATAGTTGGGTGAATGCCTTTCAAAAGTAACCGTTCAGCAGCACCAAGCAGGCCCCCGGCAATGACAACAACAGATGTGGTACCGTCGCCAGCCTCGACATCTTGCGCAGCTGACAGATCAACCAGCTTTTAAATTAGTATACCTCTAGATAGTGGAACAAAATCTCGCGTACCATTTTAGCGGCTGGGTGCATGACAGCCATGTGCTTCAAGATTGTGTGTCCGTCGTTTGTGATAATAACTTCACCTCTTCCGGTTTTAATCTGTATGGGAATTAGTACCAGGCCAGCTCTGAATTCCCTGTGAAATATTCATACCATCTTGTCCATGCCTTTTGGACCCAGCGAAGTCCTGATTGCGTCCGCCACAGCTACAGGTCATTAGACTAGCTCAATTCCTAACACAACGTATTCACTTAAATCAGTCAGAATAAACGTACCTCTCGCGGCGACGATATTCGCCTTGCGGACCTCTTGAGGCTTTTCTTTATCCTTGAACGCGGTAATACTCCCCCCAGAAGGTGCACTAGGAACAGCCATATTCGCAGTATCCCTACAAACACAATTCCTATACGATTATTACACTAATTCAATGCACGAAGCGTAGCAGGCCGGGGATGACAAGGAGATCACGAGGCGTGAGGATTGTTTCTTTCAGGCACTATTATGAGGAAAAACGCGTTCCATACTGTTTCCTAAGATGGAATGTGTGTTATGCAGTTATGCCGTAGTTGCTGTGCGTTAGAACTGACAGTGGCGTAGATGCGCGCACGACGCGACAGCATTTACTCAAAGCCTCTGTAAGCACGAGACTGCCGTGTGTCATCAGCGACTTATCAACCTATCTTCTACACACTAGATTCATTCGAATCCGTCGATCCATACAGATTTTCGATTTACAATGCCGCCTAAAGCAGACTGGGAAAAGTATCGCGCGCCGGCCGAAGATGCAGACAAGAAAGAGGACAAGATTGTACCTCTGTCAGAGGATGATATCGCGGTCTTGAAGACTTACGTATGTGATCCAATCGATTGCTCAAAGTTGTGAATACGGGGCTAATGAATTACTGGGACAGGGTGCCGCGCCGTATGCTGCTGCGTTAAAGAAGCTCGAGAAAGATATCAAGGATGTACAGGGTCGAGTTAATGACAAGATAGGTGCGTTGCCACTTTAGGCTGGTGTGAGTTGATTGTTGCTAACGGGATTTTAGGAGTCAAGGTATATCGAGTGGAGCCGGTTTATTTATTGAAGTCTAACGAGTCGATTGCTAGGAATCTGATACCGGACTGGCGCCGCCGCATTTATGGGATATCATGGCGGACAGGGTCCGAATGGCAGAGGAACAGCCGCTGCAAGTTGCGCGGTGTACGAAGATTATTCAGTCTGAGGACGACCCAGAGAAGTCGAAATATGTCATCAATGTAAAGCAGCTGGCTAAGTTTGGTATGTCATGGATATTTACTGGTATATGTTGGTACTGTTCTAACATGAGTAAGTTGTTGGCCTGGGCGAGAGGGTTAGTCCTACTGATATCGAGGAAGGCATGCGAGTTGGGTAAGTCAATTTCTTACTACGGGCTACTTGGAATGAGTTATGCTAAACCGTTGTTGGTAGTGTCGATCGAAATAAGTATCAGATCCAGTTGCCGCTGCCGCCGCGAATCGATCCGTCCGTGACGATGATGACAGTCGAGGAGAAGCCAGATGTGACTTATGGCGATGTTGGTGGTTGCAAAGACCAGATTGAGAAGCTGCGTGAGGTTGTTGAATTGCCGCTGCTGTCGCCCGAGCGATTTGTGAACCTTGGGATCGACCCACCCAAGGGCATTTTGCTGTATGGACCTCCAGGAACCGGAAAGACGCTTTGCGCGCGTGCGGTTGCGAACCGTACGGACGCGACATTCATTCGGGTGATTGGATCTGAGCTTGTGCAGAAGTATGTCGGCGAAGGTGCGCGAATGGTGCGCGAGCTGTTCGAGATGGCGCGTACGAAAAAGGCGTGTATTATCTTCTTTGACGAAATCGACGCCATCGGTGGGGCCCGCTTTGACGACGGCGCGGGTGGTGATAACGAAGTCCAGCGTACTATGCTCGAGTTGATTACACAGCTTGACGGATTCGACCCGCGTGGAAATATCAAGGTTATGTTTGCGACTAATAGACCGAATACTCTTGACCCGGCACTCTTGCGACCGGGTCGAATTGACCGCAAGGTCGAGTTCAGCTTGCCAGATCTCGAAGGTCGTGCGAATATTCTGCGGATCCACGCCAAGTCGATGTCAGTCGACCGTGATATCAGATGGGAGCTGATCTCGAGACTGTGCCCGAACGCGACAGGTGCAGAGCTGCGATCTGTGTGCACAGAAGCAGGAATGTTTGCTATACGGGCACGGCGGAAGGTCACGACAGAGAAGGACTTTTTGTTATCGGTGGAGAAAGTGATTAAGAGCAACTTGAAGTTCAGCAGCACGTCGCAGTACATGCAGTACAATTAGCGTTGCATACAGTTAGATATATTATGCTATTATGTAATGTACTATACACATAGTTATCAGGCATAGCATTGCTACGTAGATGCTGCTATTTGCAACCGAATCGCGTGTGCACGCGGATCTGTTCTTGTTAACTTTTACAGCCAGCTCCCATCTTACGAAGCAGGATGAGTGTTGAGTGACCCTGTGCTATTGCCAAACAACGCACTGTGATTGGCCAATTGGCTTCCGGCGGGGTTCTGTCGGAGGTGCCCTAACCCGTGCCAGTCTCGGGACAAGGACCGGAAGGCCGTCACTAGCACTGAAAGTTTGTCGGCGGAAGAGATATCAACGCTCACTATGAAACCTGTGAATCTGGTGTGCACTGATATCTCGAAAGCCTGCTATATAAAAACATGTGCGCGAGTCCCGGCTCCGCATTACACTTACACTCCGCGATCTCGAAATCCAGTCCTTCTCTTCTCACCTCTGCCTCCTCGTCTCCAGCACTCACTTGCTCTCTCCACTCAAATTCAACACAATGCTGTCTTTCGCTAGGCGGTCCTCGTCGGTAAGTCCTCAATATGGTGTATAAAATACGCTAGCCTGCTCTGATTGCCTCATCAACCCGTCGACGTCATATTTTTAAATATTTGCTAACAATCTGATCTAGCGTCTTGCCGCGATTTCCCGCTCTGCCCCCTCTGTTCGGTGCTTCTCGGCCTCTTCACCAGCAAACAAAATAATTGCTCCGAATGTACGTGTTGCTTACTTGCGCGCTTGTTGCCGAAGCAAAAAAGTGGTCGTTTCCGACGTTTAGAGGTGGCCCATACTGACATATCGCAGCCGCTGCGCGCAAAAGAAGCCTCCCCGCACATCTCCTCCAAGTATCCTGTTGTCGTACGCATTCCCTGTTCCTGTTGAATACTGCGAGAACCTGGTAGCTGATATAATCAGGATCACGAATATGACTGCGTTGTTGTCGGCGCCGGCGGTGCCGGTCTTCGCGCTGCTTTCGGGTTAGCCGAAGCCGGCTTCAACACCGCCTGCATCACAAAGCTCTTTCCGACGCGCTCCCACACCGTGTACGTGCCTAATCCAGATACTGGAACTGTGATATTATATACTAATAAGTAATAGCGCTGCTCAGGGTGGCATTAATGCCGCGCTCGGGAACATGCACGAGGACGACTGGCACTGGCATATGTACGACACGGTCAAGGGTTCGGACTGGCTCGGTGACCAGGACGCAATCCACTACATGACGCGCGAGGCACCTCAGTCCATTATCGAGCTGGAACACTACGGTGTGCCGTTCTCCCGTACCGAGAGTGGCCGAATCTACCAGCGCGCGTTCGGTGGTCAGAGCAAGGACTACGGTCACGGTGGCCAGGCCTACAGGTGCTGCGCCGTCGCCGACCGAACCGGCCACGCTTTGCTTCACACTCTCTATGGTCAGTCCCTCCGTCACAATACTAATTTCTTCATCGAGTTCTTTGCCCTCGACCTGTTGATGGAGAATGGCGAGTGCGTCGGCGTTATGGCCCTGAACCAGGAGGACGGCACTCTCCACCGCTTCCGCGCTCACAAGACCGTCATCGCAACCGGTGGATACGGACGTGCGTACTTCTCGTGCACTTCTGCTCACACTTGCACTGGTGATGGTATGGCTATGGTCACCCGTGCTGGTCTTCCCCTCCAGGATCTCGAGTTTGTGCAGTTCCACCCAACTGGTATCTATGGTTCCGGATGCTTGATCACTGAAGGTTCCCGTGGTGAGGGTGGCTACCTATTGAACTCTGAGGGCGAGCGATTCATGGAGCGATATGCACCAACTGCTAAGGATCTTGCTTCGCGCGACGTCGTGTCAAGGTCGATGACATTGGAGATTCGCGAGGGCCGTGGTGTTGGCCCCTTGAAGGATCACATCTACCTCCAGCTCTCACACTTGCCTGCCTCTGTCCTGCACGAGCGCCTGCCAGGTATTTCTGAGACGGCCGGCATTTTCGCCGGCGTCGACGTCACGAAGGAGCCGATCCCGGTGTTGCCGACTGTCCACTACAACATGGGTGGTATCCCGACCAAGTACACTGGCGAGGTTGTGACCATCGACGAGAACGGCAACGACAAGGTCGTTCCTGGCTTGCTCGCGTGCGGCGAGGCCGCGTGCGTGTCTGTCCACGGTGCCAACCGTCTTGGTGCCAACTCGCTACTCGATCTCGTTGTCTTTGGCCGTGCTGTCTCCCACACCATCCGCGACACGTTGACCCCTGGCACGCCACACAAACCTGTTTCCGCCGACATTGGCGCCGCGACGATCGCCAACCTCGACAAGCTCCGCACCGCAGACGGCCCGCGCTCGACCGCGTCTATCCGTCTCGATATGCAGCGCGTCATGCAGACCGACGTCTCCGTTTTCCGAATGCAATCCTCCCTCGAGGAAGGTGTCCGGCGCATCACCGAGGTCGACAAGACCTTTGAGGAAGTCGGCACGAAGGACCGCAGCATGATTTGGAACTCTGATCTGGTCGAAACACTGGAACTACAGAACTTGTTGACCTGCGCCATGCAAACCGCGTACTCTGCCGTCGCGCGGAAGGAGTCCCGTGGCGCGCACGCACGGGAGGATTACCCTGAGCGTGACGACGAGAACTGGATGAAGCACACGCTGTCGTGGCAGCATGCTCTTGGCGAGCCCGTCGAGCTCAAGTACAGGGAGGTCAACAGCCACACTCTTGACGAGGCCGAATGCAAGCCCGTTCCGCCTGGCAAGCGTGTCTACTAAAAGCCCGCGCCACGATCTTGAGTCGTGTACGAGTGACGAGGAAATATGTCACGATTCTAAACTATCAAACAATTTGAATCCTTGTAAAAATTAACTGAAATGACTTGCGCGCGTGTAAGAACGATCGGAGTAGGACGTGTTACATAATCGGATGGGTATTTATTTCATGCATGGAAAAGAGACGATGTTGTTTATTCGTTTGTATTGATACATTGTTATAAGTTATTATATATGTTTATTAATATTTATCGAGCAAACGTATTGATACATAACCAAACTACCAACATATTAAAGAAACATGATAACCACCTCGAAACACCAGCCGAATTTAAAATAGTTACTATACAGAGTTTCGAACATACACGTCCTTGATTTCGCGCAGGACCGTCGTGAGCTCGTCCAACTTTGCCGCCACGCCAGCATTATCGTTCGTCATGCGTTCGACTGCCCTCGTATTGCGTTCGACTGCCTCTACTAGTGCCGTGATCATGCGATTGCTCATTGTGCCTGCACCGGCCACGACGTTAGCTGTCGAGCTTGCCGTCGGCATACCCTGCGGCACCGAAGTCGGCCCGGACTGCACCACATTCACAGGCTGGACTGTTCTCTGCCGCTTTCGACGACCCGAACTGTCGTCCACGGCTAGTTGCTGCTGCGCGCTCTGGACGGACTGCGACTGCACGGGTTGCAACGTTGCGTCGCCGCTCCTGATCGCCTCGATCCGCGTCATGACGCCGTGCATGAGCACAAACACCCGCAGACTCATCGGCGTCCGCGACTTGCCCAGTAAGTCCCGCTGCTCCTTAACCCCTAGCTTCCACCACGCGCTCCCGCTCTCAATCCCGCGGTCGTAGGTGATGGTCGCGCCGGGCGGCACATGCGTGAAACGTTTGTCGTAGTCGAGGATGAAGAAGTACGTCATTCTCAGGAACTTGAATTTCTCGAGCAGAGACTTTGGCGTCCGGCGCTTCATTGAGTCGGGTGTGCTGTTGCCGTTGCCATTGCCGGGCCCAAGCATGTCGAATTCTGCGCTGGGCGTCACGCTCGCGAACCAGAGTGCGCCTAGTCCGGTGCCAGTCGGTCGCAGGTCACCGGAGTAGAACCGACAGACTTGGTCGAAGAGCTGTTCTCTGTTCTCGAACTTGACCAGACCGGTTCCCGTCGCGTTGCTGGACGCACTCGTTTCCCATGTTGCGCCGGCTGGAGGGGGTTGGGTCATTGCGAGATAGTACGATTTCAAGAGCCGCGACATCTCGGCGTCGGTCCATTTCCGGTTCTGCTGGTCATCGGCCAGGGCGGCTTGCGTGCCTGACGGAGTGGCCGACATTGGAGACGAGAGGAGTGGAATTGGCGCCGACGACGCCGACGGCGGCATCATCTGCATATTGTACCTGAAGGACAGGTTAGAAGTTGACTGATCGCAGTTAGTTGTGATAAGACGGCAACTCACGGTGTGCTCCTCCCAGAGCAGGATACTGATAGCAAGCCTGCGCGCGCGCGACAACACGCGCTCGAAAGACGAGGTTCGCTTGTGGAGACTGAAGCAGACTAAGACGGACCGTCCTGTGAGAAGAGTGTAAACAATAATTGGGACTTTCAAGGTTGAACTCGGGGGGGGTGGTTGTGAACCGCGGCTTAGGCGAGTTGAGTTGAGTTGAGTTGCGATCAAAGAAGCGGTCGAACGGTTGGGTTTATCAAACCAAACCCGGATTGGAACCCGTCTCGACCCGTCATTTCGGGTTGGATTACATCATAGCCCGGAACATGACAAACCACACACTGTCAGGTTGGGAACGATCACCATATTGATGTGCCGAGACATATATATAATACGATAAGCAGCTCGACAGTCGTTTCACATTGGCAACGATATTGAAGACAAGAGTCAAATCAGCCATGTCGCCTACTTCGCGTGAGTTGCTCGGCGAGATCAAGAAGTTCGTCCCCCCGCTGCTGGAAAAGTTCCATAAAGGCCAGGGTATGTGCTTCCGAATTTACGTTGAATGCATCACTAATGAATTTGATCTCAGCTGGTCGAATTGCTGTTGTGGGAGGATCCGAGGAGTAAGTAGCATGAGCATAATCCCGATTCAAGCATGTAACTAACCAAACAGCTACACTGGCGCACCTTACTTTGCAGCACTAGCAGCAACTCTACTTGGAGCCGACATGTCGCATGTCATTTGCGAGCGCGGCGCGGCCCAGGTAATCAAGTCGTACTCCCCGAATTTGATGGTGCATCCCTACATGCGCGACTCCAACTCACTTACTCCAGCCTCGACTACCACGCCGTCCATCAGCACGCTCCTCAACGACGAGATCCTTCCTCCAATATACGCCCTCATGTCGCGACTACATGTCGTCGTTGTCGGTCCCGGCCTCGGGCGCGACAAGGTCATGCTCGAGATCGCGACGAAGGTCATTGAGAGAGCCAAAGAGCTCGGCCTGCACATTGTCATCGATGCCGATGGGCTGTATCTGGTTCAGCAATCGCCGGATGTGATAAAGGGCTACACGAAGGCCATCTTGACGCCGAATATCGTCGAATTCCAACGGCTTAGTAATGCGCTCGGTGTCGAGATACCGAAAGGATTTCCCGAGGACGCAGCCACTGCGAAGAGGACATGCCACGCACTCGCCAAGGCGTTTGGCGGACCAGTTGTGGTGGCAAAGGGCAGAGTCGATTACATCTCCGACGGCAACTTTGAATTCACGTGCGACATGCCGGGCGGCAAGAAACGTGTCGGTGGCCAGGGAGACACATTGTCAGGCACGCTCTCGACGTTCTTGGCGTGGAAGCACGCTTATCAAAGTAGAATATGGGACCACGACGTGTCGCTGGACGAGCCGAGTCTCATGATGCTGTCTGCTTACGGCGCGGCCGCTATCACGCGGTATTGCTCGCGTGCCGCGTATGGAAAGTACGGAAGGGCAATGTTGGCGAGTAATCTGAGCGAAATGGTGGGTGACGCATACTCCGCGTTGCTAGAAGACGACAAGTATAGGATTTAATGTACATTTTGCTAATAAAGCATATTCCTCGTCAATTACTCTGGAACGACATCTAAATCTTCTGGCCCAAAACTGTGAGGCAGCATGGCAGTCAGAGGTTCCATCACAAACGTGCCGTCTGCGGCAAACATGTAGATCTCAATGTTTGGTGCAAATTCACGCAGAACTTGTCTGCAGATGCCGCATGGCGAGGTATATGTGCCGGAGCTAGATGCGACGCCAATAGCCTTGAACTGCTTGTATCCAGTGGTCTATGATACGGTTAGAGTTTGATGATATGAGAAAATGTAGAATCATACGACTGCTTTCACAATTGCCGTCTGTTCAGCACAGATACACGCTCCATAGCTTGCATTTTCGACGTTGGCACCTGCGGACCGTTAGATAAACTCTCGCGCTCTACACCAAAGATCCGAACCTTCGATATGTGTGCCGTCTTGAGCAACTAGTACTGCACCGACGCTACTGAATGTGAATCATTGACGCCGCAATTCGTAACGACCGGCTTACCGAAACTTTGAATATGGCGAATATGACAGCGATCGCGCTAGATAGTGAGAAATCAGTACGTTGGCGTCCGGATCAAACACCGAATTGGATAAGCGCACCGTCAATTGTCTTGGCCGACAACACCTTAATTTCTTCAGCTGTAAGACGACCCATGGGAGTGCTCATATGTTTTAATATGAATTTATATTGATCCTTCGCCGGTTGGAGACGTAAATTGGTTCTATGCCGCCCAGCCAATGCTATTGTCAATTGATCGACTAGAGCATCGCCGAGCTTAATCGATTGGGAGCTGTTGGGACCCGCGACCCGTTGCCGCGACAACGGGGTTCAGGTTATTCTGGATTTGATGTCACGTTGGCTGCTCTCCCTGCCAATCCTATTTAGTTATGTGCTTTCGCAATCACATCCTACGCCGGGATAATTTCTGCCTATTCGTTTGACAATTTGCCCTAGCTAATCTTATACTGTAGCTTAAAATTGTTCAATATTGTACCTGGTAGATTTCTCCAAAAATCGACCGTAGCCCATGCGATCAACGTCTAGAGACTTCAATCAATGCACAATTTTGTTTGCACTAAACTACATTCAGATACTCTCCCCTACTCCGGCCAGAACTTGTTGTTTTGAAAAAGCTAACGAATTTGTAACTATATACATTATGAGCTGAAACAACAATGGCACTGAAGAAAGCAGAAACAAGACCAAAGAAAGCAAGGTGCAAACAACATTCGAGAAGCAACTCCCAGAAACGCGTCGCGCTCATGGTACAGTAAACCCTCGCTATAACGAACCCGCTATAACGAATTCCTCGATATAACGAAACTCATGCGTTGTCTGTACTAAAATTTCACATAAAATTCGTTATTCCTCGATACAACGACATCTGTTAGCTTTCCATTCAGTGCCATACAAAATTCGTTATATCGAGGGTGTTTGAGTGTGCAATGCCCAGCAGAAATTCTATTCCGAGCAGCCACAGCGCTGCTTTACGCGCTCAACTCTCAAGCAGATATCAACAAGGGATTATCCGCATCTAAAAAGCGTATTAGAAGCTACATAGATTCACTATATGCTGAGTGAATATGAGACAGGAAGAGATCCAGTTAGTACCATGAATGTTCTAAAAAGGACGTTGTGCAATGTAGAAGTTGTTGAAAATCAGGCTTTCATTAAAGGCGTTCTTAAACATGAGCGAGTTTTGAATGCTAGAAAGCTTAGTGGACAGCAGCACAAGGACATTAGAGCATTTTTTTTAGTTGGATTAATAAATAGCAGTATCCTTGGTATAACGCCCTCTTCCCCTTCCCATTACCCTCCCCTTCTCCTTCCTCTTCCTATTCATCTTCCTCCCATTATCCTCCCCTTCCCCTTCATCTTCCTCTTTCCCTTCCTCTTCCCCTTCCTCTTCCTCCTCTTCTTCGTCTTCCTCCTCCTTCTTTGATGAACGTCTCAAAGCGATCTCCTGCAGTTGAGCACATGGATCCCATGAGTATTTGGACATAAAGAGTCGCATTAAATGGAATAGCTTTGTCTGGAATGGGTGCAGCTCGCCATGCATTATCCGGAAACAAGTCACTTATCTTAATTCCAAGCGTGGTAGGGAGATCATCACAGATGCGCCCATCTTGAACCAGGTACTGCAGAGTTATGCACGTCCGACTTAGCCTCACAAAGTTAACCTGATGATTCGACTCACGTATTTAGAAGAAATACTGGTACCAGCTCGCCAGATTTCAATGAAAACGTCCTTCAGCTCCCCAGCCCACTTGTGGCCGCGGTACAAAAATAGAGCATGGCGGTTGTTCGAAAGGTTCAAACCCAACGTCTCACTCATGCTGCTCTCCATTAGATCAATCGCAGCTTTCACATCTCCGATATCCCGGTACTCAGTAGTAGGATTCTTGAACCGCGGTGTCTCAGTAAGACAGAGCAATATATAGACATTGACACCGTGACCATCGATCCACATGTCCTTGCTTCTACAGAGGCTTTTATAGTCCTCGCTGAACCCGGCCTCGAGAACGACTGTTAGTTACCATCCAGATACCTATATCTCACTCCTCCATCTGGCTGCTTCCTGCTCCCCTCAAACTTGCCTTGAAAGTTGTTAGTGGTGGTGGATCCATAATCCAGAATACGAGATGCCAGACTATACGTAGACAGGTATTGCCTGACATCTGCGACGATTGGATTAAGGAGACCTAATGCTGCAGATTCATGGATATTACCGGGACACGTCACCACAGTCACCGTCTCGGTGAAACTGTCATACGACAATGACGGGTACCTATAACAGCGAAAATCGTTAGCTATTTCTGAACAAGGAAATATGCAATTAGTATACTTTACCGCAGTTCCAGGTGCTCTGGATATAATTTGAGAAATGCATTTTCTAGTTGCAAATACTTTGCACGAGGCAGCTGAACATCTAGTCTCCCCTCCGGAGGGTTAATCTTCAGGAGGTTAAGTGCACTGTTATAGTTCGCATCCATGCCCTTGTCCGGCGCAGCAGAAGCATATTTGACCCCATAGCTGGCGTCAGCGCTGACCCCCAAGTGAAACGAACGCTTTTGGCAACTGACTGAGGATTGCTAGGACTACTGTTGCGCGCGAGACCACTAATCTCAAGAGATTTTACCGAACCATGGCCAACCGGTGTTCTGGTGGCTCTTTGGTCTGCATTTCCTGTCGGCTTCCGTTCATTGCGGATGACCGCTGAGATCATGATCGGCGCCACGCTGCGTGAGGCTGAGCCTGGTAGTGGATCGTGGTCTCCGCAAACGGCATCCATGACGTAATGGATGAATATCCTGATAATGTGTGGTGATTGAGATAACGAAGGGAATGCGACACATGAAAGGGAAGCTCGCGAGAACTGTTTGAAAGCAGACAGCTTGTTTGTTTATGTGCCGCACATTTCAAATTGGACCGGCCGCAGCGTAATTGTGCGATGTTTCTATCATTCTCTACCCAAGGCAAGGGTTTCTGTCTCAAGCCGAAGCAAGTCAGTTTGCAGCGACATTTTATTGTCCCATATATTAGACTATTAATTTTGTATAACTTACGAATATCCCTAGTCAAATTGTACCGATGCTGACTCTCCTCGGGCGTCGGGGATTACACCAGCCTCCTGAACCTGAGCTCACTGATCTTTTCAGAACCTCTTGTACGAGATTTTTGTAATTCAACACATCGTCACATTCTTCGGCTCATTGATGCTGTCGAGATGCACCTGTCAAACTGACTTGCGGGGTCACGTTTGCATCCCGAGAGTTGCTGTGCATATCCTGTTAATTTAAACAATTGAACTGGATACCGTCGTGTAATGTGTCAGTGATTAGCCGTGTTCGCATCATTGTCATATTGACGCGATTCGGGTCTTTAACCAAGTGATGTGCGCATAAAATTGCTTAAAGCTAGCTATAGGCGTCATGATTGGGACAGTCGGGCATATTCGCGGGGAAGGAGGAGCAATAGGATTATTGTGGCACGTTGCCGTTTAGTCGGCTACTATTGATATTAACATTTTGGGGAGATCTCATTGAAAACTGATGAACAGTTGTCCTTTGCGTTCGTTATACCGACGGCGTTAACACCGATGAGCGGGGTTAGGGGTACTCTGTGCTTCCTTGCCCACGAAGCAGGAAGTATGAGGTCTGAAGTAACTGCAGAGCTGCAAGTAACAGTCAAGGTCGACTGCAGCCAACCCGGAACCCTGAGAAATCTCCGAGCAAAGATATGATTATTTTGTACATAGTCGTAGAGATATAAACTTCTATTGATGTCGGAGAGAGAAGGTCCCAACGTACAACACAGAAAAATGTCTTACAACGAGTTCACGATCTATCAGAACCCCTCCGACGCGATGCAAACTGCCACTACTGAGTCCAGAACCCAAAAAGTTCGTCCGCCTCGGAAACCCTGAGCCCCTGAGCCGCTGCAGGGTACTAGCAGAAAGCCGGTTTACCTAACATTAATATCCACGGTTTGCTCATCAGGATGGATTCACAATTACACGATGGACGTAGTTTAGCAGAGTGGGAAGAATTATTCCGGAGGTTAGATATTGACGCTGGATCTTGTCTTGACACCGAATACCCGCAATCCGCCATTCTCCCTAATTTCCTAACCCGCAACTGCGCAACTATGACGTGTTGCCGAAACCTTGAGTACTGCCCTAATCCATTTACGTGTGATGAACCACCTCGTTGTCTAGAGATATCATAATAGTATCTCGTGTGCAGAATCAATTTTAGTGTTCTGAAAATGTCGTCAGTTTCTCACGGAACCGAAGCTGATCGTTTCGACTATGCGTTGCAGTTCGTCGGCCGCTGCCCATTCGACCAAAGACTGGACATCGTCCTCTCCAGGCTCAACTACTTGCGGCTGCAAGAAGCGGCGGAGGAACTGTTCGGTTTAGGAGTTCGGTAAGCAGCGCGGCTTTATGAGTTGGCGGAAGTCTACAGCATCTCGAGACTGACATTGACAGCCGCGGGTTTCCAAGATTGGAGTATAATTCACTACTGTCGCGTGCAACAATAACCACTAATCCATCCTCTCTAAACACGTTAGTCCACGAAGAAATCAGTTGCTCTATTCTCCGTCAAACAGTGTCGAAACTAGAGGAGCATGGACTTCGGTATAAGGTTTCGAGTAGCGTGGAGCGCGGCTTTAGTGATGAGTCGGCCATTACCAAGCGATATCGCGGGTCGCGGAAGATTGTGGATTATGGGATGCTATTTTGCGAGGATAATAATTCATACATGCGGACATGTGCGATAATCGGAGGACCCATGCAACAGTATTCTAGTATCCAGGACGACGTCCGACTTTTGCTCTACGGCACTAGATATCAGGCTGTCATTTTAGTCGGCATCGAGGAACGGCCGGCATATAACTCTCCAATTGTCGATGAAGCTGTTGACTGCGTCAGACCAGACTATGGTCTCGAACTTCAACTTGTGCACCAAGGATTTTCGCATACCCTTAAAGAGACTCCCCTTGGTCCATACATGTACGACAATTTTGCCTGGGGGGGTAAAATTTCCAACTTTTTTCTTGAAGTGTATAAGAGACACGGACGAAGCTCTCGAACCGAAGTGAGGAGACATGTAAGTACCTTGGAGTAGGTTTTGTGCGCTTCTAACTTCTTTATGCATCAGGTTATTGTTGAAGATGGAAAGCGTATTGAACAAAGAATGTTGAGTCTCAATCTTACCATCGGTGAAGTGGCTCCTATAGCGCAAGTAAGAAGGTCAGACATAGGAAGTACGCCAATAGAAATTGATGTCGACTATATTTTATATTGTCTCGAACTTGCGATTAGCGGGACGGGGTATGAGCGGTTTCAAGTGTACTGTTTGCATCCAGAGCGCTCGGCCTGAGTACTTCGGGACAAATATGGGGTTGAATTGTAACAATGTTTTATTCAAGGTTTGGTTTGACTTTTTAGATGTCACGTTTACATTTCTGTCGAAGCAGAAGTCAAAAGACTTGGATCAACTCTCGAATAGCGATTCTATTTGACTTTGGCTTTTATATGTTGACCTTCATTCAAAGTGAAACCCATTATCCCAACTGACAGTTGCTAATCTGGACAACATGTCTTCGTAGAACGATTTGACGATGTCATAATGAAATAGGCATAATGCTGCCTCAGTATTGCTGATTTGGACAAAGAGACCGCGAACTTTCATCGGAAGGAGGAAATTTGTCGTCGTTCCCAATGCTGGCCGTGATGTGATTGAACACGGCCAGACGGCTCCGACAATCACCTGCCTTGCATCGCCAAAAGAGACGTCTCGCGTGCCTGGGTCATGTTGGCAAATTCATTATCCACGAATCGTTGAACTTGCCAGCCTGTTCGCAATCCGGAATCGGCTATGACTTGGCGGGTTAAGTTACCTCGTAAATCATACAATTTGCCACGCTACCCGTACACGATAACGACGACTCTGCTAAATTTTCTCGCAGCAGAAGATTGCCACATACAGCACAGTCGTGAGTTATCTAGCAGTATTAATGCTAACATTTGTCGATATTCGACTCAAATCGCCCGGCGTTCCTGCCACGCCGGCAAAATTTGGCCAAAGGCTGTCAGGGGTTTTAAAAATGGCGTTATTGCTATCGGTTATGTTGAATCTTTGGCAGAAGTGTACGCGTCTTAGACTACGTGTCGTGCTTTGCAGCAACGGGACGCGCATTGTCTAAGTGACCGGTGTGGCTGACCCCTCTAAACCCGTTCACATTATGTTCTTCATCCGACAATCGCAGGAGGTCGCGGACCAAACCACTGAACAGGCACGGAAACGATTGATGGAAAGATCAAGGTGGGAATATCAGCTAAGTATCTGCCAAGTGTCAGCTAAGTATCAGCGTAGAACGCAATGACAATGCTTGGTCTTAGGCGGTCTTGCCTTCAGCGGACAACTCTGAACCACTAATTGGCGTGCCATTTGAATTGAGTTACAGTCTTCAAAGTATGGAACTTTGATTTGTGAGGCTTTGTTTGTTTCATAACAGTTGCCAAATGCTGAGCATTCCACTCAATGAACACGCGAACTATCACGACTACTTCGTCACCTTGGATAGACTACATTTCATTGCACCAGACATGCAAGTCAGCCGCCGCCAGTTTACTGTTGCGTGATTTTTGATCCCAGAGCGATCCTTTTTCTAGCAATCGTGACCTTAATAAAAAACTCTACTTCTACGAAAACAAAGCCCTACTCCAACCTTATCAAGTTCTGCAGTCCTCTCGGTCTACAGCTCTGGAGGTTTCCTTCTAGGTTGATGTCAAATCCCGGCATGTTGTGTTGAGGGTCGTCATGCGTCGTATGTAATTGTGTAATTTAGGGTCAGGCGTTTTTGATGTCTCGTACTGCGTTTGAGCCTAGTCGGAATTGTGGAACTGGCACGATACGATCTGTTTTCGATCGCAAATCAGGCAGATTTACACATGTCTTGAATTCGTAACTAGAACTTCTAGATGAACACGATACCTCTATAAAAGCATATTCGGGCCTAGCGCCATCGGCTCAACACGTAGACGAGTCTAAATGCGGCCTGTCTCCTGTTGCCGAAAGTATAAACAACGCCTTGTGTACCTCGCTTAAATTTAAACTTTAGACTGGTACTTGGTTACAGTGTATTATGTTCGAACTGACATGGTAAACTCTATGTTGAAGGACAACGATCGGTTGCGAGGAAGAAGGAAGAACCCCATGGCTTTGTGGATTGCAAGACAAAATGCTGCGTTGCTGACATGAACAACCTCTGGATCGAGAAAACGAAAACATTGGAGTTTACTGCGACCGCCTACCCTTTATGCGCCCCTTACACTGCGTCTTTGTACTCCGGCGGATCATTAACGTCGGCATTGCTGCAAATATCATGCCAAGATATGAATTCGCCGTCGGTTGTGCATGCGCTACCCGACCGATAAATTCGCTCGCTCTTCTCGAGTACTGCGGGATCGTTGCTCATTCGTGCCCACAACATCTTTGGCCACCAGTTGTGCATTGCCTCTTTTGGACCGTTGAAATGCAGGACCGGCGGAACAGCGCCCGAAATATTGTTGACCGCGTACATACGGCGCTGTGAGGGTGACTTCCGAGGATATGTGAAAACGTCGTCTTCCAAGAACACGATATCGCTATGAGAGAATGTCATTGTCTGGAAGAGCTCGGACTGGTAATCGACGGTCATATTGAGATCTTGCTGACCAAATATCTCAGCAATATAGAGCTGGTCAGATTTGATGCTGGCTTGAGAAGCCTGAGAGATGGACTGGTTGGCTCGGTCGTAGATTTGCCGTAGGACCGACACGGGACCAATCATATTGCCCGAGTTGAGTCGCGGGGATCAGGAAATATCTTGCGACTATCAGTGTACGGTCCGTATGCAGACTTGGGCAGCGTTGGCATGGAAACGTTGACGCAGGCGTGGGAATCTGGATGGTTGGGCCAGCACTTTTTATCGGCACCAAAGACGGCCATGTTGTGGCCATTAAGCTCAGTAACAGTGAGGAAGTAGGAGATTAAGTCACGATAGGGAAGTTGGTACCAGACATCGAAGCCATCCATGATAAGCGCATACTGGTGCGGCCGTAGTTGCTACAAATATTCATTTATGCCAACGACCTTTTCAACCCGTGCCCTACGAGGATCTGTAAACACTTTCCCCAAGTAATGAGTGTGGGTGGCGGATAGTCATTGATCAAGGCCGTATAAAGAGATCTGCAAAAGTTGAAATGGCTGGAGGTTAAGGGAACAAGAAATTTGAGGTCCAACGACTCCGTTGCGTCGGGCGTCTCGGGCACGACCATCGATTCTGGCTCAGGAGCGGAAGCTGTCTCGGATATTTCTGTGCTGAGTGTCTCGCCGATAACATCCCACGAGCTATATCCTTGTGCGGAAGCAGCGATAACTGATTGAGAAATGGACTGATGATGGCCATGTCGCTTCACTTGCTGCAGGCGGCGTGTATTCGCGCGTACGCGATATTGCTTTTTTGCCGCGACTTTCGTGCGGCACGCCCCACCATCTCGTCCTAGCTGAGCCGCCTCGTTGGGGAACTGTCATCGCCGTTATTCACCGCAATCTATATATGCTCGGCAATTGGCGTCTGCCTGTGCTTAATTCCAACCGGTCCGGCAGACCTAAACTGACCAGGCACTTTGTTTAAACTCGGGGCATAGCCATTCACGTGTCGCGCTAAGCCTAAAGCCTAAAAAGGCTAAGCTCGTTATAGTTTAATGCGCCCGCAATTTCAATTTGCTCGCGAGTTAGCCTGCTGTCTGAAATTCTGTCGCACGCACAACTACAATCTGCCCTAACCCTACAAAGCCGCCCCTAACCCTTGCAAGTGTCATGAAACCCGTTTTCACAAGTTTCTAACGGCTGATTTTCAACTGGGCTGCACCCGCGCGTAAAAGACCTAACCCCATTAACCGATGACGCTTGCTTACATAAGGCAATTCTGCTCAAGTTAGTTGTCAGTTCTTGGAGCGCCATGGGCAGCCATTTCAACACTGAGAGGATATCTCCCACTTCCATTCCAGTTTCATAGAATGACAATTATATTCAAGTTCCTGCAGACTACAGTACCGAAGGGACCACGACTTTGACTGACAGTCAACATAAAAGGTGATATAATTCTACTGTAAAGGAAGTATAGGTTTGGCCAAAAAAAGGCTTTGTGTGCGTTGGTCGGCCGAGCATGAGAGGTTACTACCCTGGAGAAAGCAAACCCTAATTGTCGCTCTTTGTCGGCCGCAGGTTGTAATAAATAAGTGGCTTTGTTGTAAACAGAGACTGAGATCGCAAACCTTAGCGGAAACTTGCCGAGCACGAGAACTCTTGGACAAGTATGCGGTCGCAGTTACTAATAATAGTGCTTCGGTCATACTCTGCAAGATGGGCTACTCTGGCAGAGAAGTGAAATAGTATGGCCGACTGTAACAGAAAATAGTTGTGATGCCCCTGGTCGCTCAGAGCATACTCAAAATAATTCACACCTTTCATCTGTAGAGGAATCTTGCAAGCAAAATCTACTGTAACGAGCGTCAACATTTGATCGGCCTGACAGCTACTTGTGGCACAAAGCCCTGCAAAGTGTCAGCAGCGGTACGGCGGCGCTCGGATCACCGCGCACGCGAACACTGGCTGCGATAGCGTGGCGACGACAATTCTGGGGCCATTTCCAAGCTGACGTAGCCAGCTCCGATCGCCACTTCACCTCCTAGGAACTGATTGACCCGCAAAAGAAGACTTGGGACCTCCTGATATGGAGTCTTTGTGCGAATTACACCAGCTCTATTCAAGACCGTTAAGCGTCTCAAATTGTCCAATAGAAGCCCAAGCCGAGTACGAGTCATAATCGTTCCACACCTCTCGCTATTTTGGTGGACCAAGCACCCTGTCATACAGTTTCAGGAGGGAGCTCTGGCGACCCCGAGACGCTGCGATAAGTTATCCACAATCCTTCTCAGCATCAATTCCTTGAACACGCTAAAGCTACCGCCACTACCCCGGTCTCCACATTTAACCACAATACCTGCTGCTGTTATTAGCAATTGAAGCAGTCCGTGTCGATTAGCAACGTTTTGATTATTGCTGGACGCAGTAGAACCGAGACAACGGCTCCTAGTCTGTTTGGCTCTCGAAGCAGCTCGTCTACGAAGGCAAATTTCGATTCTAGCAAACCAAGAACAGTAAAAATGTCGTGGTTTTGGAATTTTTACGAGTACATTCTCTCGCTATTCTGGTATGCCTTCTGGTTATATTGCATTCTCGGCCGAAAGCTAACGTCACGCAGGTCGTCCGAGGTATGCCGTTCCCGAGCCAAGGCAAATAGCAATCCAGGCGCCAGTTTACTTGCAAAGAAGAGTGGAGTAGTACTGACGGCAATTTTAGATGGACATAACCCTACTGGGGCTGCAGAATGCTGGAAAGACTTCTTTGTTGCGCGTCTTGGGTGTAGGTATACTGTTGCCGAATAGGAAATGGTGGACCAAATTAACCATGCTCTTTTAGGGTGGTGATTTTACTTCCGAGTATGGTCATACATTGTCGGCGACTGACTTTGGCTGACGGGTGTAGTTCGATTCCAACAATCGGTTTCTCCATGAAGAGGGTCCGCAAAGGGCGCGTTAACATCAAGTGGTAAGTTCAGTCGTTCCTGCCAATGTGCTAGTAGGATGAATATTAATGATGTCTATTGAAGCTGGGATCTCGGTGGACAGCCACGATTTCGGTCAATGTGGGAACGATACTGCAAAGGCGTCAATGCAATACTGTATGTCGCATTCGAGCGTCCGATGGGTTTGGTTGTAACTCGATAGCAGATTCATAGTAGACTCGGCCGATCCAGCAACACTACAGATTGCTCGCATGGAATTCGAAGCTCTCATCTCCAAACCTTCGCTGGAAGGTATTCCCGTCCTCGTTCTCGGCAACAAGAATGACTTAGCCGATGCGTACGATGTTGACAGTGTCATTGATATTATGAATTTGAAGGCTGTCGACGATAGGGAAGTTTCATGCTACTCTATCAGTGCCAAAGAGCGCACAAATGTTGATGCAGTGCTCAGCTGGTTGGTCTCCAAGTATGTCATGTCATTTTGTTACCAGTGAAGGGTTCATGGACTCGTGCTAACCGTCGGTAGGGCGTGATGAATTTACGCGGACAAAATCATTAATTTGAATACTGGCGTAGGCTTGGCATACGGGGTTTCTCCTTATTTTAATTATTTCTTTTTTGGCATTTATTGTGTACATTCTTCACTTTTGTTATCTGAGTTGTTTTGTTGTCGTTTCTCCAGCTTTATTTTGAATTTTGTGTATTGGTGAGATGAGCCCGATCGATTTGAAATTTTGCTTCCTCTGTTTATAGACTTGTTCTCCTTCGTTTGATTGTTATTGATTTTGCTATCTGCGCGGAATGTGGATGAAGTAGGCATTGGTATGTCTGGCGAATGTGAGAATTTAGTACTCAGTTCGCAGACGACATTGCTCAGCAAAGCGGTATCTGACGATGTGGCCCCCGTGGCGTCTATTTCAGTACTTGATTTAGTGTAAAGATGGGAACACGAGCGGTCTACGTCATCATTTTGGTCGCGGGTTGGATGGAGATGTATAGTTATGTGTTTGTCTCATCCATAAGCGATGGCTAATTAATAGTGTAAGATGAATAATGTATTACAATCCGAGATTTGAACTTGAGTCACTTTACTTGGAACCGTCTGTCCCGTCGACTTCGAAGTCGCCCCGAACGCAGTCAGACGTCTCTCGCGGCAAATCCGAAGTGCCGTGAGGTAGAGTTTAATTCCCGCTCGGCTAGAATTTCGAGCGGAGTCAAGTCAAGGTCGAGTATAACCGAACGCCTGAAGCGGTCCCCTAGCGGTATCCAATTAAGGAAAAAAGAACTCTATCGAGAATACTGGGAAAATGTTCATTTGTTGAAATCCTCTGCCTCCCGAATATATCGGTTAAACTATGGTTATAATTACCATGATTGCGGATGCGATGGTGTGGCAACTTCCAATTGCGCGTAGGTAATGGGAGAGTAATTGAATACTTTCTCGATTGCATCGAATATTGGACCTCAACAGCCTAACCCTGACCCTGCCTATCTCTGCCCTGCCCGCTGACAACATGGTACCGCGAAGTATACGCACATTAAAAACTCCGTCAAAGGAAAGGTTACCATCCCGGACTTCTGGACGCTTCCCTTTCATCACCAGGAATAAAATCACGAAATCGAAGACCAATTGTTTTGGGGAGACGGGGTCAGTGGGTAAGCATCAACCCAATAGCTATATTGACTAATCATAGTCTCAGAGGTTCGAGTACGTGAGTAGAGTACGAAGTCAGTAATGTTTATTATACACGCATCGTTCTCAACTCGCGCCGCACACTGACCAGAGTCTGCATCAGTCGATATCGATCCCTATCCAGCCTCCATCCACATCCTGGCAGCGATTTTTCACGTCCTCTGGAGCGGCTTTCTGCGTTGGTGATTGTTTCGGTGGCTGCGACGGTTTGAGGATGCTGGATAAGATATTTATTTTTTGTTGGCTAGGGGAAAGCTTTGAGATACTCGGCAACCAAATACCGATTTTTATTTTTCAGAAAGGATTATTCCTGCGTTTACCTATACTGTCCTTGTTCAGTAGAGAATAGGGAAAGAAAGTGTTGGAAAGATCAAGAATCCGGAAATATGGGACCTTGCGAGAACAGACGACCACTCGAGGATATGATAATCGACGGGCTACTTTACCGAAAGGAACGCTTATGGATTCCAGACGACGACGAACTCCGAACCGACCTATTAATCCAGCATCATGATCTGGAAACGGCGGGATACCCTGGGAGGTTGCGGACATACGACTTGCCGCGACGAAACAATTATTGTCCCGGTATGCGAACGTTTTTCAATCGGTTTGTACAGTTTTGCGCAATCTGTCAGCATACTAAAGTTCCCGGGCGGTTACTTTATGGGACCCATCAGTCCCTGGATGCCCCTACACGCCCGTGGTTATTCATCACGGTGACCTAATTTACGGATTCCACTGATCAGTGATTCATTGACATTGTCCTGGTAGTTGTTGATCGCCTCAGGAAAATTGCTCACTTCCTACCGACGCACAAGTCGCTAGATGCCAAAGGATTAGCGGACCTATATGAGTCTTTTCACTTTTAACAATTCCAAAAGCTTCCACATTTCTCAAATTCCACGTGTGAACTTGGACCGATACTATTGCCTGCTAATCAATTGTTAGTTCACTCACCTACTGCAATACTCACTTGGGGGTGACTGCAAAACGCTTAAATTCGGGATCGTGGACTTTGGGCTTATTTTTTTGTCCCAAGGGACTCCATTTGAATTTGAATTTGAGTCTGTTTCCACTGAATAGTTCGAATTTGCATTTGGACCTTGCCGCAGAAGCACTTCATTACATAGTAACATTTTACATAATAATATTTGCACAAATAGTCTTCCCCCTTCATGGTGTACCACACGAGATTATATCGGGGATCGTGGCGCGCAGTTTATTGCTCGATTTTGGCGTAACTTCGTAGGCAGTCTCAAGAACGATCTCATGAGGATAGCATAGAAATCTTATCGACATTAAAATACACAACTTCCAAGTGACTTTACTAACTGATTGGGTCAGGCTCCGCTGAGCCATCCCGCCACACATCACGCAATATCAACGAAGCCAAAGAGGAGGGGAGGGGAAGGGGGGTCACTGTACATTATTCATGAAGTTTGTATGCGCTTATGCAGATGTTCATGCTTGGGGAACACAATGCTCTTCCTGCGCTGGTAATCTTGAGTTACCTGTAACTTTTCTGGCAAGAGAGTGGATTTGGATGGTTCGCTACCGCAACAAACGTCGCTTTTGAATTCTATTATAACGGCAAGTAGGATATAATACCTTATTAGTGGTAAATGATCATGCACTTTCAATGTGATAAGTAAATGGCCGGATTGAACACTAATTCACCTTGTATGGCGAGTATTTCCAATACCCACCATGCCACATGGCTAGCAAAGGTAAGCAGAGCGTCTCAATCGCCCATGGTAAAGGCGGCCAAGATTTGTACTCCGGCGGGGTATGGGACCTAACGAATGGCAAACCCAAAGCAAGATTGGCGTGCTGCATCGCATATTTTGCAATCCTCGCCGATAGATCACGTATCTCTTGACTAGTATATACCTTTAAGCGCTCGGGTGCCAAATCCTCGATTTCTTGGTGAAGATGTGTGACCAAATTGTTCTCTGCACTCTTCAGGATCTGTATCATTTCTGCAGGGTCGAATAAGCTTGGACTCTTTTGTGCCAGCATAATTTGTCCGAGGAAGGCGTCTAGTGCTTCGTGCAGCTTCTCATGCTGTTCTAATTCTTTCGCAAAGTCGAGCTTGGCCTGAAGGTATGGGAACATGACGGCCTCTTCAACGTCGTGATGGTGCACCAATGTGGTACACCAAGCCTCGCAGTATCCGAGAAAGTTTCTGAGATCATCGCGCGGAGGATTCTCAAGAATCTTAAGAGTATTGTAGAACGCGGTCTCAAATGCAAAGTGCGCACGCCGCATAACCTCTTGTTGCTGCTGGTGGAGATCATCTGGAAGAGGCACTCTTTCCGCGACCATGGTTAATGATGCAATAGAAAGAATTGATCCCCAAATATACAGACGTCAGCAATTGGGCAGGCAAATACTTGGGTGCTATTACTGGTCACAGTGTAGACGCTATTGCGGCCAGATATATCTCAGTTTGTAATGCGCTATCGTCTTCGGCTAGTCTCCTTCAACCGGTGAAACAGGCACAGCGGATCTAAGACCACATAGTTTCCAAAGAGACCTGGCCGTTGTACATATCAGCCACCGCTCAACCATCATTGGCCCGTCCCGTTCAGAGGAATAGAATTGGAAACCTAAATCCTGTGTCCTCGGCGCTTCTGGTGATGCTAAGTGCGTAACAAAATTCCGCGGAGGCTGACACTGCCCGAAGCTCCGAGAGGCTGAAATATGTTAGGTAATCGAGTGCCATACTGCATTTCGCTGTACCAAGCCGGAGTGTATGCAGAACTCAATGCCGTAATCGCTGTCAGAGCCACAGCAATGAAGGCCTTAGTTTGGCTCTATAACTCCGATGGTATCTAATTGCCAAGTGCTGTGAGCTTTCCTCGGATCCGTGGGTTTCGGCTGGACACTTCATTTTGGAAGGGTTACCCTGAGCGGATAATGCGTATAGGCGTTGGCACAACGAAATGGGGTAATGGGGCATGTCCAGTTGGACGAGCGAGTAATGCGTCTTAACGTCTACGGGGCATTTACCAAGTATCAGCACAAGGGGATTTGGGGCTGGGATCTCTGATGATCTGTCATTATTGCACACAAACACTAGCTTCGTACTGTGTCCCAGTCTAAGCACCCTGAAGCTGCGGTGCAGCTTGAATCTCACTGGAAGCCATCCGTGTGTCGTCTGTCATCTTGGTACCAATGAGGCCATATTTCCCCGTGATTAACGAAGGCCCATGGATCAAAACGTCGTTTCGCGTTCGTGCACAAGGCTACAAATTACAATTTGTTCAGTGTTGGTTCCAAAGGATTTTGGGGTTTCGATGTAGGCATTACATACATGCATGCTGGTACTTTCGTCCTCACAAAGTGTGAACCTGCTGGAACAGGATTTAGACTTTGGTAGCTGATAGTCAACCTGCTTCTCCGCAACCACCCTAGCCCAAGCGCTGATAACAAGCGAGACAAGAGATCTCGTAATAGTGAGGCGAGTTCGTGAGCTATGTGGAAATTATCTGAGGACTGCAATGGATCGAATATAGGACAAAAACTCGGACGCACTCTGAGAGTTATCCTTGGAGTGAGTAACATGCATTTAATTTGTTGCCAAATATATCTCTCACATATGTGGCGAATCCGCTACTGCATGTCCAGGCATCCTCAGACAGATTCGGGTATCGCACATGTAAGTTTCAGTCGGTCTAACTATTCTGAGAGGGTTGGTACGGAAGTGTATAGGCAAAGCTCCGTATGAGTCATTTTGAGGCTTTTTCTGCTAACAAATTTGGGACCCGAAAAAGTGAAAAGAGCAAGATCTCGAGCGAGGTCGTCTACATGTCTCTTGCAGAACCTGAAATCGTTGCATGCCCAAACAACCGATATTGCTAATGTACAGCAGCCGATATTGTCATCTTGGTTGTTGTGGATGACCATAGAAGCAAGACTTGAACAGGACTATGGGTGCGTTAATTCCTTGTCGGCAATGATTTGTGGAGTCCAACTTGGGTCGTGGTTCGTGGTCTTCTGCCGCCGCAAACGTTAAATCCTCAAAAAGCTTGTTGCTGATTAACATGATGGGCACTATCTGAGTATCCCCTGAATGAGCCCTTACGGCTTTACTTTAAATTGCGTCCTTAATGCCGCCAGTCGCCAAACCCTATCGCAGCGCATTTGATGTCTCAAACTATCAGCCGCAGCTGTAACTTTTGCCGCGGTCGTCGGAATTATCAGACAGAAAGAGTCAACTAGAAAAGTGTAACGCCTAGCTCTCCTCGGCAAAGAGTAGATTCATCAGATAGACACGCGGGCTGTGAAGGCTTCTGAGATAACAAGCGAACTAGTGTGACATCACAATGCTAGCCGCAGCTACCGCTACCTGTGAACGCAAACGGCTGAAACTCCTAGCCGCGCAATACTAATGAAGGCAAATGCTGCCATGCCCGTACTTAAAGTCTGCTCAGTTCGCATTCCAGGATTTTCGTCTACAGACAAACAGAGTCATAAGTTTGTCCAGAAGCTAATCTGTCCTATTGGTTATGCGCTCTGTTCCAAATCCTGCGGACACAGCACGGCATGAGGCTCCGGTCGTTGTTGTTGGTGGTGGACCGGTAGGCATGTTGGCCGCCTATGAATTATCCAGGCTAGATATCCCGTGTCTGCTCGCGGAGCAGAACCAGGATACAACGAAGTGGCCGAAGATGGATTTGACCAATTGCAGGTCAATGGAGATCCTAAGAATGATGGGCATCGCAGATGAAATGCGTACGCAGAAAGGCGCAGTGGGCGGAAAGTACCGATTTGATACTTTATTCTATACGTCGTGCGGTCCAACGGGCAAGTTGTTGACTAGTTGGGTAAGTTTGATCGACCAACCGCGCACATTGCTCATCTAGATTGTTAACGAACTATTAGCCATTGCCGTCGAGTGATGAATGGCGCTCAACAATTGCGACAGTAAACGACGGTAGTCAGCCTGCAGAGCCAGCTCAGCGCTGCTCGCAGGTAGTGTTTGAAGCGTGGTTGAAGCGGAAATGCCTTGCAGAACCATTGATCGACGGTCACTTCGGTTGGAAGTACTTGACTCATGTTGAGGATGGCAACGGCGTCGAATCCACGTTTGTTGATATGAACGGTCAGACGCACACCGTGCGCAGCAAATATCTAATTGGCGCCGATGGAGGAGGCAGCTTGGTCAGGGCGACAGCGGGAATACGCATAGTCACCAGCGTCTTGTACGTCAGACTCGTCTGTCCGAACTGCACATAGCTAACTCGACCGTCTACAGACCAGTCGCCCTGTATCTAGTTCACTTTCGGTCAAGAGACTTAGCTGAAAGGCGGCCGTTTGGCAGGTTCTGGCACATGCTACCTCCGTTTGGCGGATTCATTGTTGATCAAGACGAGAATGAAGTCTTCACCGTACATATGCAGCTGGACAGTGTCGATGCGGATGTTTCGACGATAGATCCCTATGAATGGGTGTACAAATGTTTTGGTGGCGCTGGCGAGCCTTATCGGTTTGTGATAGATGAGATCATCGTTTCTAGCGCGTGGCGTCCAAATTTTGCTATTGCAGACCGGTATATCTCTGAAGGTGGTCATGTTGTGTTGGTGGGCGATGCTTGTAAGTGCAAATTTGTTTTACGTGCCAATACATGGCACTTCTAACGCTGCTTCAGGCCATCGTAACCCGCCTCATGGTGGCTACGGTATGAACAGTGGATTAGAAGATGCGTTGGCTGTCGCATGGCGCCTCTCTGCACTAACCAAGGGTTACGGCGGGCCTCACCTGCTGCAATCATATGAAGACGAACAGCGACCAACGATGATCCGCCGTCTCGAACGTTGTAATCGTCACGTAATGGAACATTTCCCTCGATATCAGTGGTATGCTGAGAAGGGCCCAGAGCTACTAATCGCAGAGACTCAGGAAGGTGCGCAATTCCGAAAACAGATAGCCGATTTTCTCGACGTATCAGGTTCAGAATGCACCGATAGAGGAATCGAACTTGATTCGAGATACAAGTCCGGTGTTATTTTTCAAGACTTGTGTGCGACCGCAGAGCCAGAGTGGGATTTTAAGCGGTACACACCGTCGACATATCCTGGAGCTCGTGCCCCGCATCTCTTCCTGAAGGATGGCAAGACCAGTATCTTGGACCTGTTCGGGAAGGAGTGGACGTTAATCTCCTTTGTCACAGGTGGTCGTGGCCATGATTCTGCTGTATTTGCGGACGCAGCTGCAGCGACAAAAATGCCACTAAAGATCGTCTTAATTGAAGGCGAAGAGCACGCGCATAAGATCTGGGGCGAGAATCATGTGCTCGTGCGTGCGGATGGTCACGTTGCTTGGCGAGGCTCTGAAATACCGAACAGACATGGTGCGGAGAAGATACTGGTGGTAGTCGCCGGGAAAGAGATATTTGAGGGCTATGTGCCAGAGCCACGACGAGAGCCTAATATTCAAGGAATGAAGGTTGATACGAGCCATGCCGACGGAGGAAGTGTAAAGCATATGACCCAATTCTAGAGCTAGACTTGGCTTCGGTTGTATTTTATGCTTCAGAAGGGATCCGCAAAGCGGTGATTGTCCGTGAACTTGCGGGATTGCGTGAAATAGACTATGAATATTTCGGGCTTAATATTTTGAATGTAAATTCGCAGAGAGGACCCACGTATATCTTGGCTTGAATCGCATTTCGTTTCGACTTCTCTTCGCTATACGTATCAACTCGTCGGGCTACACTGCGCGTTGCTAACGTAAAGTATCCTCGCTTTCATTCAGTTTCTTTACTCTGATCAGAGCCATTAATACCATCGGAAATGCATCTGTAAGGCAAAGGTATCCCGTATTGTTCGATCGGGATTAAAAGAGCTGTTATTAGGCATATCCTAGATATATTTCAAGGTTGAATTAAATGCATGACTAGGTCCGCTTTGTATCTTTGAAACAAGTCTATTCATGTGCAGGAAAGTAATTTGTACCTGACATTATGCTTTTGCGTCACACGCAGTGCGCCAAGATTTCTGCGATATCGGAGTTCTTTTCGTTTCTGCCTGTATGTATGTCAAAGTCTTCATCATTGCTAGTTCTAAGTTCCTTGAGCGCACACTTTTGGCGCCCAATTTCTGGACGAAGTTTGAGGATCATGATGTCACAATGTACACTATATAAGCAGAACAAGAACGAGGTGTGCATAGACACTATAATGGACGTAGTCCCAACTCAGAACCCTGTGATGAATAATCTGGCCTTGAAAGTCTCTTTTGTATTTCATTTGAAAAATCCACTTGCAAGGGCTAAGTAGTCTGTCTCGAGGGGAGCTGCTCCCATCGATGCTATCCACCTGTACTTGTAAAGTTCTCGAAAGGTTTCTGGTGCCGTCGTCCCTGACCATATTATGTTTACTTGCGCTTGGACGGCCTGCTCAATCGCCTATCCTATTCCTGTTTGGAGGACTGTAACTGGCACGAGCTGTCGGTCATATTTCACTTTTTTGGCCGCAACATCTGCGTCGTCTCCTACTTGCATGTGGTGCACTGTTGTAGTGATTGCAGTTTTTCTTCCGACCATTATCCGAGCAACAGTGCAATGGTGACTGATATGTTCCGATCGCTGCTGCCGGGTATACTGTGCGTCCTTAGTGGGAGAAGTCCTGGCTCGTGTTCGCTCTGTGAAGCAATGAGATCCGAGGTCGTTTAAGGCTGGGGCTGTTCTTCCTCGCGATCATCGTTGTGTTTTAAGTTATGCATGCTGAATGCCGCTAACCACATCCCAAAGATCCCTTTGTGAAGGAATAACTTCCTTACAGATAGCTCATGTCGATAGCTTTCCCATTGAAATTAGTTAAGGACTTGAGCACAAGTTGACCTATGTCAATTTCTCTTGGAGACGCAACGAAGGTCTAACAACCATCTTGCGGAGCTCCAGCAACCCCTTCCACTTTTGACAATTCTCATAAAAGCTTCCACATTTTCTCTGGTACGAGGAGGATTTGGGTACTTGATTACGCGTCTTTTGTTCTTTGTGTGTGTTTCGGGTCGCCTTCGGGCTATATGGTGACATATATACATAGTAATGTTGGTATTGATTGTTGTACATGAACGGCGATGGCAGTAGCTGGAAGAGATGGGTATCAAATGAGACGGTCCCCGCTCCTCTGACTATCGGATGAATTACTTTAAAATGTACACCGTAGCCTCTTTGCTGCCGGTTGTGCCACGCGCTATCCTTCCACATATGGAGCATCGTGTTTCGAAACACCGCTGCCAAATAGTGTGTGGACCTATTCGGGGCCATCAGCTGTTTTTTTCCCAATCGGACCAATGGGAAAATGGCCTGGGAATTCGTGTTCCACAGAAGCAGACAAAGTTTAAAGACATGCTCAATTGCGCCGCAGAGCATTGACCAATCTCTCCTAGCCTCAATTTCATCATCGAAATATTACTAACCGCTAGCTCTGTCTTAACTCCGTAGTGCAAGCCCCTCCAGGCCAAATAGTCCCCGAAACAGGTAAGTTAGATCTGTCAAGATTATGAACTACCTTGGCTGGCAAATTAGAGTCTTCACGAAACACATGGTGCCGTCGCCCGGCGTGGTCCCGTGGTGTCTCCCATGACACACTGTCACGTGCCTCCAAATCCTGGAGCTCTAGTGTGACCGAGCCGTGCTTCTTTTTGCGAGTATTAGATTAGTAGTCCATTTTCTCGCGTGGAATTATTGGCAGCACATTGATAAGCTTTGCCATATATAGCCTAGCCGCTTAAGCCGACGCCGCTAAAGAATGAGACTAGATATTGTATAATAAGCGACGACTGTCCCTCGATTCTGTGCAGCTTTGCTAGTCGTGGAATGTCCCATGACAGTTTCCGCACTAATTGGTTAGTAATTTTAGTGGATTTTTGTGGAGCTCTTTCGATACGTAACTCTTTGATTGGCCACCTACTGCTTTATGATCGGTGTCAGCTCATTTAGAGGATATTCTACAGGACAGGGAGAAATGGCCAAAACCCTAAATAATTACGGTTCGCGGAATTATTGAACTCAAAACATAAGCTCGTTGCTAGCATACCCGCTACGCCTAGGCGAAAATAAGCTATGCTTAATGCACCAGAGACTACCAATAGATCTCCGCTTTGCTTGTAGTATGTACCAGCTCTCGTCCATAAAAGGCTTCGACTGTGCTAAATGAGCGGACCAGCCCAGATTGCATCATCGTCCCAACAACCGGTATGACGGCTTCGGGATCTGGATCATGCAGTGCAGGTGTTGTTTGCCTGAAGCTTTTGGTATCCTACGACGACATTGGAAGCAAATCTCGCTTCTGCCAAGCCATTAACCCAGAGCGTCAGCCAAAGTTTGCCTGGCGTGCCGGCACGACACGAGACGCCTAGAGTCATTCTAGGTGCCTAATTTTGCAATACATACGAGTCGGTAGAAAATTGCAGAATTTATTCGGAAGTCGGCCGTGAAGCAACGAAAGAAGCTCTGGCTTCTCTTCTGTTTGTAGATAAGCACAACTTTTGTGTACCAATGTGCGTTAGCTTCGATACAGCAAGGTTTCCGTCATTGTATTGCTGCGTCCGATTGCGTGCTTCTCAGACTTTTGTTAACTAACGAAATATCATGATACTAGAAAGGTTCAGCAACCATTTTTACGCCGCAACTTTACGCCAAACAAAACCCTTGCCCAAGTGAGTTGAAAATTCCGCCGCTTAGGCCAAGTAGAATTAACTGATGCTAAGATGCTAAGGTTACCTTGGATACGCCAAGACCCTTACTTTCACTAACGCCGAGCTAAATAAGCTATATCCCGCGCCTTTCCTTTAGATACACTTACAGCACGCCATTCCACACTAGCGGGAAGTCGGCGGGCCGAGTCCAATTTCTTAGATCATCTTTGAAAATCGCGTCATATGTCGCAATGATATGTTCAGTCGTCAATGCAGCCGATATTGAATAAATATCTATAGGTCTGATTGTCTCGTGCTTGTTTTGTTCGACATGCTGTTCATAAGCCAGGCCGGTCAGGAGAAGGCACACGAACCAAGTAGCCCGCACATAGTATTGGAACGGTAGCAAGGTATTATGATATCAGCTTTGTCACAGAGCATTGCATGCTAACGATAACAGAGATGACGGACGCAGACCAAGGCTCAATCTCGACGGAGCAAGAAAAAAAATCGGTAGAACAACATGTTCGCAACCTTGATATAGAGAGTAACCGCAAAATTCTCAAGGACTTGGACAGCGAACGTGCAGAAGAAATTCTGGGCCAATCGCAAAATATCGATTTTATCCTTGACAAAATATCTACAATTTCTATAGAGGAGTCTATAAATATTTTGAAAGGTGCGATCGAATATCATGAAGACGATCCAAATTTTCCGCACCAGTCTATGGAGAAAATCAAGACTTTGGTTAATGTCAGCTCTGAAGAGGAGAAGGATAATCTCTATGAATTTGATCTCAAATTCCAGGCCGTATTGATCGGCTACGTCTCTCCTTATCCTGAAGTGCGCTCTATTGTTGATGCAACTGATGACCCAACCATTCCAGTTGAGACTTTCAGGGTATATTTATTAGGAGTCTTTTATATTGTTATTGTTTCTGGTGTCAATCAGTTCTTTACGACCCGTCAGCCGCACATTGGCATATCGGCAGCGATTATTCAGATCCTTCTCTACCCTAGTGGCAAAATACTTGCCATGGCTTTACCTGACTGGGGATTCACTCTGCGGGGCACCCGATACTCGCTCAATCCTGGTCCATGGACTTTCAAAGAGCAGATGCTAGCCCACATTATGATGGGTGGCAGTCTATCCGCCACAAACGTTAGCTCAAATCTTATCCCTGTCCTGCATCTCAATATATTTTATGGTTACAAATGGGCTACAATCGGCTTTCAACTATTGATGCAATTTTCTACGCAGTTAATTGGAATGGGATTGGCCGGTACTATGCGGCGGTGGGCTGTCTATCCCGTACGTTTCAACTGGATAAAATTTTAAAGATAAGTTAACAAGATTAGGTACGTTGCGTATGGCCTACAAATTTAGCGGGCATAGCGTTGAACAGAGCCTTGCTAAAAGATGAGAAAAGGACGACTGTTCACGGTTGGTCGATCTCTCGCTACTGGTTTTTTTGGGTAATCTTTGCGTTTTCATTTTTCTACTACTGGATCCCAGGATATTTGTTTACAGCCCTCAGCACGTTTAATTGGATAAACTGGATTGCACCGAACAATTTCAACCTTGCGGTTATCAGTGGTAGCACCTTGGGCTTGGGAATTAACCCAATTACCACGTTTGATTGGTCAGTGATCAATCACGGTTTCGGTCCTTTGACGTTACCTTTCTACACCGCTGTTAATCAATATATTGGTCTGTTTCTTAGTTCGTTTGCTATTATTGGGATGTACTGGGCAAACTATAAGTACACAGCGTACATGCCGATTAACTCCAACACTTTGATGACGAATACTGGTGACCCTTTTAACGTGCAAAAGGTTATAACGAATGGACTACTGGATATTAAGAAATACCAGAAATATTCGCCGCCGTTCTACTCCGCCGGGGCATTGTTTGATACTGGATCTAATTTCTTTTTCCATACGATAGTCGTGACGGGTATCTTTTTAAGCGAATGGAAGACTTTATATTTGTCTGTTAAGGATATTGTTCTGGACTTCAAAAATCCATTGCGATCAACATATAGCAGATTTCAGGATGTACATTCAAGGATGATGGCTCGCTACAAAGAAGTCCCTGATTGGTGGTTTTATATTGTACTTGTGGGCGGATTTGTACTCTCCGTTGCTGCTGTTACAGCATATCCGACACGTGCCACGGTTCCTGGACTTCTCATTGCGTATGGTGTGACTATTCTCTGCTTGATTCCTATCGTACTTTTGCAGGCGATCGCCGGCATTGGCTTCGGTACAGCTGCCTATACAGACATCATTTCGGGGTACTTATGGCCAGGAAATGGATCATCCATGATGATTATGAGAATATCTGCTAACGCTATGGATTCCACTGCAGCGGCTTATGTAGGGAATCAGAAGGAAGCTCACTATGCCAAAATTCCTCCACGGGCCAATTTTCGGGTCCAAATTATTGGAACCGTGTTGCAATGCCTAGTTACGGTCGGTGTCGTGAACTGGCAAATGTCGAATGTGCACGACTTGTGTACGACTAACCAACCAGAGAAATTTAAATGTGCCGGTGAGCATGCGTTTTACAACACCTCGATTTCATGGGGCGTTATTGGTCCCCGGCGCATGTTCAACGATATATATCCGGTTTTGAAATATTGCTTTCTCATGGGTTTCTTGGTAGCATTCCCACTACACTTTCTCAGGCTCAGGTTCAGGAAACAACTGAGACACGTTAACCCGATATTGGTTGCTGCGGGAATGGGCAACTGGGCTCCTTACAATCTCTCTTACTTCACTCCCGGATTTTATGTTTCGATCGCATTCATGTACGTGATTCGGCAGCGGTACCTGGCTTGGTGGGAGAAGTATAATTATATTCTCCACTCTGGTCTGACATCAGGAGTCGCATTTGGGGCGCTGCTTGTGTTCTTCACATTGCAGTACAATGGGATTAACCTTAGCTGGTGGGGCAATAATATATCGTCGACGGGTATTGATGGAGGGATTGGGCGACAGACATTGTTGCCCCTGCCCGAAGTGGGCTACTTTGGACCCTCTCCAGGACATTACCCCTGATACTTTTTCTCGCATGGAAGGCACCGTCGTTGAACAAGGCGCTGGAGGAGAGTGTTGGAATGATGAGGATCCAGAAATGTGGTCCCGGACTTGCAGGATCGATTGGACAGACTTATGTGGGCGAGTCCAGAGATTTCTTTCTTCAAGTGACAGGCAATGTGTTTAGGTGGTTCGACTTGTTAGGAGGATAGTTAGTTCTAAAATAAATTTGCGAAGTTCCTTAATACTCTTCAATCCTTCGTCGGAATCAGAGACAACCTCTGTGACGCGAAGCCTGCTGCCTGTGAAATCAATGCCACGGTCGTTTGTCGTCTCTGCGAGTGGCTGTCAATGCAGATAATAGAACTTATCTTGTGTGCTCATACGCCGGCGTTTTGGGGTGGGACATAACTCGATGACTAGTAGATATTATGGGTTCAGAATCATGTGCACGTATTCCAATCACCTTCATGACAAGATCTGACTTGTGGTTAGATGTAGGGCTGTCGGCGGATGGCGGATGCGGATATCGGATAAATATCCGCCATGGGCATTGGCGGATAAGGAGGAAATCGAATAATTTCTTTATTAGGAAAGATCGAGATGGTAGTTCACGCGCCGAGCATTGAAGTTCAGGTCCTGTAGGCCCAATGATTCACAGTCATGTAATTAGAGCAGCAGGCGGATTGGCGGATTGGCGGATATCCTGAGAGAGTGTGTAACATAAGGTCAGCCGCAGCCAGCCATTGCTATATAATACAAGAAATTCCCTCATTAGAATACCCTGCATCGAGTAATTCACTGCGCTACCTCCATCATCCAAATGAGGTCGACGTCCCCCTAATAGTTACGGAGGCAGTAGGTACCCCACGCGATTGCATTGCTTCGCCTTACTTAACTTAAAATGCTGCGATATCAATCTCACTTTATTCTCTCACTCCAGCGGCTTAAGCGTTCATAATTTGCGTCATTAGTTTGAAGGGTTTGTGCCTCAGGAAAACAACGTGCGTATATCTCCGATCATGGAGTCTTAAGGATATATGCCAGCCCTATCGTGTTAGTTGGATTTTACTTGTTCGTCCCCTATTGGTCAAGAAAAATAGGTACGTTACTACGGAGAAGGCCAGAATTACGTTGGACTATTTGCTGAGAGTGATCCTTAAGGATTTCAGTGATGATGGCCTCTGTACGAATGGTGCCCTTCTATCCAATGCTGCGTATCACTTACTGGAGATTGACGCAGTCAACAAACAACTGGTCTCCTCACATCTCAATGTCAAATTTCACTTGGCTGATGTCAAGATGAAAAAAGTTTCTAAGACCCTTAGTGGGTTAAGTATGATTCCAAACAGACGAGAATGGATTCATTTTTGAAGAATTAGGTTGTTTGAAACGGTAAGCATTAGTCTACTTTACATTTATTAGCATACTTCTTCCTGTCACATGATTCCGACGAGCCCCAACGTCAACCCTACATGCCCTAACCGCATACGTCGCCTTGCATCAATAGGTCGGCATTTACTCGGGGCAGCAGGTCAGCTTGTCGAACGGAGGATATGCACTTGGACCTGCGGCTGGCCACATATACGTCAACTGGCCGTTCATTATATTTGTGGTGTTCATTTGCTTCCTTGGCAACTTACTACTTGCGCTTTGGAATATCCCATCTGGTCTAAAGCTCTTCGCAATTTTTTGTCTTGTGATCGGCTACCCACTGTGGTAACTCATGTTGGCATGCGATGGGGTCCACGATTCCATACTCTTGTTCGCACGTGGCTTCCTCTCTTAGCTTTGAGCCTGTTTACAAAATCGGCTCCGAATTCACGACTGCGCTGGCCGTAGGTCACGCGCATAATGTTTTCCTCTTCATGAGCAAGGTTGAGCAGGGGCAGCGTGGTGGTTAATATAAGTTTGGTTTGGCAGTTACGTCTGAGGATCTCGAGGGCTTGGAGCTGTCTCCCGCATACGGTAGCACCAATTGAAGAGAAGACTAGAACTGAGATTGGTGCTGTTGAAAGCACTCGCTTTAGTCACTTTGGCTTTAATGTGTGAGCTTTGTTTGTGTTTTGTGATCGTTACCATAACGGGGGGCTGTAATGTCTAGGTCTCGAAATTTTAATCTGTCATAATTAGAACGACTACAATTATATAGACAGTAACGAGATGAGGTCCAGCAAGAGAACTTTGATGCAGTTGATCTATCTGTCCATGGATCGAGTCGAAATGCAATTCAGGCTGCCGTGTGAGTGGCTGTGGCTCAGTGCGGTAGCTCATCGCTAGTCCGTTTGCGTACATCTAACGCTCGTATAAGTAAGCTCATCGGTGTATATTAGCAGTCCTTTGGTCCTTGTTGGCCGCGCTTGCCTGATATGCTACAAGGCAAACGCAGACGACAGGTTTGAAGGCAGATTGAGTCAGTCCGGGTTACGAAATACATCTGATAAACATTGACGTATTCCGCCTACTGGTTCCAACCCATCATTATTTTGATTGGTATTATTCAATCAAATTCTGCATAGCTCGCGCAATAATTGCGTCATATGGCGCGTGCTTCTCTCAAATTGCTTCGGCCTATTGCCGTCAAAGGGAAGAGTTTATCGTCCACTTGAATGGCCCGTGCTTCGGAAAATGACGGACTTAGAGCCGGTTCAAGTAACTCCTGCGTGGCGGTGGCGGTGATAATCAGAGTGCAGGAAGTGATTGGGCGAGCAGCACAGCCACACGATTAGTTATATTACAGCAGTATGCCTCGAGCGCGAAAGCGACAACGGAGTTAAAAATGCGCGTTGTCGTTAAGATTTACAGTGATCTTGACTGCTAAGCACGAGGCCCCTGCATAATTTGGGATGTGGTCCGAGCCAGAGCTCAGCAAGCCTTCTTGGCAGCCGCCGAAACTGCCAAACGCCATTCGGTTGTAGTGACAGCCCTTTCGTCGATTTGCATATTTGTTGTTAATAAGCTATGTTTTCAACCCACTGCATGATATCTGCACGTAACAGTCATTGTAGGTCTTGAAGCACAATCGCACTACGCGATTATGTAGAATTGCGGTGAGGACCAGAGGGAATGAGCACGCGAGGCGGAGTTAACGCAGCGGTGTGCGGCTCAGTGTGAGAGTTTTGGGATAGCGGTTGCTTGACTAAATGATAAACAGTCGCCCTTCCTTCAACACGGTCCAATTCACGGCCTCTCATACTGGTTATTACTTTTGCTGGGTTCATATCTGCTCCTGCACATCGTATACGGTATTTTGCCCGGATCCAGGCAACCTGGCCCTATGTTCCCGATCTACAGCTTCAGTCCATGTTTCGCCGATTCGCTCGGTCCTCTTCTGCTCGGACTTGGCCAGCTGATTCTCTTTCCTCGAGACCTTAGAGCCCTCAGAAAGTGCGCCAGTGTTTTTGCTCCGACAACTGCATGGTTCTACGTCCAGTTTACCTTACTCGCGATTATCGTACTCTGCCAGCTGGTATATGCTGCAATTCTCAGCATTACAGGCGGCAGCTGGTTTGATCTTCGCGTTATTTCTACCCTAGTCTACATCGCATCATTGGGAGCGGCTGGATATGTCCAGTACGTTGAGTATTTTCGCGCACGCGTGCCGAGTGGAATCGTGCTCTTCTATTGGTTCCTGAGCGTCGTCACCGGCTTTGTGAGACTTTACGGGCAAGCGCAGCGGAAAGTGTGGACCGAACATGAGACCCTCTTTACATCCTTCGTACTTGGATTGCTTGCGACAATTGGAGAGCTACTTGGTACGTTAACTCTTTTATTTCTATTGTGATCTTTCTAACGGCAATAGTGTCTGCGTGCAATCCAAGACCGCCGTCACAGTATAAATCTCTCAGCGACGAGATAGACAACTCCCCGGAAGCCGGCGCCAACATTTTCTCGCGGCTCACATTTTTCTACTTGACTAAATTGATGGAACTTGGCTACGAGAATCATCTCACTGAAGAAGACTTACCGGATCTTCCTCGTGACTCGCGAACTGACAAGACAAGTGAAGATTTTGATGTTGCTTGGCAGACCGAGAAGCAGATTGCGGCTCCTTCACTGTATCGTGCACTCTTCCGCTGCTTTGGCGTTACGTATCTCATCGGTGTTTGCTTTAAGCTTACTGGCGACGTCCTGGCCTTCATGCAGCCAAATCTGTTGCGGCGACTGTTGCTGTTTGTCAATTCATACAATAATGACACAGTGAATGAACCGATTCCACTTTCTGGCGGAATAATCATTGCGTTGGGCATGTTTGCCTGTTCGTTTGGACAAACTATGATGCAGCAGCAATATCTTACTCGTTGTTTCAGCACGGGCTTGATTATCAAGTCATCACTCATGTCGAGCATCTACCGCAAGTCCGCGTTTTTGTCAAATGGTTCTCGGCAGTCGAAGTCGACCGGTGATATTGTTAATCTTATGACGGTCGATGTGCAGCGGTTACAAGAGCTCTCTCAATCCGCTCAAGCGCTCTGGTCCGGACCGTTTCAGATCATGTTGTGTCTGTACAGCTTGCATGCACTCCTAGGGAACTGCATGTGGGCTGGTGTTGGCGTCACATTGTGTACAATTTCGCTCAACGCTTACATTGCTCGGAAGCGGCGTGCGTTGCAAAAGGTCCAAATGAAAGTCAAAGATAAGCGCACTCGACTTACCGGCGAGATCTTGGCGTCCATCAAGTCTATCAAACTCTATGCATGGGAGGAATCATTTATCGATAGGGTGAACGCGATTCGAAACGACCAGGAGCTAGCAAATCTCCGAAAGAAGGGCGTATATTCTGCTGTTTCCAATTTTGTTGGTTCGAGCGCTCCGTTTCTTGTATCCTGTTCGACGTTTGCATTTTTTATTTGGACGGCTGGCAGGCCCCTTTCGACCGATATCGTCTTCCCGGCGTTGACACTCTTCAATCTTCTCTCTAGTCCTCTTACCCAGATCCCGCAAGTCATTAGTAAGTTCGTTGAAGCGACCGTCTCGGCTAACCGTCTACGTGATTTCCTCTTATCGCCTGAACTACAGTCGGATGCGGTTACGCATCTTGATGCTGCTATTGAGAGTGACCAGTCAGCTGCAATTATCACTAACGGTACCTTCCTATGGGATGAAGCTGGCAAACATCCTCCAGCCCTTAGGAATATTTCATTTAATGCAAAACTCGGACAGCTTGCATGTATTATTGGTCGTGTCGGGACTGGAAAATCAGCATTGCTCCAGGCTCTTCTAGGAGATCTGCATCGTGAATCCGGAGATGTCACTATCCGTGGCCATGTTGCGTATTGTTCTCAGGTCCCATGGATCATGAACGCGACCGTCAAGGAAAATATTTTATTCGGCAAACGATTTCATGCTGATTTCTACGAAAAAACTGTCCGTGCCTGTGCGTTGGTGGAAGACTTTGGAGTTCTTCCAGACGGAGATGATACTGTCGTCGGCGAGAAGGGAATCAGTTTATCCGGTGGCCAGAAAGCGCGACTGGCGTTAGCGCGAGCTGTGTATGCTCGTGCTGACGTTTACATTCTCGATGATCCGTTGTCGGCCGTTGATCAGCATGTTGGCCGTCATTTGATTGACAACGTGCTTGGACCTAATGGGTTACTGGCGACAAAGACCAAGATTATGGCTACGAACGCGATTGCCGTGCTTGCTTTGGCGGACTCTATTACCATGCTGCGTGATGGTGGAATTGTCGAGTCAGGATTGTATTCTGAAATTATGACGCGAAAAGACAGCGAGATTTACAAGTTGGTTGACGAGTTCGGTACTCACCGGGACCAAGAAGAGGTCCTTGAAGAAACGGACAAGACAGATCCATTGACATCCGGCGAGGATGAAGAAGAAGATGGGGAACTCGTGGACTTTTATGCCGGAAAGTTCGGTGTGGCTCTGCGACGAGCTAGTACAGCCAGTTTTAAGAAACCGACGCTAGACGATGTCTCTAATCGACGGTCCAAGCAAGTCAAGGAGCATTCCGAAAAGGGTCAAGTCAAGTTAGGAGTGTATAAAGAGTACATCAAAGCTGCCAATCTCTCCCTTGTTGTAAGTTTCCTTGTTCTAGTGATTGGGTCGAACAGTATGTCGGTTGGTGGCAATGTTTGGCTTAAGCACTGGAGTGACGTGAATACGCGATATGGTGATAATCCGGATACGGGTAAATACCTCGGGATATATCTTTTCTTTGGTGTTAGTGGGGCCTTTATGACTCTATTCTACACACTTGTACTATGGCTTTTCTGCACTATCGAAGCGGCTAGAAAGTTACATGATCGCATGCTCCGACATGTCATTCGTTCTCCCATGGCATTTTTTGACACCACTCCTCTTGGACGTATCATCAACAGATTCACAGCAGACGTCAACAAGGTCGACGAGGCTCTCGCGCGAGTATTTACCAATTTCGTCACGAATACCTGTAAGGTCCTATTCTCAATTGTCGTCGTCTCATCTGCCAATCCGGCATTTGTCCTCCTGGTGGTTCCGATTGCCTTCCTGTACGTCTATTACCAAAGGTTTTACCTTCGGACATCTCGTGAATTAAAACGGCTCGAGTCCGTCTCTCGATCGCCCATCTACGCTCATTTCCAAGAAAGCCTTCACGGTGTCAGCACCATCCGTGCGTATTCACAAGTCCGTCGCTTCAACCGCACCAACGAATATCACATTGATTTCAATAACAAGGCGTACTACCCATCAATGATCGCACGCCGCTGGCTGGCCATTCGACTCGAGTTTCTCGGGAGCATGATCATTTTCTCCGCGGCACTTCTTTCCATCCTCGCCATCGCGTCAGGCCGGTTGTCATCTGGTCTTGTCGGACTGACTATGTCTTACGCGTTGCAGATTACGCAGTCCTTGGGCTCTATTGTCCGTACGACCGTTGAAGTTGAGATTTCAACTGTGTCAGTCGAGCGTATTTTGGAGTATTGCCAGTTACCATGTGAGGCGCCTGAAGTTATCGAGAACAATCGGCCACAGGCAAACTGGCCGATGAATGGTGCAGTTGAGTTTCATGATTATTCTACACGGTACCGACCTGGTATGTATTTTATAATGCGTTTCTGGGCGTACAAGACAGTCACTAACAGTTTTAGGCTTGGATCTCGTGCTAAAAGGTATCAATCTCACGATTAAGCCGCGTGAAAAGATCGGCATTGTTGGTCGTACTGGTGCGGGCAAATCGTCGCTCACACTCGCATTATTCCGCATGATTGAGCCAGTGGGTGGATTCATATCCATAGACCGTGTCAATACCAGCAAGCTCGGCCTCCGTGATCTGCGACAGCGACTAGCAATAATACCACAAGACTCACAAGCATTCGAGGGAAGCGTTCGCGAAAATCTCGATCCTGGCAGCCAGTTTTCGGACGACAGACTGTGGCATGCATTGGAGCTCAGTCACTTGAAGAACCATATCGCTAGTATGGACGGACAACTTTTGGCCCGTGTCAACGAAAGTGGTTCAAATTTCAGTGTAGGACAGCGACAGTTGATGTCCCTTGCCCGCGCACTACTCACCTCCAGCAAGGTCCTTGTTCTCGATGAAGCCACGGCTGCGGTAGACGTAGAGACCGATCAAATTATACAAGAAACAATCAGAAAGGAGTTCAAAGATCGGACAATTCTCACTATCGCGCATCGATTGAACACGATTATTGATTCAGATAGGATTGTTGTGCTGGCTGCGGGTAAAGTCGTTGAATTTGACACGCCTCAGGTATTGTTGAGTAACAAGAACAGTATGTTCTATGCGTTGTGCAGTCATGGTGGGTTGACCGAGTGAAATCGATCCAGGCTTTTATTTCTCGGCTGTTTCGCGCCCTTTGTAATTGGTTTTTGAATATTAGATCTCGGACACTCTGGGTACATTCCTTTCGCTGGGGTGCTCCGGTGCTTTGCTTTTCGTTATTTGACGACACCAATAACGAATATTCGAAGATTTCCTGCGTACTAAGGCGATCTATTCCCAAAATATTCGTAATAAGTTAACATAGTACTCAAAAGAATTGTCGGCGCAATGCTTACATATGCATCCATTGCCTACTGGACTAGCTGCCTTACTAACAAACAATCACATAATCATTAAGGACTGACTCGCTTTCAGCTCCATCGGCCAACCCCTACCATTAAGACTGCTACAAAAAAGTGATAAGATGAGCGCGCCCATACTCCTCCTGTCCATTTTGACGGATTATTCCCTTTATATATCATGTCCGAGTAAGCTCTGGGTCCATTTCCATCCATTCCATCCATTTGAAGTAATGAGTGGAGTGGATCGCCACCCTGGCGCTTTCACAATATCGTTCGCGTTGAAAACGAAAAATCTGCGGATTTATTTCCTTAAATACTATGTAGATGCGAGTCTTATCCTGAACATATTACCTGCAAACCAAGGTCGGGTACATTATTCGGGTGAATGGATAACAGCACACAGTATTGAGCCGCAATGTCAGTGGCTGAAGGCAAGATGGAGAACGACCATTCTCCTTTGGGACTAGTGATGCGGCGTTGGCACAGTGGTGTGATTAGAAAAAGAGCGGATAAGTCGGGCCTGAGCTTGTGTGTGCATCGAAATAGCTGTCAATACCGCCCCGTCGTCTCATTCGGGAACGATCGATTCTCCAATGTCATACAAAATGTTTAGCACACTCGAGATCGCCAAATGTCGAGATGTTGCGAATGCCTGCGAAAACTTGCTTACACGCTCGTCGGTTTCCTTCGCCTGGTCCCCGGAATTAGTTACATCAGCCAAGAAATTTACTATTGTGCCAGATATTGTTCCCCCGGATGCTGCACAATGCAGGTACAAGGATGCGCTTTCAAACTATGCAAAAGCATTTCATCTGTTGAAAAGCAATCCACCAGAACAGAGATTAGATGCCCGTATGCCTTATTCGATGTACATAGAAACGCTGGTCCAATTTTAAGGCAGAAATAGGCATTCGTGCAAATCAGAGGTATCGCTCCCTCTGTACTGTCGCTGATAATCGATTTTAGGTATCCAAGTATGGCATATAATAGCTTAGAGCAGGATGTGACCGTCATTACCACGCAAAGCGCTCTCCATGAATTGGCAGCTTCTGAGCTCAGGAAAAATATCACAGTCAGTCTTAAGGAGTGCTTCTCAATTCATAAGCTTGAAGCACGGAAATAAATTATGGACACGGCATCAACTACTATGGCGAGCACCCGCAGAGAGTACTTCAGGAGCTCGAAAGATCCTGATGGTCCATTCTCATATGATGGACCAATTTAGACGTTCTGGGGTTAGGGCTTTTCTGTCAGGCCACAGTTCACGCTTGTCAGCCAATTCACACAATTAATTAACAGTCTTTGGATATGATGCGGCTCAATCTCGCAGTAAATCGTGACTCAACAAATGTAGCCACCACCGTGGTGCGGCGCGGTATGTCCGGCTTCGGGCTTCTAACTCTCCGTGGTTACACAGGCTGAATTGCATCTTCTCAACGTCGATGAACGGTCGCCGTAGAATCCAAATACTTTAATTCTAACCGCAGTATGTCTAAAAGTGTCGAGGGTTATCTAAAACACAACAACGGCGCCGTTTGCATCGTCTGATGTCATCCATCCTTCCCTAACTTTACCGGCAAGTTACGGGTCGTCCGCAACGTGTGATCGCCATGACCCGCGTCAACGCCTCGCAGCAAGTAAACTCCCGCCAACAGCAAAGAGAAAGCCGATCAGGCTGCTTTGGCCGCGTTATCTACAGTGACAATGCACCGCAGGAACATCATGGAGAACTCGCAACTTCTGGATGTGGTGAGGCGTCCCCTGTCACCGGATTCTCAGATAGAGGTGCCGACTAGCTGGGAGGTCTTTGAGCGAGTCGAAGAGATGGAGGCGAGGTATGTGAATATTGAGCACCTAATCGCGAGAGAGACTCTAATGTGGCTGATAGATACCCGCTGCTGCAGTACGATGCCGTGCGACAGATAGCAATCGTTGTAGCTGCCCCAACACCACTATACACAATACTGTTGACGGTACTGATGAGCAATGTTTGCCGGAACGTGAATTGGCAGGGTCTTGATGAAAATATTACTGATCGTCTTATTTTTGAATCGGAAGCAACTGAAACCACTTCCGGGGACTCAGCCACAAGGAGGATATTGAATGGTGCAATAAGATGCAAAATTAATGATCTGGACCGTCTGTTGATGATTGCATTCGAGGTTGGCGTGTCGCAGAGCTATACAAGCTTAAAAGATGCAATATCGTACGCGATATGTGTGCTTCACTGCCCGCTCTTCATTACGTTGTGTATCAATGAACGGGGCCGAGCAGGCCACCAGTCGAATACTACCAAACTAGGCAAGCGATGAATGCTGCAATACAGCAGGTAGAGAATGACTTTCGAATGCAACCACAAGACCGTCCATATGGACCCTTAGCGGCAGACGGTGTCACGTGGTTCGGACGGGTAAGCAGAGTGGTACTAGATGTTTTCCGCAGGGAAGACATTGATTACCCCGAAGGTACTTGTCTTGAACCAACTAGATCTTTCGTGAGCAGTGAAACCTTCCTGTTCGGAATCTAAGAGCTGACGTAAATGGAAGACAATAGTAAGGGATGGACAGTATGTTGGAAGTCATGTTTCTCCAAATCTGGTGGAAGTAACACTTGGAGACTGTATCCCAGCGCACTTGCTTGTTGGAAACCAAATCCAAACGACGCCTGTCAATTTCTTTCAGCAAGACTGGTTTGAAAGCAGCTTCCGCCACCACGTTGAAGACTGCACTTGCACGGGTCATGGACAAAAGAAGAGCTTTTAGACAAGCATAGAACTAGTCTATCATATCTCTTTAATGCATCATATATTCATGTATATTCGTGCGCCGATAAGGACTTGCCCGAAGTGGCCCGACGCGCGCCATCGCTGACCCGTAACGTCTCCAGCTTTGCTGTGTGTACATACCTCCGCAAATTAAGAAGAGCCCTATCTGTCCTTGAACTAATACAACCGACAAGTCATAATTTCCAAGGGATAAACGCGAGGCGCGAATGTCCTTATGACTGGCTAGGATTGAAGTTTGACTATATGACTAGCGCCTTGCCAGATTACGAATAATCGAATAAACGGCAGTGTAATGCAAATGCCAATAACGAATACGAATAACGAAAATGTTATTCTCAAACAACGCAACATTTAAAATCAAGAACGCGTAATTGGCTGCGCAGGAAAGGCCGTGGGACAGCCCCTGTGATGTAAGCGGTCGCACGCTGCACTGCCGTCCATTACACAGACATTCAGTTCGAAGGTAAGCTTAATGGATAAGGTTTTGTATGTGTTTTGCCTGCTCTCTACCGTTGCATGCAGACGCCTGGAATGTCTATAGAATTCACACCGCATGTGGAGTATTGCGGCTGTGCCTGGTCATGCGCCGTACCCGCCGCAAGGACACGTAATTTTCATATTTGGCACAGCATCGCTCGACGCGTCTCGCGTCGTTCAACCGCAGAAGCCTTTACTACGCGGCAAGACACACCCGGAACATCATCAACTATATGCCTCCTCAAATATTGGAGACAGGGTTCCCTGACAAAGGGCTTTTATGTTTGGTATGAAAGATATCGCCGTCAAGGAAGGATACCAATTAGGGCTGGTCACGATATCGCCTACAGGGCGATATCGCCATATCGTATCTCCGGCGATACGATATCGCCAGAGAAAAATTCATGGCGATAAAGGCGATATTATCGTCAAGATATCAAATAAGGCAAACGATATACGATATTGATGATGAATATCGTATCGTATCGCCTAATTTGCACGTGATCCGCGTCATGGAAAAGAAAGACCAGCGGTATAAAGACTGACTCTGTAATTACTAATTTCGTACGCTATAGCCCCAAGCATAGATTTTTTGGAGTTACTGGAGGCGGTATCAGCAACTGACGTGTTTGTTAATAACTGAGAAGCTAATTCTTCAGGGAAGACATTGCTTGCGACATCATCGATAGAGCTATCAACTTTTGATTGTGCGGCCAATCGAGGACTTCTAGGAAGTCGATCTTGAGACTCTGCTTCCTCGTCACTACCATCATTAAGCCAGTAATAATCAAGTTCACGACGGGAACGGCGGGGAAGGCTACTAAGCTCTTGACTCGTCGGTGAACTGCTGAAGTGTCCGTCAGTCATGGCGGAGAAAAAAGATATGGATAATGATCCAGGATGGAAAGTGGCAAAAAATTCTACAGCGTTAAGTTAATTTCGGGATTGTATCCTTCCGCTTTATCGCCGAGTTGGCGATATCGTAACGTATTTTAGGCGATACGGCGATACAATATCGTCAAGTCGGCGATACGATATGCGATATGGGAAAAACCCGGCGATATCGTATCGTGAACAGCCCTATACCAATACAGCAGCTCTTGTTCTGATAGAGCTCGTGTTCGCATGGTCTGCCAAGCTGGTCATGCCGGTGGATGCTTCACGCCCGCCAGACGACGCCGTGAAAGCCAATATTTGAGATCACGAGAGTCCATGGTACACACCGTTTTACACCTGCAGTTCAGAAGAATAATCACTCTGACAAGAATTGGGTTGCTACGCTACGACATATTCTTCGGCAATTGAGAACACAAGCGTTTACAGACCAAAACACTTGAAAGCCGATGTTCACACAGACCATAAAGCCCAGATCAACCATGCGGTCGATGTGACCGACAGCTGGGACATAATACGGCGACATTCAGTCATGCACAGAGCCCATGGTGAAGAATGACTGTTCTTGTGGAAGCATTAGGGTGATTTTGGGGAGGGAGGTTATCTCGAGTAGCGAGAGGATGGTAATAATTAGTTAGTGTAGCAAATGTAGATTAGCGCAGGATTAAACATTCCTTGTTCTAAGTATCACGCCTTTGGGTGCAGAGGTGCATGCCCGCCGTGAAGGTACCAGGCTTTGTCGATGGGACAGAAGGCTGCTGCCAGCCCAAACAGTCACGCCTCTTATCTCTACCACACCTGGTACTAAAACGCTGAGATTGACTTATTTTTTGTCGTTATCAAAACCAGTGTCCGTTATTATACTTAAAAGCAAATATACAACCCTCGCCGCCTCCCGCAGGGGACAAAACTAAAAACAGCCAAAAATGTATATCGATCATGGACCTCTGATGTGAATAGTAACCGCGACGCTCGGACGGCCTTCTCCATCGATAGCGAACAGCATCCAGTATCCTGGAAGGGCGATTCCATAATCGTTAGGTATCGTCACCCGGTAAGAGTTTGCGTTGGATCCAGCAGGTGTCAGAGTAAGCGGAATGCGTCGTTGATCGGTATTGACGGTGTGAGTGGCCGAGCCATACCGGATCAGAGACATAGATGTGACAGGCATATTGACGGTCACGGTGATCGTGCTTCCCGGTACGACGCTGGTGGATGAGACGGTCCCGATGACCGGACGGCTTGCCTTCGAGCCGTCGGAGTTCAACAGGTACGGCGGGGTGAAAACTTGGGCGTCGAAATGGTTGGCGGAGCAGGTGTCGCAGAGACCACCGCCGCCGACCAGAATGGTGGCGTCCAGGAGGAGGAGGGCGAAGCTGTGGTAGACTCGGGGAGTCGAATTGGGGGTCATTTGAGTGAATTGGGTGGTTGCCGGGTCCCACATCTCGGGAATGAACTGGAGGTTAGTGTCCTGGAAGGGAGCGCCGACAGATTGGCCTCCTGCGGTAAAGACTTTGCCATCAGGAAGGACGACCGAGTTGTGGAATATGCGTGCGTATGCCATGTCACCGAGCTTCGTGACTTGAGGTCTTGTGCCTGGGTCCCCGATGGTGATGAGATGTGCCGCGGCACTCGCTTGCGAGTTTTGATAATTGCGAGAACCCCCGAGGGTGAGGATCGTGCCGGCGACTGCATCGTACATTATAGCAGTGCCACACATAGAGTCCGCGTCGCTAGCTCTTGTGCCCACCATTTGTTGGGAACCGCTCCCTCTTGTAGCATACCAATTCATGGCCATACTAGGCCCCGCTTGGAATACCGATCCGTTCTTCCAGCCGAAGAGCCAGGCGTGATTATCTGACCGAAATACACCTTCCGTGTCCCCAGTAAGCATGGGAGCAACAGGGCATCCGGGTAGCAGGCTCCATCTGTTAGTTGTCGGGTCGTAGATCTCGGCGTCCTTGCCTCCCTCCCAGCCACTCCATGAGCCTCCAATTACGAAGATTCGTCCATCTCCACATGTGGCTGACGATTGATAGCCACGAGAAAGAATCATATTGGGAGCGCTTGCCCACGTGTCAGAAGTGGGGGTATAAATGCTAGCCTTCTGGGTGCTGCTGCCCCCGGTAACAAGTGTGCGACCATTTGCGTCGAGGGAGATACCGGGACAAAACATGTCGTGACCTGTGTTGGTTACCACCCGTTCCGTAACCATTTGAGCAGTCGGATCGTATAGTGCAGTGACAGTTCTACCATTATCTCCGCCAAATGTCCTTGCGGAATAGGCTGACCAAACAATCACCCTGCCGCTGTTGGGCTGAAGAGAAGCTGCAACCGGAACAAGGGGGAAGTTGATGGTTAGACCCCAAAGTCCTTGACGAGCTAACGGAGGCACAAAGCCAGCGCCGTTGAGGACATTGATCTCGGCTGCGCTGGTCCAAGGGCCGCGATTGCCGGCCTCGGTGAGTGCTCTTAGTCTGATGTACCGTGCTGCAACAGACGCAAAGTCGGCCACCTTGTGAGTCGCATCGTCAGGCCATGTCCCAGCTGCGACCTGGTTGGAATCCGTCCGTCAGTGCTCTATAAGACCCAGTACAGTACGGAATTGCTTACCTGATTGAAATTCGTCCCGTCGGTGCTGACAAGGACCTGGTACTGTCCGATATTGCCATTATTACTGTCATCTTGTCGCGGGAGGTAAGCGATGCCTTGCACGGTGGGTAATACTGTTTGCATATCGATAGTTATCGCATGCGGCAATGCTGCGTTCGTCCGGGTATGCCAGAAGGTCGCCGAGTTGCCGTCGAGAGCATTTCCTGGGGCCAACGACGTACTCTGAGAACTATCGGCAGTCGCTGTCCAGCCGGTTCGAGGCGCGAAGCTGCTTGCAGTGCCATAAACATTGATCTCCGCTGCACTCGTCCAAGGACCGCGATTTCCGGCCTCGGTGAGTGCGACGATCCTGATAAACCGCGCTGGTATGGTCTCGAAATCTGCCGTCTTCGTACTGCTGTCGTCGAGCCACGTTCCAAAAGCTACGAGATTGTAGTTCGAGCCATCGGTGCTGACAAGGACCTGATGTTGCCCGATATTCCCGTTGGAACTGCCGTCCTGACGTGGTTGGTAGGTGACACCATTGACCAGATAGACTGATGTCATGTCGACCGTTATGTGGTGTGGAAGTCCTACAGCCGGTTCATATTGACTATGCCAGTATGTTCTCGTGTTGACGTCAATAGCATTGATAGGAGGGTATCCTTCCTGGAAACTATCAGCGGTTACCGTCCAGCCGGCTCGCGAAATCTCAGGAGTAAGTGCAACTCCATCTAGGGGTCCGAGGATGATTCTCTCCTCTTGCAGGAGGTCATCAGGCGGGTCAACGAAAGGGACGATGCGGGTATTGCTCAGTTTTCCACTAAGGCCGACGAAGAGCAGGAGGCTGGACACCCATGTTCGTGGCTTCATGTCGATGAGAACGCCCTGCGCGGCGTTAGCAAGCACAGAATTCAAGGTCGGGCGGGACTTAGCTTGGCTTGGCACTCAGGGACCGTGCCTGGGCCCTTGGCTCAGCTAACCCTGGCCCTAACCCTTGGATGTCAGCGCACTGACCCTCCCAATGTTCGCCAACCAGACTGGCCCGAGCTCCCTCTGTCGCTCCCCTTTGCCCTGAGCACCCTAGCCGAACCCTGACCTCGCCTAAATCGCCGCCCATTCACCACACCTCTTTCGCCCCAACTCATACAAAATTAAGGGTGAGCTTGCGGATAGGTCGCATACTGGATTTCGGCGGAAATTTTGTTAGTGCTCAGACATACCGTGCAGTCTCTGAATTACACATGCCCGCATTCTGGATCCAAACTTGTCTTGGGCGGATTTTTCTGATCAGCCCCCGTTCGCCGTAGAGAAAATTACGTTCACACTAAGTCGAAAACGGTTCCACTAGTAACATAAGGGCTTTGCACGACCCTTCTCAACGGGTCAGTATCGCCCAGACCCACATCGAAACTGACTTCTGCTAGATATCTCTTCCGCGCAATCACGTTCGATGAAGTAGATTCTTTATTATGACTGTTCCCGATGTTGGATTAGACATATTTATTGCAGGGCTGTAGGCGGATAGGCGGATTTGGCGGATACAGATGGCGGATACAAATCCGCCAACCCTCAGAGAGGCGGATATGGCGAATAATCATTCTTAAATTGAAAAAAGGTCAAAACTAATAGGGTTAGGGTCAGAGCTAGCCCTAACCCTTAGCTCGCATAGTCCGACAAGAGGTTATACTAACACTAGCGTGCACGCTGACATGTAGCGGCCGACCAAATTTGAGATCAACATTTTCAACAATGCCTGTGCCTGTTTAACTAAGACCACGTTCCGGCCTCCACACCGAACCAGCCTTTAGCAGGCAGATCGTACACCGATGCATTGAGTGCGCCTTCAACACCCTCCGAGCTAACTGTGTTACCCCACCATGTAACAGGCTTTGCATGGTACTGTAGAGCGAGGAAAATGAGAATACCGCAAAAGCCCGTACCTGCGGTGAGTGCTGACGATAAGACGTAGTTGTATTTGGCCCACCAAATGGCATACCGACGGCGAACATAGTAGTTGAAGACCACAGACATAATCAATCCGGGAGTGTAGTACGACAAGTTGTACGAGGAGCCCCAGTATCCAATGCCGGACAGAATCAATACCGGATGGAAAAAGTGAAGTTGACGTGGGAAGAGGCGCTTCAAGCCGTAGCATGCAACCGCAACACCGAATCCAATTAGAAACGCATACTTCAGCACAGGATAAAGTCTGTCGAATGTACGCTTGGGGCCGATCAGACCAAGAAGTACAGACTGACTGTAAAGAGTATGCGCCCATGGACAGGTAAACTTGGAAGGTTGAGTCAAACTGCAAAGATCTGTCATACCTTGCACAAGCATCTCCCATGCACCCATGCTAGCCAGCACTTGGACAACTGTAGCAACAAATTGGGCACGAAATACAGAGCGTGGTGGAATTTTCGCGTAATGGCCCATTTTCTGATCACCAACAAATGTCTCTCCGTTGTCGTCCATGCCAAATCCATAAACACGCATAAGACTATATAGTTTTAGTAAGAGCACGTGTTTCGCAAACGCAAATACTTACAGACACCCAATACCACTTCCTGGTACCCAATATCCACCCAAAAAGGGTCGCAAGTAAGTAAACCGTGTACATATATCCAGAAGTTGCATAAAGAATCATACTGGGGATAATAAGAGCGATCGTAACTGCATATATGTCAGTACAAATAACGGATGCGGTCAACTATCAACGAGGAGATTCAAACATACTAGCAAGCACGGCAATGAGCGCCCACACCGGAACCTCAGTGGGAAAACATGCAATGGTAATGATACCAACTGCAAGTGAAAAAGCAAATATAACAAGATACCACCAGTCTGGTACCTCAGGGTATTTTGCCATCATCCGCGACAGGGGATCATCATATTCAGCGTATACAGAACCGCTGCGATTCTTTAAAGATCGATAGAAGCCAAGTGCAGCACTCTTGATATTGCGCCATTCAGTAATAACAATATAAGTGAAGCCAAATGTGATCAAAGCATATTCCGTTCCATTAAGCACGATGGCGCCAGCAGTAATATAAGGCGGCGAATAGCTCCGGTATTTTTCCACGTCAAACAAACCATTGGTCTAAACCGCGGAAATGTTGTACGACTTTCTGTACCGATCATACACGGTTGACAAGTTAGGCGGCATATAGCCGGTGTAGGAGTAGTTTGAGTATGTCATGCTAAGAACAATGAGACCTCCGAGAGCTATACCAGTATACTTGTTGAGCACAGTGTAAACCGGATAAATAAGGGGATAAGAGTAATTTATGATCGTCCAGTCAAATGAGCTAACCGGGTTCACTCCCAAGCCAATTTTAGAGCCCGTAATAAAAGCAAGTTGCTTGTTATTAGGCGCAATCCACGTGGGCCAGTTAAACGTCGACAAAGCGGTGAATAGGTAATCGGGAAGAAAGAAGTAGATAAACGATGCGAACAAGACTATCTCTCACGGACCCGAGCTCGAAAAAAATCATCTCTGCCGGTGATAGTTCTTGAAAGTATTCGAATAATGCACGGCTCGTCTGTGATGGCTATTCTGTCTTCGCAAACCTCAGTAGCTGCTATACACAATGACATATAAGAAGATATATTACCTCTGCGAGAATAAGGTCTTATGTCATAATGGCCTGGCTTAAGAGCATTATCCGTTCTCATTAGGTCGACTCCGGTGCTGCGCAATGTGACTCTAAACGGACCAGACGCAACAATGAGGGTTTCTTCGAGCATAGAGATGAAGTTTTTCTCTGTTACAGATGGATTCAATATCATTCCACCGACCGGCTCATCAGGCTCAGAAAAGAGGTAAAAATGGACGTCTCGACCAATAGCTCTGGCGCCGGCCATAAATTACCGATTTTCTAGATTATTTCAATATCCATGAGGCATTAGCGTATAAACCCAAGCGAACGAGATATATATAGACGATGATGCGATTAGTAGTAATAAGAAACAAAGGTCGCGGATGCGCTCCGATCGAAGGAAGGGCAGAGGGTCATGGTGGTTATGGATTTGGTACCTTTGGATTAGGGTGAGCTTGCGATGTCGCTATGCGACCATCCTGCATTCAGGGGCAAATTGTTAGTGCCCAGATATTACCATCCAGTACGTCAATTACACAAGACGGCATTTTGATTCCAAACTTTGTCAACGTCCCAAATACCCATACCCTACATTACAGTAAATTATGCGATGGGTTCACCTGAAGCTTAAACATCATGATAAAGGCAATCACACAAAGAAGTACCCAACGATTGAGCTAGCTAGCAATTGTCCCTATAAGCACTAAATTACTCAGTAGTATGCCTGAGAAACGGCCAATCTATAAATGCGGTGCAGGCGATTTCGTGATATGCGGCATTTCTTGCCGGCGTAACCGCGGAGTATTCGCCGATGCATATGTCACCGCACGTGATTCCCGGAATAGCTGCTCACTGTGCAACTGCAAACCGCCGACTTGGTTTCATATTTGGATTTGGTGGGTCGTCGTTACTGTTCGATAAACCGTGGCTCGCTGGCCCTCTCTTCACAATGAGGACCGAGCTCATATGTACCTTGGAGTCAAGCACAAGGAGATACCGGTCTTAGCAAGGTCACAGGACATACGTGATGACCGCAAACTGAACAGTAATATATTAAATCTGATGGACCATAGGACAAGACAATTAAAGATTAGGTGAGATACGACGAATCACTCTTTTCTACATATTGAATGTAAGCAAACACTGATATTCAAGTTTGGCCGTTTCAGTCAAGTCTGAACTCTGAAGAGTGAGGTTTCAGAGAGCGGGTAAGTCGCGCATGACCTTTTGCATATATATCGATTTTGCGACACAGATGACAGATTGCATCATTGAAAATGCGGTGCAAAGTACTTCAATTTCTGGGCGGTTTAAAGAAGCTACCAAAGGCCAAGTATATGGTAGTGAAATACGTCACATCATGCGTGGCTTAATTTTCGTGACGGCTAATAATATTATTCTCGTACTGTCTCACTGGGTTTCCTGGACCTACTGTATCCTAGAGCTTGTCAGGCTTGGCTTCAAAGCTTGAGTCGTGACTGGGCCGGGTCTCTTTAGCGACTTCGCCTATCATGATATTATTCAATGTCGCAATTTCAAGACAGAGAAACGCATTTCATACTTTTCCACTATTTTTTTGTGTTTAGGCGACCCTGCCTTAAAAAGCCCAGGGCCCTTTTGCTTGGCTGCTCGACATTGACTCAGCAGTCATACACTTGTCTACAATGTCTTCGAACGGTAGCGACTTTGACCAAGAGAAATCAGCAGTCATACTTGACCTAAAAAACGACGAACAACTGACCTTGTTGAAGAGTCCAGTGACAATGAATCCTCCTTCGCAAAGAATGCGCCAAAAAAGTTCTACTTCTGGCAACTTAAAGGACCGCCGGGAATTGACCTGGAGAGCATCGCGACTCAATATTCGGTGTTCGATGGTCCCGCACTGGCAAAACATTATCAGCCATGTCCGGAATATGAAAATTTGCATAGGTTTGATCCAGCCGTGAGATGGACATGGCGCGAGGAAATTGTGAGTTGAGCTCATCAAACCTGATGATTGACCCTTTCATGGCGGTTGTCGTGGTTCTCGTGGCTGACCAGTCCCATAGGCTCTTCTGAGGAAGCTTGACATGAGGGTTATGCTTTTTGTAGGTTTCATGTTTGGAGCATTACAGTTGGACCGTGGAAATATTGGTCAAGCCAATGCGGACAACTTTCTCAAAGATCTCCATCTTAGTACCAACGGTATGACCTCATCTCCCTCAACTGGACGAAGCTTAGATTAAATGCTAACTGCGAAATGCTAGATTTTAACAATGGCAACACGATTTTTACTATTTGCTTTCTTCTCTCAGAATTGCCTTCTCAACTAGTTAGCAAAAAGCTTGGTCCCGATCGTTGGGTACCGACACAAATGGTTTTGTGGTCAATTGTTGCATTCTCTCAGTTTTGGCTGTCTGGACGAAGCAGTTTCTACGCAACCCGGGCCCTTCTGGGACTTCTCCAAGGTGGGTTTATAGCAGACTGTACACTCTATCTATCGTATTTTTATACGGCAGCTGAGTTACCGGTGAGGCTGGCGTACTTTTGGGCAGCAGATACGTTAGCGAATATTATCGCATCATTTCTGGGTTTCGGCATTCTTCATATGCGGGGCGTTCGGGGCTATTCTGGTTGGAGATGGTTGTTCTTAATTGAAGGGCTGCTCACACTCATTGTCGGCATTTTGGCATATGGCATGATGCTTCCGGCTCCTACGAAGTCCAAATCTCGCTTCCGCGGCAAGAAAGGATGGTTTTCGGAGAGAGAAGAGCTCATTTTCGTGAACCGTATACTTAGAGACGATCCATCTAAGGGCGACATGCATAATCGACAGCCAATCAATTGGACAAACCTGTGGTACTCTCTTAACGACTATGACCTCTGGTCCATTTATATTATAGGTTTCACTTTCTTCATGTCTACAAGTTCGGTTGGAACATACCTTTCATTGACATTGCGTTCGATGGGTTTTAGCACATTCCAAACTACGCTCATGGGATTGCCAAACCAATTTGGAGGGTTAATTACTATGCTTCTCGTAACGTACAGCTCTCAGCGATTTAACGAGCGTTGTTTTCATGGTATCCTTAGTCAACTATGGGTGTTGCCGAACTTAATCGCGCTTCGATCCTTCGGTTCTCATTCGAGCAGATGGTCAAAGTACGCAGTGACGACCATTTTACTATCGCATCCGTCTACTCATGCGGTCCAGGTCGCTTGGACCTCGCGGAATTCAAACTCTGTGCGTTCCAGGACGGTCTCCTCGGCTGTGTACAATATGGCTTGTCAGCTTGGGGGGATTGTGACGAATTATATCTACCGCAGTGATGATGCACCCCTGTACAAGCGGGGCAACAAGGATCTAATTGCGATCTGCTGCATGAATGTATTTGTGTACCTAGGTGTGAAAGTATATTATATTCTTCGTAATCGATTTCGTGGTTGCAAGTGGGATTCTCTGTCTGATGAAGAAAAGGAAAATTATCTTGCTACAACAACTGACAGGGGAAACAAGAGACTTGATTTTAGGTTCGCACATTAGAGACCAGTGTATTAGATGGAAGACGTTTCGAGCATGTGAAGTTTCACTGTGGTGCAGGTTAGCAGGATCTGCCTTCGAGAGTAATAGATGAATACGTTGGTCAATGTCTTTGTGCGATTTTTTTTAGAAAGTATTTCTATCGAAGAACAACTGACACTGTTAGACGCCTAAGAAATAAAGCAATTTGTATTACGCTCTATCGCATATATATATCGTACTGCCAAACAATCCTTACGAAATACACTTTTCGATAGACAATAAGACCCGGTCAATACACGGCATCTCACAGTTAGAGTTCTCTTAGTATATGGATATTTAAGCATTAGCGACAGGTGCGGTTGTAAACCAAACTAAACGCTCATATCTTGACGCCAAATAACCTTGCGTTTCCGCTCAATCCGGAATCTGAGCTCCTGATATATATGAAATGCAGCGAAACCAGATAGATTCCATTTATTTGGCCAAACTCTGGACAGTCTTCCTGCCATGCCAAGTAATGCCACGATGATGCTAGCCTATCAGATATATACTATTCCCTGGTGATTAAAAGGCATTGACCACCTCAGAATGGAACATGCCGCAAGATGTTTCACATTTTGGTAAAGATTACCTATTTTAGCATTGCGAGAAGTCCACGAAACGCCGCGACTTATTCAAAGACACAAGGATGTTCAGAGCTTAATTATGCTAGCAATGCCACTAGAGTTGCTGCTGCGTCCTTGAATAATGCGCGACATGTTGCACGGGGTAAGAAAAGCGCTCATGTCTCAAACTGCAAAGCATACGGGTTCGATGAAGCAAGCGAGGTCCTCGAATTCTTCATTTGGTATGTCGGTTCCTTAGACAATACACAGGATAATCAGCAAGGCAGCGCTAGAAACGGAAGCAAAAATAAAGACCAAATTTGTTGCTGAGCGACGCGAGTGATGCCGTGCAAGAAGTACAGACCAATTACTCAATCTGATGGCAGCGGCAGATCAGCAGGCGAGTTTCTCGCGACACTTCTTCCGGTGTATCCGCGTAAGAAATTTCTTAAAATGCCATTTTTATTGTGCTATGTCTGCCTAGATGTCCATATGATAAGCTATAACAATGTACAGTCGTTAGCAGTTGGCCCCGGTCCTGGGAGGTCTCTGGGAGGTCGATAATCGTATAAAGGATGGACACACTGCAGGACAGAGGTCGCGGGGGAGGCAGAGGCCGGCCGCGAGGTCGAGGTCTAATGTCTTATCCGCTGGAGGTCCAAGCTGTGGAAGGGGTCAGTATGGTGCTTGATTCAATATGTAATATATAGTTTAATTGCAAGATGGTGTTTTATGAAGCCGCAAAGGTAATAAATGTTTGCACCAACATATCCGCCATACTTTCTATTGGCGAATGCAGATGGCGGATATCTTATCCGCTATTTTGGCGGATATGGCGGATACGGCGGATATTGGGTAATTCTTAGACAGAATTTATGGCAAGGTGTCAAAATCTGTTGCTCAGGGTAACAATGTAAGACTTTAAGTCAACCGATGCCACAATGAGTATTTTCGGATAGAATTATATTTTTATTAACTTAAGGAAGAATATAACTTATTATATTTTTATTACAATTATTTTTGCACGCCATCCATCAACATCAACATTCTCATCGTTTCGCCTTTCATGGCGCATCTGCGTACCCCCAGAATATCTCTGCCTATGTTAAACATCTCTTTGGATAGCTGATATATGGAGTCTTATTAAGAGGGATGCAGGAATCTTCAAGGATTCTTATATATTCCAACTTCTCCCCACAACCTACACAGCCAATTAAAACTTCTTAAATAAGGATAAGCAAGTCAATTACAACATTCTCATTACAAATGACCCGAGCACCCGAGGGGGGTAAAGGTGTCGCACCAGACCGAGTCCCGCTCAGCGATTCCTTTGGACAAAACCGACATGACAACGCGGCTATGGCCGAATGTAAATACCAGACCCCAGTCGTGAATGCAAAGCAAGCGCTCGCATAGTACCAAGCAATCTGTTCAGTCTCGACCGAGAAAAGTTGTTCGAGCAGCGTACATGCTTTACTGGAGGTGCCGATGACAGTCGAAATACGTGGCATATTCTAGTTGTGGCCTTACCTGCTCCATGTAGGAAACTCAAAATCGATATGTTAATGACTTCCGCGAATTTTTTCAAGGCGGATTGGCGATTTGGCGGATATCTGGCGGATGAGTATCCGCCATACTTTCAAAAGGCGGATTCAAAAGCGGATACATATCTCCCACCTTCAAAAAGGCGGATGGCGGATGCGGATATGGAAAATTTTGGCGGATATCCGCATCCGCTGCAGCCCTGAAATTTACCTGAAAGGGAAAGGGTATAACTTCAGTAAGGCAGACGGGTGTAGTTTCAGTAATAATGGGTGGGTGTAGCTTTATCTGGTTCATGGTAAGTAATTTTAACTAGTCCACTGACACCAATGCGGCTTAGTTGTGGGTTTGGGCCTATTTTTGTTGCCGACTCTAACTTATCCACAACCGCTGCATTAACATACCGTATTACAACGCATTCCTGAGACAGACTTTATCTGGTTCTCAACTGTTGTCGTACCGTGTGACCGATTTAAGTCAATTAATACGTCAGGTTGCTGAAGTCAGCCCTGGCTACTCGCCAGCCACGCAAATGGGATCCGGTGACCGCGGCTCATCCCGCTATGCAGTTTGTCCCCCTATTCGTATTAACTTGAGACTATTTAATGTAACATAAGTTAGGGACTCTACCAGGGCGGTGTTTGGAAGTAAATTGCACATTGAGATTGGACGATTCCCGAACATTCACTAAGATTCATGTAACAGGTGTGATTGTACGTGGCACCCGCAAGCAGCCTACCGCGAAGTCAAAAAGGAGGGCCGGAACAAAGGCAGATTTTTCTACAGTTGTGCGACTGGAAAATGCAATTTTTTTTTGTGGGAGGATGATGCGCGCCCTCGAGAGGGATATGCCAGGCCAACTCAGGCTCAGGTGCCGCAGCCAGGGTCGGTAGACCTGTCGCCCGTTGCGGGGACTCACGCATCGCGGGAGCCGACACAGCCGCAGATACGCATGAATATATCTCCTGTTGCGACGGCTCGTGCAGCTTCTGCTGCTGGATCGTCAGTTGGCTCGGAAAAGACAGCCAATGACGATGATGAGAAGGTCGGAGGGGAGGTCGGGTTCGACGCTGTCTATAAAGAATGGACTCACGCAGTCGCCCAGAGCGAAGCGCGACTCAATCTTCTCGAATCGGAGAATATGCGACTGTTATCTCAGAGGGGAGTGGTCATCGAGAAAATTGGACGCTTGCGGGACAAAATCGCGCGCGACGAAGAGGAGTTGTTGAGTTTGAAAGCGCGTCGCCGGGATCTAGAAAGTCAAGTCCATCGCAGAAGATGACGCTTAGCGTACCTCACTCGCAATCCTAATGCAATCAAGCTGTTATTCGGGAATCACGCTCTGGAATGACAATGACAGATATACGCATACGGTATTCAGGCCTGTAATTTATGTATAATAAGTTAGAAAGTCATGAGGAGTCTCAGATGTTAAGCCAGTCATGATTTTGGAATTTTCAGCCACAGGGCCGCTAGTATCTGGAATGGCTCTGTGATCGAAAAGGCCAGTGTACTATTATTCTGATTTCGGTTAAATTTAATTTATGTTCTACGTGCATTTATGAAGCGTCGTTTCTACTTACTTTATGTTTTTTAGCATGTTAAGGCGGAAACAAATATGAGTGGAGCAACGCTGGATCGAAAATGATTTGTGCTATATAAAAATACGCGTGTAAAAAGTAAAATGACAACAGGACTTCCAGAATGCATTATTAGGAACAACATTCGCCTTCTATGAACGCTTACGCTGCCCCTAATTGCAGCTTTAAAGCTTAAGCTTGTACATTGAGACCACCGATAATAGAGTTTTATCCACAATCAGTTGGCGCAGTTGGGTTAGGGTAACTGGCTAGATGATCTGATGACGAAATAGTCTCTTACGTACGTATCGAGTACGCCGTCTCCTACTATATTCACCGCCATGAATGACGTTGTCACTTCGAAGGATGGCACAACCATCTCCTACCTGAAACTTGGCGAAGGTCCTGGTTTAGTTATCTTGCACGGTGCAATGGAATCGGCGCGTAGTCACTTTGAGCTTGCCGAAGCGTTGGCTCCTGCTTTCACAGTCTACCTTCCCGACCGACGTGGGCGTGGACTCAGCGGCACCTATGGCCACGAATACAGCATGCAGAAAGAAGTCGAAGACCTTGACGCTCTGCTTACCAAGACGGCGTCTCACTTCGTTCTGGGTGTGAGCTCCGGCGCTCTAATCGCACTCCAGGCGTCATGGAAACTCAAAGCCATCCACAAGGCAGTCATCTTCGAGCCACCACTATTGATTAACAACTCGATTTCGAGGGACTAGGTGGATCGATACGACAAAAAGATGGCAGAAGGGCAAACTGCGGCCGCGCTTGTGACAGGCATGCTGGGGGCACAAATGGGACCACCGACATTCCAACGGATGCCTCGGTGGTTGCTGATTCAAATGACCAAGCTCGGGATGGCCCTCGAGGGATCGTCAGACGGGAGGGACGGCCCACTACCGATGAAGGTGCTTGCGCCGACGCTGCACTATGATTCGCAGCTGTCATCGCGATGGACGGCAAGCTGGAAACATTCAAGGCCATCGAAATTGATGTGCTTCTCCTCGGAGGGAGTAAGAGCCCAGCATATTTGAAAACTGCGGTGGATGAGTTGGAGGAAGTCGTCCCGCACGTCAGACGGGTAGAATTTGATGGATTGAATCATGGGGCTACAGGCAACAGGAACAGAAGAGGACAGCCAGGGCGTGTGGCTGAAGCCGTACGGCCCTTCCTCACATAAGAATCTCCGTATGTTTACGCATGCAAGGTCAGTAGAAACCGAGAGAAGTAAGAAATCAGTGGACCCGTCTACACAAAAAATTCTTATATCATACGGCCGCCTCTTGTAAGCGGTTCCGCTTAGAGTTCGGCTTACAAGAGGCTGACTTCCGTAATTTGTGGGATCGAAACAGGAACAAGTGAGGTCGAAACCCCTGAGCCGCATCGTGCTCGAGCCGCACACCGAGTTTACCATTTGTGACCCATTTCGGTCATCTTAACAAATATCGAGTTGAAACGCTTTGTTACATTCACTCCAGCCCGTCTCAGACTGTGTAGTTTTGCCACTTTAAGTTTCTACGATATTGACGATTAGTTGCTATTATTGATTCATTAATTGAGTAAATTTAATATGCATACCCGAAACACATACCAATGCGCCATTAATTACATATTTACATTGAAACAGGTAGACATTAACCTTTGCACATATTATCCATCCTCCATTCCCAAATTATAATGCAAACCAATAAAACAGTCGTAAATAGTCGTAAACTCGTACTTGTAAATACATAGTTATAAAAACCCGGTTATCGCTGTAATCTATAGTTCAAGAGGCCGTAGGCGCGGAGCAATGATCGACAAGCCTGACGCCACGCGCATAGCGCTCAAGGGCCGTCATCTGGATCGCGCGCTGCATCTGCCTCCAGCACTCCTCCATGTCAAAGTCAACCTCGGCACATCCGACTTTGGCCCCGTTCAGCCTGACAGGAGAAGCCATGTCATCAAATCGAAGACCAAACTTGCTGTTCTCCAAAAAGTCTTTTTGGCCGACGGGAAACTCAAGGCGGGTGCGGCAGTTGTAATTGCCCTTGTTGTCAAGCCGCTTCCAGATAATAATTCCCATGTACAACTGACCGACAAGGTGCTCGCCATTGTATGTATACAATCCAGATTCTTCGTAGGTCTTCCAATCAAAATCTTTGCAGAAATCCGCAAATTCCGGCGCTTGGTCGATCATCATGCTGTTCATGCGAGCCATATCGAGATTCTGGGTAAGCTGCGCCGGACAGACATCATTCCACCGAACAGGATTCGGCGCATATTCCTTCACAGCAGTAACAACAACTGTCTTGACATGGTAATCCAGGAGCAGCGTGAACGCGTCTTGACACAGCTGGTTAAGATTCTCATAATACCCGTTCAGAAATAGTGTCGTAATGTCCCGGCGAGAGTGGGAAAACTCAGACTCGACACCAAGTGACGAGCAGGCCGACAGCCGAGATCCTTTATAGACATGCGTCATCTTCTGGTAGCAATACTCCAACTCTTCAAGACGCTTCTCGTGGGTCTTCGGAGTCGTGTCGATGAATACGGGGGATCCGGTCTTTAGGATCGTGTTCATCATGAAGTTCTCCATGGCGTACAAGAACGGCGGCCGGACGTGCGACCTGATTCTAACGACTTTTGAGAGCGAATTATATGACACAGCTGGAACTCTAGTTTTAGTTAGAAAAGGTTCCAAAAAGAGGGAGTGAAAGAATGAACCGACATTGAATTTGCGAAATGGGCCTGCGAAAGGTGGTAACGTAACTCTGAGAACTCGTTGGCTTCAAGTTTGACAAAGTAGTCCTCGTAAGGCTTGAGATCTGTTGCAACATTCAACGCATCGACGAGAGGCCGACGGTCACACATGGGATTGACCATATACGCTTCACTTGATGGAGGACTGAACTGGCGATAAAAACCGTGCGCGACAGCTGAGTAGTCGCCTAAGCCGGCGTTTGGCGCAACCTCATATCTGAGCAGATCAATGTCTCCGTATTGTTGAGTCGGTTGACTGCTAACAATGTACTCGGGAGAGGCGGTCTTCTCGTCCGCCTCTTCGGACGTCGAGCAAAGACTGTTGTCGTCGGTGCTTGAAATCGACGGTGCGGCCCAAATATTGCTGTCCGCGGTATTACTGCCACCTTGTACCGTCATCGAGTTGACGTCGAAAAGGCTGCTGGACTGTGAACTGCCAGTGACAGACTGCTGCAAGTCACAGGACGCAGCTGGTGATTGCTGAGCGTACCAGATATTGCGGTTGCCGATTACGTTTACGCTCGGCAAGTTCATGACACCGAAATTGAAGCGACTGGCATTTGACAGGATACTAGACTCGGTATATTGCCGAGCGGGAACGACGCGTCCATCAGAAGGTCTGGTGCGAGAAGTGGCGCCGGCATTCTGGGCAGCCAATACAGCTTGCAGAGCTAGACGGGACTGAGTAAGTTCGGCTGATCCGCCCGGGTTGTTGTCGATTGTAAGCATGATGAGCTGAAAATGTCGTTGAACGAGCTACCAATTGAATCCGTACGGAGGCTGCGAGGTCGAAAAGGATCAGGAAAGAAGCCATGAGAGCGACATAAAAAGAATATATAGGTAACGAACAAGGACCAGGTTGCCGGATTGTAGACTTTAGGCAAACTACAAGCCTGATATGATTAAGATCGCGCATAGACAGGGGACAACGCCAACTGCACAAGTTGAAGTCTCAAAAATGATTATCGCAGACAGACAAGACCCAATTCATTCGCCATCTAGTGCGCGAACAAGGATTGGAATGTACGATCCCTGGCACGAGGGCACGAGGCACCCTAGACTAGTGGAAGATGATAGATTGCATGGCCGGATACGGACACGCTCGACAGCACCTGACGCGCCACGAGCGCAGAGCAACCAACTAGGCTGCAGACCATCGCCATTGAATAAGGAAGGTTGTGTCGCAGAATCATCGCCATGCGAGGAGAAGACGCGAGCGAGGCCGAGGAGAGGTCGAACTGTCAACAAGGAAAGACAGTGAGTGTTGTGGGTTAGGGTGCAGCAACACTTAGAGCCGTGGCGGTGCTGTGGCGATGCATGGGCGCGTGAGCGTTCTAAAGTGCCCTCACATTTGGCTCACGGATCACGACAAAAGACTGGCCGGCCTCGGTATTTTCCACCCGACATCGCGTCGCGTATGCTCCGGAATGCGGCGGGTTCCGGATGAGCGCGATTTGCTCCCGACTATTCCCGAGCTAAATGCCAACAGTGCCCGGAGCCCGGAAAAAAAATATTAGCACATGTCATTCACGAGGATGAGCTGGAATTAATGCTAATGGAACAAACAAGACAATCATATTCTTCGTATAATGAAGACCTGGCGCCATTTGGGTATTGAAGGCAGGTCACTGTGCCCGAGATTTGGGTGGTTGTGCATAAGTCGTGATAGTCAAAGTAATTTAATCATTACTTGCTCATCTCGGACAAGCCGGATGGTAATCGAGATCAAATATCTCTGGAAAAAAAAAGTTGGCTAATAAGCTGGCCTGGCTACGCTATCGTGGCCCGAATCGGTCGTCGGCTCATAACCCCCGCCTTGGCCGAGGAAGAGCACAGACACGCGACCGCCTTCCCCCACACTCGTTTAACGTCGGGCATACGCGGGTCATTTCCACACAGCCGGCTGGGTTCAAATACGATAATTTATTATCCCACTTTCGGCACGGCTTCAATCACAAGACCAGAACGTCAATTGACGGTGGTCAGGGGTTTAACGGGACTGAAGATGAACAGTAATCTTATGAATTTGTATCTGTGCGCAAACAAAAAATATGAAAAAAATGAACTTCCCGAAGAAACAGTCAATAAACAATATATAAGGGCCCATCAAACACAAAATCATTAAAATGCCATTAATAACAACAGTATAAAACAATACAATCACATACATTCAAATGTAAGTTAACAAGTAAAACCACTGTATAATTAGGGATGAAAGCAACTAAACCAGATGTAGACTCCTAAAACAACAAAAACATGTAATACGATCGATTAAGAAACAAACCTGATTAAAACTTTTCTGTACCCCGTCCATTACCACATCCATACATATATCGTTTCACTGATTGGCATTACGTCGACTTCCGCCATCCTCCATTCCAGAACACAGTCGCGAGATCCTTGGCCGCCGTGACCGCATGATTGATGTGGCCCCAGAATCCCTCCGGATCCTGAATATCGTCCATCTCGCCGTCGTAATCGTCATCATCTTCGCTATCTACTTTGGGCGGTATCGGGACGGACGATGACGATGCATTCGAGTGTACGCTGATAGGCCGGTGTCCCGTCGATTCCACATCGTCGAAATCCTCCTCCCTGTACACATGATCGGCGTGCTCGCTGGACGGGCCGTCGTCTGTAATACTGGTACTAGGTAGTATGTCGTTTATGCGGCCCCGCGCCAGCACAACACTATCCCGCCGCAACGAAGCAATCAGTGAACTGTCCATGTCAACAACGTCTCCGTCGTCCGACATAGTGTCCGAGTCTGAATCAGAGGCAAGATCTGGATGCCGGTTTTCGGAAGACGACGAGTCTTCTAGGTAAGTGGTGTGTGGCTGCGAGACCGATCCGGCAAGATTTGAATTAGATGACCGCGACGCAAGATTCGATGACGGCGATTTAGATGCAAATGATGTAGATGAGGAGGATGCAAGGTTGGATGTTGACGATCGAGACGGAAGAAGGGGCGGATCTTGAGGGATCGAGGTCGATGACCCAGTCGGTGTTGTCTCCTCATACCGATTATGAGGCGTGTCACTACTTTGGTGTCTGTGATAATGATAGTGGTTTCGCGAAAAGTAGTCTACTTCGTCATCATCGTAACCTGCTTCGTGACCAATGTCGACGTCTTCGTCGTCTTCGTCGTCACCCATTGAAAAGGATGCGGATGGGTTCCGTGACGAAGCTGACACACCCAACTTCTCGTCCGGTTCATGTACGTACTTTAGCTTCGTAGCTGGCAGCTTGGCAATTGTGTGCGGTTCAAGAGAGGCTGGTCGCTGGAACGAACCCGACCCTGAACGGACCATCAGGAATAAGCCGGGCTCATCCTCATCCGCATCTTCGTCGTCTGTCGAGGTCGCCGATGACGTACCGGACAGAGAGACCGAGTTCAAGGTGTCGTCGTCCTCATCCTTCGCCTCCAGAGCAATGCATTGCTCAACCCGGTCGCTGAAATGAATATGCTTGGTCGCTGCTGGTTTCTGCGTGTTTCCATTGCCAAGAGTTAGGCGGTCAGAAAAATTGGCACTGCTGGCAGCGAAACTTCTGGCGACCAGTGCCGACGGAAACCGCGGATCCGGTCGCTCAGGTCCAACGACAGAAGTGTAAGGGGCCTGTGACGAGGAGTAGGACACGGTTGTGGGTTTAGTGCCCGGTGCCCGCAAATGGCGCTGGGCTTTCACTGACGCGGCGGCTTGTTTGAGAAGATTTGACGACGACACCGATCGTGAAAGCATGACCTCAGAAACGCTGCGCTTCTTAAGGATCGGCTTCTTTGCCGTAACTGACGATCGGACTGGAGGTGATGGGACGCCGGCGCTCCGTGAAGTCCTGTCGGCTACTGACGGTGAACTGACGACCGGTGATTCCAGGAATGTCTTTGATGGCGTATAGAGAGGCCCATATAACCACGTCACGTCGTAGTCTTTGAGCCTAGAGCGAGAATGATGATTAGATACATCGACGAAACAAGAAAATAATCCCGATGTTCTTTACAGGACGATCGGAATGCGCAGAATGAAAGTGAAACAAATGCGAAACGAGAGCAAAATGAGCATTTAAGGCAAAGGAGAAAGCTAACCAGTTCACGCTCTCAGGAGACACGGTCTTGAGATTATATTTTGCCTTTGTCCATGTCCGCCAGGACGCGTTTTCAAGACGGGCGCTGTTGGCAACGTCTTTGCGACGGAGGACAATATATCTCCACGAGGATGAAATGTCGGACTCTTGCCAGTTGTGGGAGAGGTAGTCGACGTGGCGCGATGGCTCGTACTGGATGACAGAGTCGTCGTTGGCGCTGTACATAACATCAGGCGCAGCAGACAGGGAGAGTGTGACGGGTACTGTCGGAGTCGTAGCAACAGTGCCAGTCGGCGTGCTGTCGCCAGAACTTGGGCACGATTCAGATTCTGCGTCTGCCATGGCTTGATCGAACGGAGCCTTAGTGATGGGCGAGTCAGGCACAGTGAGAGCCGTGTCGACCGAAGCAGCGGATGACGCGGATGAGGTCGAAGCCGAGTCCGATAGCAGCAGCAGATCTGCGTGGTTTAAAGCGTCTATTACGGGATCGGAGGCGTGTGCAGGACCAGCAGCGGCCTGAATAGGCGGCCGCGCGAGATCAGAGGCAGAGAAGGCCGAAGACATGCGGCTTTGCGCGGAGACGGCCAGCTAACTAGCAGGCCCCCTTCGGTTGGCGGGACGGGTACGGAAGAAAGAGTCGATGGAGTAGGCGAGGAAGCAAGAGCGCGCGATCGGGAGCGGGTGTGATGATGATAAATGGCAGAAGATGGAGGAGAATGAAGGGTGCGAAAAAGGAGGCGTGAAGGTTGGAGGTGCTGGTGGTGGTGGGCGAGTAGCGAACGAGAGCGGAGCCAGCGTAAAGTTGGAGCCAGACCGATCAGGGATAATTGTTCAACCTTTTGACGTGGGTCGGTCACCGCCGCTGCGCCCTCTGTCCGCCAAACCTAAACTGGCTCACCAAATCAAAGACGAATCGAACTCCCTGGCCTACTAGACAGCTAGTTACTATATAATAACAAAATATAGTATTGAACGCAGGAAATGGTCAGTTTGAACAAACCCTATCCCTGGACTTAGGGTTGTGGGTTTCGGCGCCCTAAGGGCCAAATGTAATTGGTCTTATGGCCCAGTTGGTTAAGGCATCGTGCTAATAACGCGAGGATCCGCGGTTCGATCCCGCGTAAGACCATCTCCAATTACCGTTATTTTTGTTTTTTAATTTGCCACTGCCACATATCCATGGCAAATATCGTACGGGCCACTAATTTTTAGTCTCTTGTGTTACCGTAATATGGCATACGCTAAAGACTATGAACTATTTCGAACTATCCCAGTGTGGCGAGAAAAATTTGAACTTCTAGAATATGCGCTTAACTATACAGGTATGACGAATCGCCACGCCAGAGAGCGCTACCCCCCACCCCATCTTCTGTTCGGGACCTTCCCCATGCGACGGCACGCGTCTTTCCGGCTGCGAACCGTTTGTGACCACGTGAATCTACGCATCTAGGCCGGCCGGAAGGACTTCGTACGGAATAACCTTATAGATGAACTAAGAAATATGGTGTAAGTGACGTAGCACGAGGACTTAGAAGCCTGCTCGCCACAGGACCACAAAAGTTTACACTACGACGAATCCTGAATGGGCAATCCTGTGACTGAAGAAACTCTCGGCCCGCAAATTGTTCCACCGTACGTCTTAGCGAGAGAGGTACGAGAGATCTGCGCGTCCGGCCGTCCACCGAACGAAAAAGTCCAATTGAAATGTAATATGTTACATCATCATAACCGTTTTAGTATGCTGATGCTGACAATTGGGTGACACCGGCGTGATCGGCTGGTGCCGTGTAGCGCGGCGCCGGATTAAATTCAGTAGAGCGTCGCCGGACGCGCTGAAACGTTTTTCCGATGATTAAAGTCAATTTTGCTGTTTGCTTCGCCGAAAAGATTTTCCGGTGGGCCCACAGCACATCTGAGATCCATTTTGGACGCAGTCAAGTCTCCTGATCCCCGACTTCGGCCATTCATTGCTGGTATTCTGGCCAATACGAGCTTCGCGTTACTCTACTCCACCCTCATATCTTCTGTTCTGCTCCGCCACATCTTGCTCAAGGTGTGCACCCAAGTTGTACCTAAGCCTCTATCTTCGGAATGTCCTTCCAACTTGTTGATCAAGAACGTTACGTGCGTGTCGATTCTGGGTCATACCTTTCATTGCACATTCTGTTCCACAAAGCACATAGTACTCGAGACCGTAATTATACATTACAACGAAAACCTTGGTCCCATTGCCTGAAATTTAATAATCCGTTGAATTCGACCAACCTATCATATACACTCTTGCTATAATACGACCTTGTTCAACTGATATACGTTTTTGTTCTGTAATCTATAACCAGCCCTATGCCTATGTCAATCTCTACATTTCTATTACGCAGGCATAAGTTCGCTCAACAAGTAAGCTTTCAGATTTCCGTTTTCCATTAAATAATATACGCCACAAAACTTGACAAGAAACCACACTGTCGCCTTAGTACGGCTTGTTAATGCACTCAATTGTGTTCTAATTTTCAGTCAAGACAAGGTCAATGCAAATGCATGAGCCACCCTATTACTTATCCCATCGATGAACAATCACGTTCATAGTAAATTCTCCATTCCATACCGCGAATAAAATCGTTCACGGATGATGGCTCTCAGCTTTCTCGAGATCGGCGCCCGCGACCCCGCTCGGTCCCGCAGTTTCAACGTGGGCGCCTTCAGCTGCTTCCCCAGAGACGCCGTCCTCTCCATCCTTTGCGAATCTCCGAGCTCCAGGGCCGAGATAGAGGTCATCCGTGTTGACAAGACCATCGCCATTTCTCATCAACTGGGAGCTGTCCCATGAGGCGCTCTTGATGGGGTTGACATGCAGGACGTACATGGTATCGATCTCCTCCAGGGAGCGGTCCTTAGTCTCAATCACGAAGAAATATACGATCCAGAAGAGTGCGAAGCAACACCCGGCAAACACAAGGCCGTAAAAGTAATCGATTGCGGAGGTGATAAATGTAGTGAAAAATCCAATCAGGAAATTGAAGAGCCAATTGGCGGCTGTGGCCATACCCATGCAGGTGGCACGGTAACGGGCGGGGTATAGCTCGCCCACAATGGCCCAGACTAAAGGACCCCATGTACTGGCGAAGGCGATGATGAAAAGACACGAGAAAACTACCAGAACCGCGCCCGCCTGGGGCGTGGATGCAGGGTCTTGATGGTCCAACGAAAAGTGACCTACAAAGGCAAAGACCATAAAACACATAAACATCCAGGCTGCACCACCCATAAGGGCCTTCCGACGGCCACAGTTTTCGATCAGCCAAAGGCCTGCGATTGTACCACCCACGTTGACGGAACCCAAAATAATCTGGGTTACGTAAGAGTTGGAAAGCCCGGTCGCGCTGAAGACGGTGGTACCGTAGTAGAAGAAATAGTTGGCACCAGTCAGCTGTTGACCAGCCTGTAAGACCATGCCTAGCATGGTGCGGTAGAACATGCGAGGGCCGGTGAATATTTCATCTTTAAATCTGGTCAGAACCAAGTCATCTAGAGGAGTGACAAAGATAAAACTTACACCAGGGATGGTCACCGCCGACATGCTCAGCGTCGAGTTTCTCCTGAATCTCCGCAATCTCCATATTGATAATGGGATGGTTCGGGCTCAACTTGTAAAGGCGGCCCATATTCCGGCGCGCTTCTTCCTCCCGACCAACACGGTACGCAAAGCGAGGCGACTCAGGCAGACCGAGAATTGCTACGCCGAGCAGAAGAGCCCACAGAAAAGACAATCCATTGGTGATACGCCACGAGCTGCTACCTTCACGAGTTTCTGTGCCCCAATTTATCTATCCAACCTGTCAGCGCGCTGTTCATGCTCACTATGATACAGCTATGAAGCGAATGAATCGTGACGAAGAAATAACAAAAGACACTCACCAAGTAAGCAACCCAAATACCTAACGTAACGAATAACTGATAGCTGCTCACAACGACGCCTCGAATCATCTTGGGCGTACTCTCACTCTGGTACATGGGGACCGCAACTGAAAGGGCTCCTATGCCGAGACCGCCAACAAATCGACCCATAGCGAACTGCACCCAGACATGCGAGCTTGAAATCTCAATAACCGTCCCGACCATGAAGAAGAAGGCCCAAAAGCAGATGGTTAGGCGGCGGCCGATGCGGTCGGCAATGGGGGCAGCAATAAGAGAACCAATGAGTGTACCAATCGAAAATAGACCGACAATGGTGCCTTGCCTTGCCGCGCTGAAGGTACATTCACCTGTTACTTCATCGCATTCAGCGAAACGACGCTTGAAATCTGCCATCTCAAGGAAGCCTGTAAAACTGTCAGTAACACAGCCATTGGGGAATCCAGTCTTGGACAAACCAATATACTCACCGGAAATTTGACCAGTTTGGTATCCGAACATGAAACCTCCAATGGACGCAACTGCGCCCAGGATATATGCCAACAACGGAGCATCTTTAGCAGATAATTGCATTCCAGCATCTGTTTCTGCACTGGCCGCCTGAACAGGCGATTGTGGTCGGGGAGTGCCGGCTGACGGGGTCGTCGCCGCTGATTCTTTTTCTAAAGAAGGCATAGAAACCTTTGATCGATTAAAGAAACGCATAGCTGATGATAGTATCCGTGGCTAGACGGGGAAAATGGAGGAGAGAGAAGTTGGGGGCCCAGAAGTAGATGGAGTATTCTGACTAGATAAGGCGCTTCAGGGTTATAGTTATTCCGAAGAGAAACCTTGTTTCAGTTATTCCGAAGAACTGAAACCTTGTTCAGGTTTTTCCGAGGATTTGAAACCTTCTTTCAGTGGATGACTTCTGTACTCCGAATAGGGTTAGGCTAAAATACCTATCATGAAAATGATGCACCAACCAACGATGGATTCCATGATAAATATATTTACACTCCAAAGGAGATGTATGGGGGCCCATGGCAAGGAGAGCCTCACTCGTATGACTGCGTAAAGTCACGGCACACATCGGATGCGTCGGGTCGTGTCCGCTTGAGCCGTCTGTGTAACATGACGTGGGGCCGATCCGTCTGGCGGAACAACGATGTTCCAGCTAATTTAAAGTTTCCGAGGTTGGCAAATCCCGCAAAAAATAACTGTCTCCCCATTCTCTCAGCGAGAAACTTGCCCAAACACAGTAATCTTCCCCGGCAGCGGTCATGAGAACAACACATTACCGCCCCGGGGGGAAGCGCAGGCGCTGATTAGCCTTGTCGTATACGGAACTATCTGCCCCCGGGCCGAGCCAAATTGCAGTGACGCCTCTCGCCCCGTCTGTTGGTAATCACTCGTTCTTGAGGTACTGGTCGCCACCAAACACAGCTTGCCAGGTGGGATCAACTCGCTGTCTCCGCATGCATTCTCTGCGTGTCCCTTCAGTTTACCTTCCTAACCATTCCTTTAAGCATATCCAAGGATTATCCTTGATTGTTTTACCCCTCGAACCATTGTAGATCCGTCAGAATAGCGATTGCAGCAAGTGAGTAACAATCCATTGATTTCCTCAAAGTGCCGCAAAGGTGAGGGAGGCGTCAGACCAGACTAACACTCCATAACACTATAAGGCTCAAGTTGAGCAGCCAATGATATAAAGAGCGGTCCGTCAAATTTCCTAGTCCAGTAGCCGAGTATCTCACAATAGAAAGTCGTGTTGGCTAGATCCCACGCCTTTTCCTCCAATGGAGTATCTATCTATACTATATCCTCTTGACTTTAATACTATTCAGCAAATTGTAGCTGACGCCATTATTCGATAACGTGATCGGCAAGCGAATGGATCGTCCCAGCGAGAGGATCGGTCGAAATTCCATACAAAGTAGCGATTTTAAACCTCTAAAACTCGACGAGATCTTTCTTAATTACGCTCAATTTAGAGAATAGAGTAGCTAGATATCGACGACTTACATCATCGCTTTGAAAAACGATTGATGTTTATATTGACCGATTATATTTACCGAAATCCTGTAAACCCCTGAAACCCTTTAGCCGTAATTTAAGATGCCTGGGTAATTAATAAGATTATCTCTAAAAAAGAGGCTTGATAATGATTTATAGTCCATTATTTATAAAATTTAAAATTTTAGGTAAGAACTGCTAGCGTGGCTAAGATATAGATGTTTAAAAATCGCTACTTTGTATGGAATTTCGACCGATCCACTCGCTGGGACGATCCACTCGCTTGCCGATCACGTTAAAGGATGTCTTCTTAGCGGCCGAGCGGGAAACGATTGCAACCAACATGACTTGGAATTCTTGCTAAATCTTCACACTTGCAAAGTCGGTATGCGTGATGTGCCGCCGCTGGAAAAATATAACACGAGACATGAAACGGATAGAGGATGGAGGATGAGGGCAATGTGAGCTCTGTGGTCAATCGGACCAGCTACTGACGCTGTGCTCGGTGTATGCTGCGGAATCAATACTAAAACCAAAAAAAGTGATGGTGGAAGCTCGCAAACAACATTTTTCCGGCTTAGATAATTTTTTTCTGGGTTGTCATTTGTGCTTGAGTTGTTGCCATCGACCATGCCTACACTTATTGATATTGTATTCTTCCTGCCCTGATCTAATCAAGAGCTCAACGAATCGCCTGTCTAGTCAACCAGAACTCCGGTCTCTATTTAGTGTCCAAATCTCTTGCATTACGTGGAGCATGCAGCTATCAAATGTCAAATGCAACGCCTATCTTAAATGAGACCGTTCAGGGTAAATGCATGAATCAACTTGGGTTGTTGACTAGGCTGGAAAGTAATGGACTCGACTGAGCATGGTAGAGGTTAGAAATTTAGTTGAAATATTATTGTTCCGAATATCTGGTTCGTGAGTGTTTCACCGTCGTCTCCGGAGCAAGCCACGATCGCCGGATTTGGGGCCCGTGCTTGCAGGACGAGTGCTTGAACGTGGAATGCAAGGAACACCCTCCTGAGGGTCTAGTACATGGACGATCGAGGGATAATACATTTTCGGCAGATTTATTTCGTTTTGCTACGTAGTAGTTTAAATTTATTTAGTTGTAGAGACTCAGGCGGGCTCGAGGGAAGGAGTAACAAGGAAAGCTCGTTCCCATTCTGGCTTATTTCTGTGCAGGTGGGAAGGAAGGTGATCCTTACCCTGGGAAGGTGATGTGCACCGTACTTGTGGATGGTACCGATTAAAGTTGAACTTTAAACTATTCCATATGTAGTCTAGCCTGCAACTCTCTTTATTGACGCGTAGAAACCCTTGCCCTTGTTTACAAATCCTTGCGATTTCGCGTTTTATTTACATTCCTCACGCCCAAACCAGCTACAAATTTTCTGGCTTTCCCACCTACTCATCGTCGCTCTTTCACACTGCCTCAAACACTACTATTATTCCTCGGCTTTAATTGAATTAGACGATTACACAATGAACGACCCCCAAGTAACATTTATCGACTCTAAATACTGCCAAAAGTGAAGGGCATGTCGCACCCAGGTATGTTGTGACACACTTCTCGAGCTGCAGCAAATGTACTCCGGTAGGGATGGCCATGCTTTCAAGACTTGCAAAAAGTATCGCGACGGGGTGGGTCGAGGGAATAATTTGATAGTTCGAGTAGGGAAATCGCTGCTAATAATCTGCTGCAGAAAGCGTCCAAGAAGCAAGGTGACTCCTTGAAGCGCACTAGCTTTGATCTTGATGAGTGCTACGAAACTCATGAAGGAATTGTTGAGGCGGTGTCTTCCTTTATGGAACGACACGACAACCATGTGTTTGACGCCTCTGGTCAATCATTGAGAATAAAGGCAACTTTTACGTCGACTTTTCTCATTGACAATGATATTTCCGTCGAAGCGTGCACGCAAACTGCCGACCATGACTTACAAAAGCGGGCGGCTATACTTCTACGAAATAATCTGTTTGACTGTACTGGTTATTTCTTTCACGTGCGACGGGTCAATGTGAAATCTGACGGATCCACCTTCACATTGAGTTGTTCACGATCTAGTGAAGCAAAAATTGAGCGACATCCTTCAAATATTCAACGTTACATAGGTATGACTTATTACATATCTCGGTGACTGAGTCTATCGCTAACATTCTATCCTTTTCAATCTCGAAAGATGTGTTTGATTGTCAGGGAGAGCTCCATATCACCTTGTCTAAAGTGTACAAATCTGCAATGATAGTCTATGATCACAAGTGTCATATGGAAACCCATAAGTTCCATATGACCGAAGAGGTGAGAAACTATATCAGATCGCAAAAACGTCTTACCCCACGTCAAATATACCAAAACTTAATACAAATGGCCAACGAAGCGGAGTTTGAGAAGACAGACTTATGCACCATCACAAGGCAACAAGTGTATAACTTCTGGCTTTCTATTACCAAGTCCGAGTGGGAACGAGACGGGGCAAACGATTTTAGATCTGCCCAGCTCCTCGTGGCTGAGCACGATGGCTTCGAGCTAATTGAGGGACTCCAAGAACCTGGAGTATCATTGGCCTTCATGACCCGTTGTTTTATCAATCAGGACAAGTATGACCGTGCCAAAATGACAGAAGTCTTCGTGGACGCTACATTTGGTACAGACACGGTTACGAGCTATACTGCGTGCTCACCGAGTACGACTTGGTATCTCTGCCGTTGTCCTACCTTCTGCTGGACACGCGTGGTCTCAGTGAAGAAGGCAAGAGGGGACTCAGACTGACGCAGTGGTTCACAGCATTGCGAAACGCTGGCTTGAAGCCAAACACTGTTCATACTGACAAAGATTTTGCAGGTTGCACCATGATTTCATAGTGATACTTGGAGATTCGAAACTGACTGTTCGTGGTAGAAGTCACAGCGGCCCGTATAGCCTTCCGACCTGGCAACAGTCGGTACAATCACCACCTCTGTCTATGGCATAGCTTGCGAGCCATCGATCAGTATGTGACTGGGAAAGTTCGAAGCAGAGGTCTTGATTTAGCGGATAGTTAAGAGCTCTACGCGCACCTCAGCTCTCCCCTCGTATTTGCACTTTTTGATGGAAGAATATGAATGGATACTGTCAAAAGGACAAAACTAAGAAGTGCACTGCAGATCAGGCGCGAGTCATTCGTACCACGATTAAGCGACACCTTCTCAGGCATTCACGTTACCGAGGGTTGTCTGCGACAAGAGCAGCGCGCCGGAGGGTTCTCGTGTACGAGTCCTATGAAGAAATCCATGCATCTTCGTGTTGAAAATTGAGGGTGTCGTGGTGCCAGCTAAATGGGTTGGGTCATGTGACCTTACGTCATGGTAGCTAGTTGCATCGACGACGGCCGAGTTTTCACTGAGGCAGGTGGTTGACACTCATTTTCGGGTTCTCAGGTGCCTAACAAACGACTATATACGTCGTTGTAATGTATGGAATAAACGCATTCCATTTGGGCACAAAATAATCCTTTTGTGTAGTGGCGATTGGGAGGGCCCCCTTATGGGAGACCATTGAGAATTATTCAATCTTCCATAGTTACGCTGTCAAAGCGTTAGTGACCGTATATTATCAATTAGTGACCAAGACTAAACTCCCAACCGGACATCACCTAAAATTCTTAGTTAGGAATTTTTCGTACAGAAAGTAGAATACACTTAGTGTGATCCTTGACGTACTTTGATAACCGGGATAAAGAGGCAGTGATTGTTCCGGGACACTCACTAAATCTATTGTGGTTCACTGATCCCAATAAATTCAGTGAACTGTTAGGCTTGCCTTTCACCTGTTAGAACGCCTGTTTGTCTATGCGCACTGAGCAGGCATACTTACCATCATCTTTCTGGTAAGCTACTTTTATCTAGTGACCACGTCACTGGACACTGTAGGAGGAAGGGCACTGAGGGTGCCTGACGTCGATTTAGCTCCCTAAACCTTCTCCCTATAAACATCATTGGTGTGCCTCAATGGACACCAAATACAATTTGAACATGGAGTTCTTGGACTCCGCCGCTACGATCCTGTCATCAATCCCCACTGTACTCAAACAACACTTCGTGCAAAGAAATGCTGGATTACTGCAAGTCAATTGATCAGCCAAGACTGTTCCGGTACTTCTGGAGCAACTGGTACCGACCAAGTTGCGGTAACGTTGGATCTCGGTGGGAGATCGCCTCTCTCTCTGGCAGGTCCGTGTCGTCTGGTACGATACCGATTTCGCGTACCACCATGAGATTGGAAAGCCATTGGCGAATCCTTAAAAAGGACTACGCTTCGCATCTGATCAGGCCGAGGCTTGATGTACTGGCGTACATTATTTGCACTGGTCTGGTTCGTTCTCGGATCCACCTGTTGTCAGGATCACGGCGCCACTCACGCCGCCCCTGACCCCTGACGTCTGGCTGCGCCACGCCGGCGGCCAATGCTTCTATTGTCGTCGTTATAATGGTTCTAATTTTGTTGTCATGATGCTTCTATTTTTGTTTTCGTAATGTTTCTATTCTCGGATTTGCTGTGTAATTATGTTTAATGTTTCTATTCTCGGCTTTAGTCAGCTGACTATCGACGCTCGGAGCTCCAGTTCCGACGTCCATATAAGCTGGCGCGATAGCCTCTTTGTTGTATTCGAATAATATATTCTAAAATATCTGATCTTTAGTTCTTACACCTGTATCTCCAGGTTGAAGCAGCGCGCGTGAAGTCCAGTCTGTACGAGGATTTCGTTAGTTTATGGCGACAGTGTGCAAACGTTATTGACGGTAGCGTTATGCATGACCGCGACAATATCTATCACACTGACAAGAGTCAATGGGTTTGTAGTTGTCCTTCGTTCATCTTTAATTCTAGGTATATGTGCAAACACTTGGTATCGTATTATTCGTTCCCACGCGCTGACGGCAGCGGTAAGTATGTTGTGACGCAGCCACCGAGATGCACGACAGACTTGTTCCAACAACGACTGCCACTCATACGATTCGATGACCTTGATGTCGGTGGTCCCGGGAACGGCAATCCGACTGAAGGATCGAGTAACTGCGTTGATTCCATGCCAGTCGTGCAGTCATCCGACTACCTAGGAGAGTTGAAATCCCTCCAGCTCCTGCCGAGCGAGGATCCAGAGGCAAAGGAGGAAAACGACGAACGGTTGTTGCAGCTTCTTCAGGTTATGCAGTGGGCTGCTGGCGAGTCTCACTCAAATCCAAGAATGCAACAGGATCTCTGCAGTTTTATTCGAAATCAGGATGAGTTTATCGCGCGATACAAGAGGTCCTACGAGGCCGCCATGGGCAGGGCACGTTCAGCCGACGGCCAAACGATGACAAAAGCACAGAAGTCGTATTATTATATGCGACCTCAAAACCATGGCCAGCGATCTGTTTCTTCTCCTTCCTCCAAGTAGTTGGATGGCCGCACGAGTGTCGCAGAACAGATAACGACCGAATGTTGGTGATGGTCGCATTTGCCTTACAGGGTGGGTTAACGAATAAAAAGTTTGTTTTATCTCGGCGGTGGAGAGAGAAGTTTATCAATTCTCTTACCTATGGTTTAGGGTTGTGGCATACATTATTGCTCTTCTTGTTCTTATTTTTCCCTTTCCTTGTCGATTCTTTATACAATAATAGTGATCCTAGCTTGGTCTTTTCCTCGGACTTATCCTAGTCCTTACAATTACACCTATCCCGTTCTGTTGATAAATTTGTCGCGAAGAAAGTGGTACTGTACGTGCATGGTGTATCTGGAAAGATGGCGTATAATTTAGTCATGATGTGATATGCTACGATAATATTTGAGTATATTTAAGTGGAACATTAGTTCATAGCTGGAGTTGGAATTGTCTATTACGATTATCTCATCGGATACTTTGATATAGTGCAACAGAGTTTGTGGCCAATCTACTTTCAGTATAGCGAAAGTTAGATTTGCAATGACCATTGAGGTACGAACAGGAATTGAAATTGTCTTCCTAGAGGGTTTTGTGTAGCTTGGGTAAGGGGAACTTCCTTCCCTGCTGCACAAAGATAGTGGAGTGTCTCGTTTCCGCCCGGGTCCCGTGTAGAGTATATTCTAGCTACTACTCGACTCAAGCTCAATCGCATGGCACTTACCGATGTCAGGGGTAAAACACGTTTCGTACTACCCATCGTGCACAGTCATGTGTTCTATCATGAGACTTCCTGTGGCAACTGTAGTAAAACGGCGTGCTGCGGACGTTGCTTAATAACGATGTGCGGCTCAGGAAGACCATAGCATTAAACTTTAGAAGTCATGGAAGCCGGTGACGTATGACGTCTTCACCTTGACCCGGGCAGGGTAAGGTACGTCCACCCCGCTGCTTGTACGTCAACTGCATGGGCTTTCAATCAGTAAAAGTTGTAAGAAGGCGAAGGCAACCGAGAGACCAAATCTCAAATCTCGGTGAAGCTATAAGGCAAAAGCCTATGAACCACATAGTGTGGCGCTGATGCCTATTAGGAACGCTGTGTCCGACTGGAAGAGATACGTTATATGCGCTCCTCCCTAGCTAGTGCCACTGCGTCTAATATAATGTTATGGTTTGTATAGAATATTATTCTGCATTCTCAATTTGCACAATGAGCGACTCAATAGCGTCGTTACTTGGGCACCAGTGTGCACAAGCGCAGCCGAACTCCGTCGTTCGCCTTCAACAATGGCTGAAGAAGCGTCTCCGGGATTTTCACGAGTCTCGTGCTGCTCACGTCATCATCATCACCCTCGTCTTTCTGGACACAGTGCTCGTTCTAGCGGAAATGTACATCGATTTGTTCTCGTGCGAGCAGCCGGATGTATATGGCTTCCTACGCGGCGCTGTGCCAGTCATTGGTAACATGTCCCTCGCGATATCGACCACCTTCATGATTGAGCTGATCTCTTCGCTGTATGCGTTTGGGTGGCTCTATTTTGTTGGCAGAGGGTGCTGGCTGCGTCTGATGGATGCGGTGGTCATCATTGCAAGCTTCGTCGTCGACATCCTCACTCAGGGGACTCTGTCGGAAGGTGCAGAACTGATTGTCGTCCTGCGGTTCTGGCGGATAGCCAAGATTGCGGAGGAAGTCGGTACCGAGGCAACACAGGAGATGGAGGTAAGCATGACACGCTTTTTCTGTCTTAGACCATTTGGCTGACCCGTCTCAAGGAGCTGAAAGAGGATAACCGTGCCCTGCGTCTTCGAGTGATGGAGCTCGAACGCAGGCTCGACATCAGAAGTTCCGACGACAGCCTGAATGATCAAGCCAGGCCTTTACATACGCCGCAAGACGCGTGAAATTGAAGATAATGCCAATGGAAATGCAGGCGTGCAGGTGGTACGATCGTCAATGAATGATATCTGCCGTGCTTCACATACATTTTGACCGCTGATTTTCTGTCCATGTAGTCCTGAGGCACACCGTTGTTTTAGTCCCTGTCAGGCATACTGGACAAGTGGGTGGTGCCGATGTTCTTCCATAACGTCAGTACTTCTAGCTGGGCCCTATACTACGAGTGAAGTAATGGTAGAAGTTTACGTCAAAGTATAGATATAGGATAATACAGAGGATGGATAGTCTTAGCCACAAGTAGTTACGCACTAAGTACGAATGTATTATAGTGATAAGCGCACGGAAGTCTGCCATATCCAAATGAGCTTCTTATAGTCTTAAGTCTCTACTGAATGCCACCAGCAAGTCAATTAGCGGCATAGTAATGAAGTGCTCACTTGTGGTTTGGGGCAATGCTATGCGTCGCTGGAGAATATAACTAATAACACATTGACAATAACGTGTGCAGCGAACATTTGGACGTAATCTGTGCTTGGAATCCACAAGGTTCCTTGTCCTTGAAATCTGCTGTCCAATAAGAAATAGGATTTCTTTGAGTACACAAATTTGTCCTGCTTAAGTACGTGCCCCTGGTGTCCTGCCTCATGCTTCAACAAAGCTTCGCTCGTCCATGTCAATTATTCGCTGACCATTGCAGAAACAGGGTTTGTTGGTTATCACCTCTGGAGGAGGCAGCCCAGAACGTGGGATTTCCTGAATCTGACTGAAAAGTTTCGTTGCAGTGTGTGGGTGAACTACCGGATTGATACTGCGACCTGATTAGTTGAAGGAACTCACCTCAAAAAAGCATGATATGTTGGAAGCCGTGGTGGGGGCAGGGGTTAATGTTTGATGCGTGAATGAAAAACTAATGCACAAGTTTATGCATCTTGTGATTAATTCAGCAGTCTGAAGGATCATGCGGAAGTCAAGCAGAATGATGATTGTTGTACCGCACCATTTTACATAACAAATTATGCATTTAATTGCTTACCCTCTCAATTGCATGAGTTATTCGGTTGATATCTTGAAATACACTAGTTGATGCTCTGTACTCCGTACATCCTTCTCAGAAGTTGTTGGAAGTGCGTATATATTCCATTAGGGGTGCCGTGTCGGCAAGACTATCTAGCTGCTAACCGTTGACTAAGCGAGGTCGGAGTAGGGGACTCTATCGGCTCTTAAGTGGGTGTATGCGCAACAGAAGGAAGAACCTAAGTCCTCCCCCAAAACAGTCGGGTCACGTGATTTAAATCCCACGTGGCGTGTTTGTTGTTTGTTTACCATGTTTTGTTTACGCACCCAATCTCGCGTCATCTAACCTCGTTGCACTTCTCGGAATCCAATTTTCATTTTCTTTTCTGATCATGTCTGACACTAGAATTTGGTGTTCTAAATGTGGCGTTTTTCGTGATTCTGAAAGCTTTGAGACGAACAAATCCGGATGAACGAAGAAGCTATGTAATCGACGGAAGACAAGAGACCTAGAGGTGTTGTACGATGACTGGGATACTTTCGAGGAAGAAGTTCACTCATGGAACCACCCGGTAGAGTTCTAATTCCATTTAATTTTCTTCTGCTAATATTCGCGTTACTACAGGACCAAACCCATTGTCTTGATCTCAAGCGCATCTTCAATATCGACAGTCTACCTGTTGGTTTCGCTTCCCAGCTACCCGTACAACCACAGGATGGCTCCACTGACCATTCTCCTTTAAACAAGGCAATCAATATGCTTGCCGAAGCGATTTGGAGGAAAGGTGGCTTTCGGTTTTAACATCGAAGGATGAAGCAGGAGAATCTTAAGTGTATTTTTGTTCTCAGGATGGCGATCGCGTTAACCCTTCGGTGGCGACAGGACAGCGCGACGCACGACGAATGGAGCGGTTTTCGTGTCACAGCTACCTTGCATTCCAACCGTCACTCGAAGATCGTACATTGGCAATCACCTTGCGACACACTTACCATGCGCCGTACATGGATCGGAATGCCTGGAGGACTCGTCCCTGAGTCTTTTCCGCTGTCATAAAACACATAACCATGGAATACAACATTTTGCCAGTAAAGAAGAGCTCGGCAAGCTCAGATTTGATGAGCGTGGCCAGGTTATAAGTGAACGCTCCCTGGATTGAATTGTATCAAATTGAACAGATGTCAAATTTAGCTTCCCACCAATCAGCAATGAGGAAACGAAACAAACTTCTATTAGCAGGAGGTGAACGAGTAGAATTGAAATTGTAGTTCTCGTAATTAAGATTCCTATGTCCTTTTCACTACTTGCCCCTATGGCAAGTTAGCTTGATGGATCAAAGTTCATTGTGACGCAACACCATAACATGTGGCGCCACACAAGTGTGATTTGCATAATCACTATATCTGGGAGTATAAGTCCAGTGCAGCAGTGCTTTCTATTCTCACGGAATACTAAACATACCTCTATCGGGCCGGTTACTCTAACCTCTTATAATACCATGTCAAGTGCTGTACAAGTATCTCAATGGCTTCTTCACCAAAATGTTTCAATGAGCTATGCACGTGAGAGAATTGGATAAACAAGACAGAAACCATAAGAATACATCCCTCCATCACGTCACAATTGGCATACGAGACCGCAAAGTAGGCTCCTCAACTCTTCCAATCGGTTCAATAGGAATAATATCCTACCTTCATAATGAGGAATACGATTACTTTTACGATTACTATACGATATCACTATGCAATACGATTACCGTACGATTAAATCCTCATTTTTACGATTAACTTTACGATAATCCCAAATGTCGACGGTACCGTAATCGTATGTACCCTAAATGCATTGGCCCCACTGGACCGTCACTTCGGAGATTAAGCCATGCCTGGAAAGTGTATTTCTTCATTAAACAGGGTCCTAGTCTACTGTCCGATCGCGCGAGAACTCATCAGTTCTCATGCTCGAAGCCTCACATTCTTGCGCTACTGACCACAATTGAGCCGCTATATCAGCGCAGCTTTAACAGTAGTTACGGTACCGCGCTTACGCCGCTGAGCCGCAACACCTCTTTTGGATGCAAAAATTGGCGTATTATTATAGTCTGAACTTTGGTTGAATTTTAGAGAGAAATCGGTTTATATCGAATTGTCCTGCCATTAAGATTCACCCTCACCGCTTTTAAGCGCTGTTTCGCAGACCGCCAAAGTCTCCTCCCATATCGTCTTCCCAACCTCATCCGACCTATAGCCTGCCAAAATACTATCGCACTCATTTTGTACACTTTCACCATAGTTATCTAACCTGTACACGCCATTACACTTGTCATCCGAGACAGAGCTCTTCGCAATCGCAACCCCGTCTGGCATAACAACACCCAGTTCCTCTGGATCATTTGGCTCCGCAGGTGGATACTTCGCACTCGTAGCCAGAAACAAACACCACTCACCAGCCTCCTCGGCCGTCCTTCCGAACATATTCAACACAGGAATCACAGTCCATGTCGCCAGCGTCGCCGGCACCGCCCAGATCCCCTTTGAACGTCCCATGAATCTATTCAGTGCCCCCGTATCAACAAAACCGGGGTAAACATGGCAGAAAGTAATCATGGGATAAGACTTAGTGAGTTCTTCGAACGCGAGAGTTGTTTGGGTTGTGGCAGTGTTTACTGCTTTGATTGCGGTGTAGCCGTTGCGTAGTTCGAGGTTGTTCATGTCGATGGCGCGTTCTATTCCCCCCGGCAAGGACAGCGACAACGCGGGGATGGACTGACGCAGCTAAGAGGGGAAGAAGGTCGTAGAGCCTTTGGGATTCAAACTCTCGAGCTCCCGGAGTAGCGGAGTCGCGGACGATTTCGAACGACCGACAAAGTAGACTTTCGGCGCGGTAGCGTATTTGGCGAGCTGTTTGAGGGTACCTTGGCCGATGGCGCTTGTTCCACCGACGAAGACGGCGACCATGCCTGGTGGTTTTGCCGTGAGCCACGAGTTGGAGATCCGGACATCTTTGATGTTAACCATGTTGTTGCTGGATTCCGGTGGTTATGGATGTCACAAATGCAGAAGGGAGTATAATAAATTAACGAAGCATGCGGATGGGATGAGTCATACAGCAGTCAGCAGTGCGTCACCAGACATAATATCGGCCACTCGAGCCAGGAAGCGGCGATCGAGGGGGTTGATTATTGGAGAAATAAGTGAGAAATCAATCGTCGAGTGGTAGGCAAATACTAAAAAGGCGACGAATCCGAAGTGGCACCCGTAATATTTCTATTGAATCAACGGGCGAGGATATTGAGAAAGACAGTATCGAGCCGCCATTGCTCTCCTCTCCTGGATCCGATACCCAATTCACATCTCTGGACTCCCAAATATAACAATATATTGGTTGTCATGTATCTTTCAGACTCCGTGGCACGATCGGTATTACTATTTTGTCGCATTGCTTTCAATAATGATGCTATTTAGAAGGGAAAACCATACCGACAGTCACGGGAGGTGTAAGCAGTGACTCTAAAACTATTGCTTACTGCGATATTAGTGCGATCGCGTGGCTATTTACCAATTCTCTAAAGCTCTAGCCCAATCCCATTGCCGCAACGACCATTCCAATGCGCAAGTCATGTGTTGTTGGGCGTCGGCGATAGCAAGACTCGGCGCTATTAAATCGACCCACGGAGAAACCTAAACGCGACGCTTTCGCGGGAACACGATTACGATAAACTCGGACTTCCCGGAGCATTGGATTAGCACCCATTGGTACGGCTGATGAAGTCCACATCTACCCCCACTAGTTACCCAAACCAAAAATGATCAGTTACACTAATTAGATTACGCGCTGTCCCTGCGGTGGTCCTCGCTCACAACAGAAGCTAATCTTTCGTCTGCTCTCAGCTTCTATTAAATTTCCTTCCCCTTATGCTGGGCAGTTTAGAGTAGCCAAGAGTCCAAGACATTTCGATGGAGTCCAACAATGCTTAGCTTTTTGGCGTTGAGCATAGATCGATTACTTCCCAAAATCTCAACAAAAAATTTAGGTTACGTGTACGCCAAGCACTTGTGGTGTGGCTCTGCTGCAAGATACCGCTGAGCTAAGGCCGACTTGACTATCGCACAGACTACGTTCCCGTTCCCCTCCCGTGCAAGCCCTATCACTCACGCTAGTTCGTTAACGTCTTACACACGTTAGGTATCAGGAGATGACGAAAGTCCCACATTCTGATAGCAGATTATAAGTCTCTAGCATCTTCTGAACCTGGTATGTTTGCCAGTGTTGTGAAATTGCTTGATAAGAAGCGAGAAGCAAGATAATAACCTTAAGCTGCGCCCGAGCTCACAGCGCTTAGTTGCAGGTTTCGAGTACAACCTTAATTCCAATGATGGAATCTATGTCGGAACTACAGCCAATCGAAACCTCACATTGTAGATTATATCTGACACATGAAATTTAATCGCTTGATAACGCTACGACCCACAGGCTGTGACTACAGCAAGATTTAGTGTCAAGAGGAATATTGATTCGGGCACGCCTTGCTTATCTAGCTAGTCAGAGGAATGGTCAAATTAGTAGCCTAGCCATCCGAGACGATTGAGGTCTTTGGACCGAGATAACGCGACCTACCTTATCGCTGCACCTTGGATCCACTCTACTCAAGCCGATCGAACTGACCTATCGTACCCCATGTGTTTCATGCATGATACCGTAGTACGTCTGCTGCACATGTGGCCTGAACTGAAATGTACAACTTCGTCAAATTCTATATAGAGACACTCTTGTCCCTATTTACAATTTTGCTGTCAGCTGTTTCGGGTTTAAGTATACCTCTAGTTAGCTCGCCTTCAACAAGACTTAGATTGGCAAAGGTATGTTATCCTACTTGACTGGAAAGTATCCATTCATTTTTGCTTGTGGTATGCTAAATTGTGATTTACACCGCAGGCATCGCAACTATGGACTTGCAATCTTCGGACAGCAACGAAAAGTCGATCTCGGAGAGCAATGAGAAGTCGATCTCAGTGATTGGCGTTGCGAAGGAGCCTATTATCGGAGTGACTGAGAAGGTCTCAACAGAAGAGAGAGACAGAATCTCCGAACAGATACGCGAGAGGCTTGGCACGTTCACCGTGGGGGAAAATGAAAATGACAGCAAGACGGACTATATTCTTTCTAAGGCGATCGAGATGTCTCAGGAGAAGGGCCTCGAAATTCTTAGAGCAGCGGCTGAATATCATACGGACGACTTAAATTTCCCCGAGCAGGCAATGCACCACATTCAGAATTTGATCATGAATGCTGAGTCTGAGGGAGATTTGGAATCGTACGACGTTGCAGTGAGGGTCGAGGCAGTTCTAATCGACAGCTTTTCGCCATATCCAGAGGTCCGTGCAGTTTGTGACCCCTACGATGACGAAACCATTCCTGTCGAAACAATCCGGTCCTATTTCTTGGGAATTGCTTGGGTTGTTATCGGTTGCTTTGTCAATGCATTTTTCAGTTGGCGTCAGCCAAGTTTGCATCTCCAGTCAACTGCAATCCAGCTTCTTCTGTATCCTTGCGGCAAAGCCATGCAACTCCTTCCAGACTGGGGAGTGACTATTCGCGGGAAAAGAATTAGTATCAATCCCGGCCCATGGACTCATAAGGAGCAAATGTTTTGTACTCTTATGGTGAACGTTGCTGCGGGTTCCTCCAATTTCATGAATTATGTCGTTAGTCAGAAGCTCCCTGTGTATTATAACCAACCGTGGGTCACCGTCGGGTATATCATAATCGTCAATCTGTCAAGTACAATTATCGGATTCGGATGGGCTGGTATATTGAGGCGGTGGGTTATATATCCCACGAAATCAATGTGGCCCACTGTTCTTCCCACACTGGCGTTAAACCGGGCGTTGCTGGTCCCTGAGACGGAGACTCGAGTCAATGGCTGGTCCATATCGAAGTACAAATTTTTCTTCGTCTGCTTCGGGGGAATGTTTCTTTACTTCTTTTTCCCGGATTTTGTCTTCACAGCGCTGAGTGACTTCAACTGGATAACGTGGATTGCGCCGAAGAATCTTGTGTTGGCTATCATAACCGGTAGCTTTTTGGGTCTGGGTGTAAATCCCGTCCCGACTTTCGACTGGGCAGTTATAAATCACTTCAGTCCGTTGGTTATACCGGTCTTTGCTAGTCTGAACAACTACATTGGAATGCTCTGCGGCGGAGTTGTAGTTGTCGCGCTTTACTGGACCAATTACAGATGGGGTGCCTATTTGCCAATTAATTCGAATCAACTTTGGACTAACTACGGCACGCAATTCAATGTGAGTAAAGTGTTGACAAATGGTCTCCTCGATGAAGAAAAGTATCAGACCTACTCTCCTCCTTACATGTCCTCGGGAAATCTTGTATACCTAGGCGGGTTTTTCATGATGTACACGATGTCCTTTACCTATATTCTTTTGACAGAATGGAAGGTCATTAAGGAAGCATTTGTTGGGTTCTACAAGAGCATCAAGGATAGGAAGGCGTCGACATATGCCCGATACAACGACCCGATGTCTAGAATGATGGTCAAGTACAAGGAAGTGCCCGACTGGTGGTTTCTTGCTATTTTTGCTGTCTCGTTCGTGTTGTTCATCGTTGGAATTACGCATTATCCTACCCACACACCTGTGTGGTCTATCATCGTGACCATGTTGATTTCCTTTGTTATGCTGATTCCAATTTCGATAATTTATTCTGTCACCGGTTTCAGCTTGCGGATGAATAATTTGAGTAGTGTTATTGCTGGCTATATGCTCCCTGGAAACGGTAACGCAAATCTTCTTTGCAGACTTATCGGAATCAACACGGACACACAGGCCGATAGTTTTGTGAGTGATCTCAAACTGGCTCATTATGCGAAGGTCCCGCCCAGAGCGGCATTTAGAGGACAGATTCTGGGGACGATCATTCAATGCTTTCTCACGGTGGGAATTATTATATTCCAGATGAACACTATTCCGGGTTTTTGCACTGCGACTCAAGTCGACAAGTTTACATGCGCCGGTACGCCAATTCCCTAAACGCCCCGGACTTTTGTCGCTAATTTCGTTCTAGGTACAACAACCATTTATGCGGACAGCGTGCTCTTTGGTGTCATTGGGCCACAGAGGATGTTTAGCAAGTTGTATCCTCCGCTGAAGTATAGCTTCCTGATTGGGTTTTTGGTGGTTCCGCCATTTTGGTATCTACGCAAATTGTTTCCTAAGCAGCTAAAATACGTGCATCCTGTTCTGCTTTGCAACGGTGCGGCCAGCTGGGGCAGCAGTTACAATTTGGCATACTTTACTCCTGGCGTCTATGCCTCTCTGGCATTCATGTGGTACATTCGCCGCAGATATTTTGCTTGGTGGTCAAAATACAATTACATTTTGACTTCTGCACTCTCCACTGGCGTCGCACTAAGCGGTGTTGTAATATATTTCGCTTTCCAGTATAAGGCCGTCAAACTGAACTGGTGGGGCAATACAGTCAGTCATGCCGGTGTAGATGGTGCAAGAAAAGGAACTATTCTCGCCATTCCTCTGAACGGTTTTGGACTTGAACCTGGAACGTATTAGGTTAGGTTATTCTAAGGAGGAATTTGGGGATTTGTGAATAATTTTGTGTAATTACAGCATAAAGCACTACGAGAATAATTTGGTTGTTCAGCTGGAAAAAAAATAACATTTTAGTCGAGGCTGGTAGTAAAGTACTATTATCGCGCTGTTGTCATGCCGACGTGGGCCGACAGCTTAAGAAATTTGCTTGAGCATACATTGAAGACGTCCTTTCACTCGGTCAGTGCTTCATCGCATAGAGGAATCGTTAGTTAGCACGTAGAATGAAAATTACTCCACCGGCTGACAGCATGGGGGGATGCTGGATCCATGTTCATCAAATAACTAACCACAGAAGTTATGTTATTGCGGGAGCGGCGATTACGAGCTGTTGTTCGACCAACTCCCCACCCTAGCCCTTGGAATTTGTTCTCGGGGACACTGATTACGAAATAATGCATAGATGTGCTTGGGATTAGCGTCTGGAAATGATAGGGAAAACAGCGAAATATGTTATTTGAAGACAAGAAGAGAAAAACAAAGAACTTTAAGTACGTATATGCATCATATAGGTGCATACAGCAAATGCCCTCGTATACTGGCCGCTTAAACCAGCCTGGGATCACGTCTATCGCCCCTAACCCGCAACCTAACCACGAATTTTTTGAGGATCCGCGCGTTCCACTGAATTCCTGCAACCTCCTCAATCCAGTTGCTAAACTAGCCAGCTCTGCCTAATCAACGTGGTGAACGTATCTATGTGATATAATAGCAGTCAGTCGAGTAAGAACTGACATCATTGTCCAGATTAATTTCATTGAAATTAACAAATTGATTTCGGCAGAAGGTGTATGGGAACGCATTCGCACAACCAGGGCTGTCGTAGAGGGTCAAGCAGCATCGAGTGTTGAGATCTGGGTTGTCGGAATAATACCTCATAGAGGAGATTTTTTGGTTCAGCGGGTCGACATTCGAAAAACATGCATGGCCGGGGTGTCCCGGTCCTCCGTTGGTAATGGATGGCCCTTCCTCGTTTTGCAGTTGATAGAAGTAGACTCTCCAGGCGTCAGTACCGGGGAGTAGCGCAATTGCGGTCGCAGCGATGGCTACGGAGAACTTCATTGTGCTGCCCTAGGAACAAGTGAGCGAAAGTGTCAGCAAAAGTGATCGCATCCCGGACTTACAAAGATAATGATACGCTTTTCGGACAACTTCTACTTTGGATCAACAGAGGTGTTCAGCCAAGTAAACTGTGCGAAGTAGCGACTGAAGGTCGACTAGCAGGGAAACGGACTGTCATATATATAATAGCCACAATCTTAACAGTTCAAGACATCAAAAGATTTTTGGATATCTTGCGTCGAGCACATGATTCTGCTACGACTAGCCATTGGTCGGAGTAATTTACGAATCGCCATAAACTTCAATATCTGAAAGCTCGTATTCACAGTGACCGAAACTTTCAGTCTCTCATCCGAGGGGTAACTTCTCCCCGGCTCGTAAAATGGGAGTTCAGCGTTGCTTGGCAATTGGATTAGGTAAGGCTTCGCAATTGTCAATGCTACTGAGTATTTGCGAGCTGCAGTTGAGCCGTGCGCATTGCTGACTTTTCCTGGGGTAATCCCACCCCAGGTCACAGGATTGACTAGACCACTCATCGTGGAGAGACAGCCCACATTCTGAAAGTCGGCTGCAACTCATGCCTCTTTCAGGGCCCATTCTAAAGTGATACGGGGACAGGTAAGACGAAGTATGGCACAGATAGAGTTATTCAGCCATGCAGCACGCCCGTCTGTTGCTTAAGATTGGCACTTCTGGATTCTCACTTGGTTACCCGAAACCTTGTCGGATATTTTCCTACACCAAATAATGGTCGCCTGACCGGATTCGGCCAATTTCACGTCCGAACGATTGCTGTACGTATTTCTGCCAACCAGTAATTGAAATCGAGAAGATATGGTTATGTGCCATTTGCTGGATGTTCGACGACAAGTCACTACAAATTACCGATGAAGTCAACTAACAATTTATGCCGTTATTATTATTAACTAAGTTATCATAGCAGGACTTTGGAAAGGGCTTGCTTTGGTAGCGAAACTTTAATTCCAGGACCAAGACCGATCTCGGATCAACTCAACTGTCCGAGTATTTCTTTCTCCAGCGCCGTAGGATTATGAACGGCGTCCCTCGTACGTACACAGTTTTCTTGATCGGCCTCTCCACGAATCGGAATTGGCGGTCCTCGACGGCGAAGATACATATGATAGATGAGTCATCAATCTGCCACAGGGTGATTGGCTGTTGCTGGCACTGGCCCTTTGTTTTGCTGCTGTTTGAGGGCCACTGTTGCATGCTCGCCATTGAACGAATCTTCATGCTGCCGATTTCAATTTGCGGAAGATAAGATCTTGTCGGCCATTATTCTATGCCTGCGGCCATTATTGCATTTTGTGGCCATCAGCTGCCCTGAATCTTCAGCCGCACTGGCCGCTAGTCAATGATGATCCTTAGACATGGACGACTTATGGACCGAGAGACTGGTTGAGTCAGCACCCGAGTATCTCCGATCTCTTGTCCCCTGTCTTATTGTCATCTCGTCACCTGCTTTCCTTCATTCCAGGGCTGTGGCGGATGCAGATATCCGCCAAAATTTCCTGTATCCGCATCCGCCATCCGCCTATCCGCCTACAGCCCTGCTTCATTCACCTGCATCCGGATTCCATCTTACGGTAGTGAGAATTGGAGACGGTAGACGGTCGCGAATTGCACCCCGTTAACTGCCGCCTGGGTAATCAATAACCAACGGACAGAGAGATTGCCATGTACAACAGGTTAGGGTCCGGCGTTCCTCGGGGCTATCCCGAGTCCCGGCATCGTCCGAATGAACTGCCGCGGGCTCCTGCCCGCCTGCGCGTCTCTCCCAACGGTTACTCAATGGTTGGGAGACGCCTTAGCTCGACGAGCCGCCTCCCAACAGAATGGGAGGGAGATGACTTAGAGTCGGGCGGGATGGGTGATGTCGAATAGCGCGTTGGTGGCTACTGTCAGAGTAATAAAAGTAATTTGAAGGGCTTATTCCCGTCGTAGAAATATAAGCGTTGTAACAGAACAATGATCGATCTCTGGCTACTCAATGCCCTTGAACGTCTTGCCGTCTTGTCACGGAGCTACAAATTGTGGCCTTGAGAACCAAAAGTCTTATGATCTCCGACCTACTATGTCATCATTCCTTGTCATTATCCCACAACGGGTACAAGCGATAACTTATAAATATAATTATTAATTATTAAACCGCCGGCGAAAAAAAGTTAGACATCAATCCATCTGATTAGAGTGTCTGGGAATGATCTTGTGCGGGATGATTACTCCGAAGCTGGGAGAGATCATTGGGCCTTCCAGCTTGTTCACACTGGAGTAGGGTCTGATCCATACTGCGACAAGAGACGATCTACATGAGGAGACTGCAACCACATGGTGATTTAGACTTGAATACACTTGATGTAACTTTTTTCGGATTTAATATATTTGGGCGCCTGTCGCCAGTTTCTGGGTTCGGAGAGAAAGAGAGTAACGGATGTCTCATACAACCCCTTAATCCCAATATTTGTTCGATTTATGTCCATCTTGCTCTTCTAAACACTGTAACCCGCCATCTGTGTGACCCAAGTGCGGGAATTTTTTATGACAGGTATCTTAATTTATAATATTGAATGCTATATACAAGGATACCGAATACAATGGAGGAAACTACACGTAATACGAATAATACACGAGAACAAAGGAGCAACGGAAAAGAGGCCGAAACGCTAGCCGTTCCTGATTGCTGCCGTAGTTTTTCCACGAAAGCTTATCCTACTAGATGAAGACTATCCTGGATCGGATCTTCGCCAACAAGAGTTCAGTCGTAGTCACATGCCATAGGCTCGCTTCGACTCCATTTGGAGTTGTGAGACGGAAAGAAACTGGAGAACAAACAACCAATGCCTGCTCCTATAAATCTTTCGAAGAGCAATATCGCTTTACAAAGGTCAGAGTAATTGACGAGCGTGAGGACTTTGACGTCATGCGTCCGGTGAGCCGCTCCGCTCGCCTACTGCATGCAGGGCGGTGTTAGCGATCAGGGGTTAACGGCGTTGCAGTTAAAGATCGACAATTTACAACGCCGGCGTCTCTCTCTCCCCATCTTGAACGACGGGCCGCGAAATATTTTTGGGAAAACTTTCGTCAACTACGATTAGCGCAAGCGCGCCAACGACGCGCTTCTCCCCGCCATCGTGGTAGCATAAACGACCGCAGATTGAGATAAGCGACTGCCAGCGGATGATGACCGGAAGCGCCCCTCTTTCACCCCTCTTTCGCCCACGTCGAATCGGCTCACATAGCTTAGGAGCGAGAGTAAATTACTCCTTGGATGCGTCATGGCTGTTCGCCTCGGCAACCGTTAACCCCAACTAAGAGTAGTCCGGAAAATACGCAAGGGTCCTCATCTCCGAATTCGGGCGGCGAATCTGACCCCCCAACAATTGATCCGCAACTCTTGTCCAACCGCATTCTTGATGATAAGTCGAAGCGCTTTGAATCTGACCCACTAGGGGTAGTTCAGGAAAGCATTAGGTCAGGAAGTGGTTATTGTTCCGTTCATCGACGCCCTCGGCAGGTCTGGCAACTGGACAACAGAAGCCGGTAACCTACCCCGCATGATAAAAATTTAGCCTGAGTTCCTCAAGTCTTGTCTCTGCGGGTAATTATATTAAGATGGCCTCTGGCCTCGATGATTCTTAGTGTTATCGAAGACTAGGGACTTCTGAATTACTTCGACAATGCGGTTCTCGTTGGTTCTCACGGCAATGGTTACCGTTTCTCGCAGTGCCGAAGCATTGTATCCAATTAATGAGCTCGCAGTTACACCGGCAATGGGATGGGTTAGCCAACGAGCATTGTTGTGATTCCATGGACGATTCGCTAACGGCTAATCATAGAACAATTGGAATGCATTCGGATGCTCAGTCAATGAGGATCTTCTCCTGTCGACAGCCGAAAAGGTGGCGGCTTTTGGCCTGCGCGACGTAGGCTATCAATATATCGTTCTTGACGACTGCTGGTCCGCTGGTCGTGACAAGGACGGAAATCTCCTACATGACTCGGAAAAATTCCCTCACGGCATGAAATACGTCGCCGACAGGCTTCACTCGCTCGGTTTCCGGTTTGGCATGTACTCTGACGCTGGCTCATCTACCTGCGGGCAGTACGTCGGCAGCCTTGGGTATGAGAAGCAGGACGCGAAGACCTTCGCTTCGTGGGACGTTGACTATCTCAAGTACGACAATTGTTTCAACGAGGGATTGTCAGGTACGGCGAAGATCACGTCGGAGAGGTATAGGACGATGGGACACGCCCTTAATGCCACTGGCCGGCAGATCCTGTACTCAATGTGTAACTGGGGTGAAGACTATCCGTGGAAGTGGGCTCAGACGGTCGCTAATTCCTGGCGTATGAGTGGAGACATATACGACTCGTTCGATCGCCCCGACCCGCGTTGCCCGTGCACCGGAGACGAGGGGTACGACTGCTCGTTCCCAGGCTTCCATTGCAGCGCTATGAACATCTTGAACAAAGCTGCCGCATTCGTCCATACTAGCACTCCGGGTGCCTGGAATGATCTGGACATGCTCGAAGTCGGCAATGGCGGTATGGATGACGAAGAGTATAAGACGCATTTTAGCATGTGGGCCGCTGTCAAGAGTCCCTTGCTCATGGGAAACGACATTGCAGCCTTGGATACCAAAACTCTCTCCATCCTCACAAACCCCGCAGTTTTGGCCGTGAGCCAGGACCCTGTTGGGTCACCAGCGATACGCAGGTGGCGTTACTACGTGAATGACACGGACGCTTACGGCCAGGGCGAGATCCAGATGTGGTCTGGGCCCTTGTTTGGTGGCGATCAGTTGGTTGCACTCCTCAATGCCGGGAACAGCACTCGGACGATGAATGCCTCTCTTGCGGATATATTCTACGACTATGGCCCAGAGGGCACTGCTCCAGAAGTAAATGAGAGTTGGGACATTCACGACTTGTGGGCAAACAGGATGGACGACGCAACTGCTCAGAATGTGATTGATGATACTGCAACGAATCTGACGGCATTTTATTACAACGCTACCGAGACGTCGTACAAGGACGGTTTGGCAGCAAATAATACTCTTCTACTTGGAAAGTTGACAGGGACAGTGGCAGCTGGTGGGGCCATTGAGACCGTACTCCCAAGACATGGGATTGCACTGTTGAGATTGAGAAAGCGTTAGTAAACGCGAGTAAAGAGATTTGAGGAAATGTATTCAATTCTAAATTGGCTGTGAGTCGTGGAGAACTCGCATATCAACAACAAGTCCAGCTTTTATAGTAGATGATATCCCAATTGCAATAAAGAAGATTGCTCCAGATACGCAGGAGTTTGCCTGCCAACAAGAACACATAAAGCCGGCATTAAGCGTTTCACAATTGAATTCCCTAGTTGAATGAATGCAGCACGAAATACCGGACAACCTATATACCATGATCTCGGTCAAATCGAACTGGTCTAACTACCCGCGCTGCCGTTGCAGCCATTCTGTATTATTTGGTTAGTCAAGTCATCAATAGTAAATTATATTGTAAATTGCAACTTGAGTTCACTTTACTTCGCTTCGCTCGTAACCATCCCAAGCCAGCGTTGACCTTCACTTCAATTCTCTTGGGATCCAAAGCAAGGGACTTCGAGTTTGAGTTGTGCTACTTTGAACTCGACTTGACTTGGGGTTGACTTGGGGTTCCAACTGGAGTGAACTCAAGTGTTCCCAGTTCTCCCTGACGGAAATTAACTTTGGAAAACTGATGGCTAAATCCGGGTAACCTTCTAGATGTCAACAAAACGCGCCTTTGTTTATTTCTTTTGTCACCTTGATCTGTTCCGGTTAGACACAAGAAGAAATCGCGTACGATGGACGATGAGCAGATGATTGCGCCGCCGCAATTGCGTGATTCTGTACCAGTAAAGGTGCCGCGACGGCCTCAGGAACCTCCGTCTGAGCAGGATTTGGCTGCTTCGAGAGCATATTATGGTCAATTGCGTGCTCTCCGTGACGGTCAGTGTGCCATGATTATCTTGTAGAGGTATCATTTGGATGCTAATGTTTAGATTTTAAGAAGGAGGATTGGATGATGACAGTCGTCCGAACCTTCAAGAAATGGTTGATGCCAACCGTTATTTAGTTGCCGTGGAGGACAAGATTAGGGAAACACGTAAGTTATCACGTACAGCATAACAGCACCTACTAAGTGTTTTAATGAAAAGGTGGCGATTCACTTCGAGAAATACTTCGAGTCGTGAATGAAATGAGACAAGCCCAAACTGAAACGAGACAAGTGCAAACTGAGATCTTGAATCGATTGGATCATTTCACACGGATGCAGAACATTAGTGTAATTGCGCCTCTTAAGGTAAGTAGCAATGGTCGCACTCGTTTAGTCAACTATAACAATGATTTTAGCAAGCAAATAAAGATCGTGATGGCGTACGATTGACCTTAAATATTATTCCATTTGCCGATGGCTCGATGCCTACACAGCATCCGGTACGTACCACATATTTGACACCGGCTTCCTTAATAACTGTTTCTCAACTTTCTTGTCGTACGTGTAGCATAATCTGCCGCCGCTGTTTACTGTAGAAGCCATAAACGGGCTTGAGTGACCATAGATTGATCGATACTGTCAAGGTTATGACATTCCTGCGACTGGTCAACTAGGTCACATCAGGGCTCGCTTACGAAGAGCCGTTGGAATGGCAAATTAGCCGTTTGTAATGAACGGTGTACGGCACACGGCCATAACACGTCACTCTCTCTCAGATTTTGATTGCGTGCTATTCCGTGGTTGTCTCTCTTGTCGTTGCGTTCGTGTTGTTTGTATTTGCTCTCGTGTCTCTGGTCTTTTTATTTTCCTCCGTGTACATAATTTTACGCAGGTGCTTGAAAGAATATAAAAGGACTGTCTTTCCTTGCAAATCTAGTGATGCGAAGAGCTCTTAGACTACTCCGACTGGGAGGGTTAGGGTACCATGACAAGATGCCACAATAATAATCCGCCGCATACTCAGAGCATATGTACAATACACTCCGATAGACACACTTAATTTGTCGTTCCACTCTACGTAATGTCCTATGCGTTAATGTGTGCTACATCAAAACACAGAATTCATACCAATGACGGCTAAACTAATACATTGTCCACTCAAATGCTGGCATATCCCGGCATATCACAATCGTTTTGGATTTTACTTGTGCGGCGTGAAAAAAAAAGGGCAAAAAAAGTTATGCCTTCTTAAGAGTCCGCTGCTCTCATTTCGATCTTCGAACTAACTCCCACACCTCATCTCGAGCATCTTCGATTGATAATTGTCGCATTTACTAGGCCGATCGTATAGCAGTACAGATATGTCATCAGCTCCTGTTACTCTTCATTTGCGCGCCGAGTCGAAGCCACTGGCTGATTGATGCTGGATTTAATGTCATACTTGAGCGTTCCACTCAGCGCGTGTTTGACGACGCTGAAATTCGAAGCTTAAGGTTTACTGTTAGGAATGCAAATACCTGCGACATGTGACTAATTGATATATAGCATTGGTGCGCCTCTAGTGGACGAATTCAGCTGGCCATCCGCTCCCAAAGACCATTTGATCATCGGTTTGAAGGAACTTCCCGAAGAATCATTTCCTCCTGTGCACGAGCACATCCAGTTTGCTCACTGCTACAAGAACCAAGGCGGCTGGAAGGGCGTCATGAGTCGATACCACAACGGGCCAACGGCACACTCTACGATATCGAGTTCCTGACTGACGATAAGGGAAGTCGTGTCGCTGCAATCGGCTTCCATGTCGGTTTTGCGGGCGCGGCTATTGGATTACTCAACTGGGCGTGGCAACTCGAGCACGAGCAGCCGTTGACTGAGGTTGAGTGGTACCCTAAAGATATTATCGAGGACTCTGCGTTAACTTATAATAATTGCTGTAACTAACCAACTAATTTTTTGTGTTTATTTTATCTTTCTAAGATTTATCACCTTGCCTTTTTTATGGGAGGTTACTTTTATAATATATCTGGATATGGATAAGTTACGTTTAAGTTTGCTCGCTGGAAACCAGAGACGCAGGACAACGTCCTGGGTTCTGTGACCTGTGTATCCTCATATCTGCAACAGCAGAATTTTGCATAGTAATGAGCCGCACAGGGACAGGACAAATTGGATAGTTCAAGATACTGGCGAGTGTAGACAATTGCCATACTGCTCCCCAAACCTTGGTCGTCCTCTTCAACTGGCTTTGGGCATTAGTTCAATAACGTATCGCACATCCCCAGTAAGTTGTGTCTCTTGACTCTTTCTGCCATTACCGGCCGGAACACTGTGTTCACGGTAATGGTATTATATTCCACACTCGGAACATCTTGGGTTCGGGTTCTGCTCGTGGCCTTTGCGCTGCCTGAGAGAGTTTCAACGGATAAGCCCCCCAACTCAATTGCTCTCATCGTTGTGCATGACTCATATACCTGGAGATATATCCACAGCATGACCACTCTATCCAACCAGCTATATTGCCGACCATGGCATCTTCGGTTTCTTCCTCAGACCCTCTCACCGCCGTTCCTGGTATTCTCTATCCTACAGCTGCGTTTGCTACGGTCGCTGTCCTTCTCCACCGCCATATCCAATCTTATGCCGCTTTTCCAATCGCGCCGGTCCTTATTAAATTCAATAGCCGTTTCTATGCAGCTATCTCTCTGTGGTTCTTCATTACTATCCTAGTCTCACGTATGACATCGTCGCAAAGTGTCGGAATCAGATATGTAAACTGGTTGTTACCGACAGAGACGAGTAGGAGATATGCATACCACCTATCCAAATTCTACGAGTATTTGGACATCTTCCTCGTGTTGGCTAACGGAGGGCAGGTCGGTCTGCACTTCGCATTCCATCATCTCACTACGCCTATCCTAACGTACGTCCGCGTGCTCCGGCACTATGAAGGCTGGGAGATCTTTGCGGCACTCAATGCTCTCCATCACGCGCTAATGTACGCGTATTTTGCGGGTGTCTCAGCATTCCGTCCATTGCTGCGGTGGACAGGGATGCTACAGCTTGTGATTGGGATATTGGTTGAAATAAGAATTATATGTGCCAGATTGGCCGTCGGAGGGATAGTGTGGCCCAATATAGTGGCCGGCGTGTTGTTGGTATGCTACATGGTGTTGTTTATCAGAGACATGATGATTGAGGACGGAGGAAAGAAGAAGAAGGCAAAAGATCCATGAATTAGTCTGACGCGGTCATCAGGGGAACGATTGAAAGGCGACTGACTTCCATACTTTTATTACTACCTGTGATCTTATCCTGCCTCTATCCAACAATATGGGAATGCCGGCCAATGCCACTTATACAGGAATCAGTCTAGGGCTTGGACCATCACTGGATGTAGAAGCCCGGTATGAGACTGAGAGCCTTGCCTTGCCATAATGTAGAGAATGATAACGATGACGTAACGTGACCACATTGTACACCACTTTTTAAAATAAAAGAACGAAGAGAATCGGTAACGACTTGTTGTCTGGCGCTGCTGCAGTGGTTGATGTCGGGCCACAGTGCCGTCGCAGATATAGCAACCCGCGGAGGAATGTGGCGGGACCAAGAAGAACAACGCCGCACTGACAGTTACCCTCAGGAAAGATGCCTCAGAGGCAGTACGAGCAGAAACGAAGTCGAATAGTAGTCACTATCATTGTCGGGCGACACTCAAGAGCTCCCCGCCTGCAGAGTCGAGGCTCAACGCTAGTTCCAAACTGACCAGTTACAGAACGGCAAGTTCAGCTTATTATTTCGGAGTCACTTTAGATAGTAGAAAGAACCGACGGCACCTTCAATCAAAGAAAACTTTGCTATCGGGTTCAGAGTTATAGAGCATGGCTAAATAGCGTATTGCAGTAGGTCTAAATTACAAATATGTCTTGCACCATTCGGTCCTCTTTCACGACTAATCTCAACTGGCAACCCTTGGTCTTAAGAATTCCTTTCCGTAATGTGTCGGCAAATAGTTCGTACGCAGGGTAATATCCGTCGACAAACTTGTTAACTTGCTCGTCGGTCATGCCTCGTCCCGTTTGCTCACGCAATTCCGATTCCTGTTGCAGCCGCCATTTGTATACATACAATGTATCTGCTGCATCAAGATGAATCATAGCGTGAAAACTATCCGTAATGACGTCGTAGCCTCTTAACTTGCTGTTCACAAATAATAAGTCTTCTAACCTAAACCGCCACAACGCAGTTCGGCTAGAATTCTGGTCCGGAAGATCATGTACCCGCTTGCTCTCATTCCACTTCATTATCACTTCATCGTCCGTCAGTGCCTTGAATCCTACACACCATCCCTCAAATATGACAACCTTAGTCTTTGCTTGCCCCACTTGATTCACTGGCGTCCAGGTCGCCTTATCCATGCGATCGCCCTGCCCGTTGAACTGAGACTTATCGTATCGCGGTACGAGCACTGGTTGTTCGCATTTCAGGGCTGCAAAGAGAGTAACAGCCAGCGCTAGATCGTGCGTACCAGGCTCGCCCCGATGTTGAACAAGTGGGTTGAGAGGATTGGACTTGGCTAAGGAGACCTGATCGGCATGAGTAAGATAAAGGTCATCAATTGAAAGAACAGAGACTGGCAATGAATACGGAGGCTCCTTTAGTGTCTTTTCTAGCATAGTGACCTAATTTGTTAGCTCTTCGGTTTCGAATAGGCGTAATGTGTATTGTTCCTCACAAGAGTTGTCTTCCCCACTCCTTGGACGCCGTTAAGCCCGATGAAGAACGGCGGCGCTGAAATGGGACCGCCGTGAGCATCCTGGTGTTCTTTCAATCTTTCTAGTATAAATGGAACGCATGTTGCTGATTTATCGTCGACTATGATGGCCATCGTGGGTGATAGTTCCTTCGCAGTTGCAGTTGTTTGGGGCTTGTACTGTGCGCTGATCACCTAATGTTGGGGACGAGAATATTTACCCCGCTTTTCGTTCGTGATGCGGCGAAGCTGCTATTATTGTAACGGAAAAGCTTACCGGTGGTGCAGATTAGCCAGGGGGTCCAATCGCAAGATCAATGGCTTAAGGCGGGGGCGGGCGAGCGGCCAAGGCAAGCGCGCGGGCGTGCCGCATCTCGCTAAAACCTTGACAAGTAAACATTACTTTTAACGAACTGGTCTTTGTGAAGTGAAGTAGAATGGGGGGCCTTCAATTTGAATCCGCACGTGACTTGGATCAGACACGAAATTTACGCGTTCAAAGAAAATAATTTGGGGCGACCCTACAACGCGTAACGCGACTGTAGTAATTTATAATAAAGGCTTTACAAACTAATAATTTTCTCCCTCTGATCTCCTGTTGGGAGCGCATTGTAGAGGCGTGCTACTGTGAGGAGTGGTCAGAAGGCTGGTGTTTCGGTAGGTTTCACTAGCGTAAATGGAGTTCAAATGGAGGTCAGCCTTTTTTACTAAAAATAATGGAGGTCAGCCTTTTTTACTAAAAGGTCAGCCTTTTTTACTAAAAATTTAGTAAAAAAGGCTGACCTCCATTTGAACTCCATTAGTAAAAAAGGCTGACCTCCATTTGAACTCCATTTACGCTAGTAAATTGGGAGCTACATTTAACGTTACCTGATTCTCAGGGCTGTGGCGGATGCGGATATCCGCCAAATTTTCCCATATCCGCATCCGCCATCCGCCTTTTTATCCGCCTTTCAACAGCATGGCGGATACGGATCCGCCAAATCCGCCTATCCGCCTACAGCCCTGCTGATTCTTTTTGTGTGTAATGGAAGTACCATTAGAATGGGAGATTCTTTTTGGGTTTAATGGGAGTACCATTAGAAGCGGTGATTCTTTTGTTCTTTTTCGAATTTAAATGGGAGGGCCATGAAAAAAGAGAATCAGGCCCTTATTATGTCGTCCAGCATTCGCAGCGCCGCTTCTGAGCCACACTACCCTAGCCCAGAATGTGGAAGGTATTACTTTTCGTCATTCCTAAATCCTAGGTGGATATCCGTGGATATGACGGATACGGATACGGATAAAGAAAATTCTTATCCCTGCCGATCCCTTTAAAGCCCCAAACCAAATAGATTCCCGATGGTTCCCTGATTCTTAATACACTGAAAGTGACTCTTCATGGTGAGCTTATGTAAATCGTTACAACAGTGTATCCGGGAGCACTGATAGGGTCAGGGTTTATCGTTGTGGGTCTGTCTAAACATGCCGCTCATCTAAAGTTTGAAAGTTCCTTTTTTACTCAGGTACCGAGTGACACAGGCTTGTGGAGGGTTCACCATGTTCGGAAGGCGATCTTTGAACTTCACCCATATTCATCCATTCAGGGTCGTAGCACACAGTGCGCGTCTGGGGCTAGAAGGGACTTTTGCATACCCGATTTGCTTCGACTACCTTGTGCTAAGTGCCTAATGAAGTTTGTGATTCTCCTCAGATCATCACGATCGCACCCCACTAAGCTTAAAACATCCTAATCAGAAGTTAAACATGCATCCATTAGGGTGCGTGACTAAACGGTGACAGATATAGCAACTCCGTCTGAACAGATTACATGGAATATTCATTCTAGCAACAACGTCAACCGCTCCTTGACCCCCTTCATTACTTTCCTCACTGTCTCTGGTTTCAGGACACCCTCTTCATACGATGCATTAACCACAAGTTCACCATTTTCCACACTAGCCACGTTGAAGACAATACCAACGGTCCCACAACTCGCTTTCGTGGCTGCAGCTGAGAACTCCACGTGCCCGATGCTCCATCCGGCTGACGTGTCTTTTTTGATCCCCTGAAACGCACCGATATTGGACACTAAGAATGCGTTGTTTGACACACGACCAATGTTGGGGAATAGCTGGGAAGCAAACTCTTCATCATCGATGCCTAGCAATGGTACAGTGAGGTAGTCTTGCAATGCTGTGTTGGACTTATTTAAATCGTTAAGGAGCTTGGCTCTGTTCTGCGAAGCTAGATGCCACAACAGCGGGATATCCAGGTGTACTCCTGGAACAGCACCATTTCCGGCACCGATCTTCGAATCTCTCCCAGCCTCGCGATATCTTCCTAACCATTGAGGACTTGAAAATGTGCTAGCCGCGTTCGTCATGATGTCGACACCAGGGTTAGTTTTCAGATATGGTCGGAAATCTACTGCTACTTGCGAAAACCCAAGCGTTGCTTTGGGATAAATATCTGCGGCCAATGTCACTTGAATCAAGGTCTGCAATAGCGCCGTCAATGTCGTATTATGGATTCTGCAAGCATCAACGCACTTCTCCTTAGTGTTACAGTCGACCTGCATGCTCTCTACCCTTGTGACAGTATGTTTATCCTTTGGAAACGGATTTGTCGGTGTTGGATACGTGTTGGAGAAGGATGCATCGGAGAACAAAAACCTTTCATTGCTGAAGATGAGTCGAATAATGGTCCACCAGAGGAAGTTATAGATGACATGTAGCATCGAGAGCTGCGCCTGGACTAGAGCTATGGTATGGGCTAGAGGTAAAGTAGCCGGCACATTGACCATGAAAGCTCCGCTGTCCGTGGATATCCCGTCAATTGTCTTCAGTGCTTCAATCTCATTAAGTGCTGCCAGCAAACTCCGATGAAATGCATATCCAGATCGCCCATCGCCAATCATATGGTGATAAACAAACAATACATGAGCGCCATTCACGACCACAAGCTTCCACCAGGGCCGTGTCTTATCCTCAGTACTAAACCACTCATTATGCGACTTCTCGATCACCCGCTGTAAGCCTTGGTCTTCGCCATCATATTGCACGAACTCGACGCAGTCTTTCAAGTTGATGGTGTTCAAGCGTGCCTCCCACAATCGGTGGTTACCTCTTTTCTTTTGGGAAGATTTACCCACACCTATAATTCCGAGGGCCGGATGACGATTAATAATTATATGAAGGGCTTTGAAGAGTGTCGGCTCGGTTAGCCTACTCGTGCGGCAGTGGCTATAGGTTGCAGAGACTAGTATGTTGGATTGAATGCCTAGTTCATGGAAAGGTTGTACATAGTTTCATAATGACCTACGTCGTTTATTAGCGGAAGACTAACATCAAAAGAAGTATAGCATAATCGCGCCCATACTTACCGCCTTTACGAACCAGTTCATATTGGCTCTCCGTCGACCTAAGGTCGCACTCAACTTGTTCAGAGATACCTTCAGGTGCGGTCATGGTTGTTAAATCAGCCAAAGCGTTAGAGATTAGCGGTGATAATGGTTTATAAAATAATGAAGTAAAATTTCCTATCTAAGCTAGCATAGATACTGCTGTTTCGGACAGAGATACATACTGTTCTTTAACATGCTGCAGTGGATTGTACTTGTCACCTGGCCAGAGTATGGAGTAAATAAGGTCGCCCAGCGCTCGGAGCATCAGCACGCGCTAGGCCAATTTCGGAACCAATGCCTGACCCACAGTCTGCGTACAACATATATTCGCGCGTATTATTGAGTATTTGTCTTCTAAAGACATCTCTCTAACCATAAACTGTTTTTTTGGCTAAAAAGACATGATTTATACAATTAGTCTGAATGATTATATAAAAATCTTCATAGGGCTTGGACACGAATAACATTTTCCTCTATTCGTATTCGTTATTCGTATTCGCAGAAATGGCTTCATTCGTAACGAAGAAAATTTGGAACGTCGAATACGAATAACGAATATTATTCGTAATTTTGCCAAGACGCTAGGGCTGTTGCGAATACGAATATCGGCGGTTTTTCCCAATATTCGTATTCGATATTCGACTCTTGAAAGGCATTCGAATAATATTCGATATTCGTATTCGACAAATAAGGTTTAGGTCGAATAATATCGGCTCGAATATTCGTATTCGATCGAATATCGGTCCACATCACATGATATTTATTAAATAAGTTAGAGCATTTCCTATTACAGGCTAGTTTAGGGTTAGGGTCAGGATTAGGGCTTTTTGCAGCTTGAAATCCCACTGTATTCATTTCTCTACGGTTGATTATGTAATACTATGTCGAATATCGAATATCGGCACGATATGTCGAATATTCGATTCGATGGTCGAAGAATGCTTCGAATAATATTCGATATTCGTATTCGACGCCGGGGGATTGGCCGATATCGTATCCGACGCCGATAATCGGTCGAATAATATTCGTCTATTCGAATATCGTCAACAGCCCTACAAGACGCTAGTGCAATGTTTAGACTTTAATTCAGCTAATCATGACGCGTCAAAAAGTACCGCGTCAATGAATACTGAACGACGCGTCTTATTCTACCAATTTTCAATCCCTTAATCCAATATCCTATCTTACAACAAGATGTCTGACAGCGATTTTGAGGTACAGGGAGAGACCTTCTAGGTTTGCGAAGGCACTCGTTGAGTGGCGAAACGATGAGAAAGTTGATGTTGTTGAGGGCAGTTTATAAGGGTGGGCAGGCCAGAGAGGCGTGATTTCATATTGCATTTGTTTTGAAAATTTACGAATATTACGAATAATTTACGAATAAAATTGATTTTATTCGTATTCGCGTTAGTAAGCCAGAAACCTTCAATTATTCGAATACGAATATATTCGTTCCACCCCTAAATCTTCAAAACTTTCAACAACGGATCTCTTGGTTCTCGCACCGATGAAGAACGCAGCAAAATGCGAGAAGTATTGTAAATGCAGGATTTTGTGAATCATCGATTTTGACGCACATTGCACCTTCTGGTATTCCGAAGGGTATACCTGTTTGAGCGTCTAGTCGACTTGATCGAAATGGCCCAACCCTATTTGTGTGAAGTGTGAGCCCTAATCAATCGTTTGCGTGCCCCTGCTTCCGCTCTTGACGTCATCTGCCCCATCACTATATGTAAATTTCCCTGATTATCCGAATTCAGTTTCAGCGTTGGACAAACGGGACATGTCTGTCGACCAAACATCAGTTCAAACATCTCCGATATCGGACTATCACCCTGAAGTAATGGGGGATGGGCTACCTTTGACCCACCCTACGCCGACAAGCACAATACCTGGTCGACAACTGACAGATTCGCCTGAAGCGACTGAATACTCCACCAGCGTTCACCCGAGCTCCTCGTCATGGGAACCACAGATTCGACACGATGACATTCACAATGAATCTAGCACTGAAACTTCTGCTGATGAAGGCGAACCGTATTCTGGATTTCGGCATACGCTGAGGAAGCATTCATTTCGAGTCCCATCAAATGGCAGTGATGCCTCCCCCTTGTTCGAGCAACGTATAGGATCCGGCACAACGTTTCTCCTGGATAATGCAACGGAGATGCACGATCTCGAGGGTCAAGCAAGAATTCAGCAAAATGGTATTAATCGAGATTGGGCTGAGCGTACCGGCCGTCGCCGATTGAATGTATTACCGCGGCTTCAACATATTGTGCGTCGTGCAATTGGGTTTTTTGGTGGCCCATGGTTGACACGTCCCTTAAGATGTTCGATTACCTATTTCTTAGCATCCCTGGTTGTGTTTTGGTCGCCATTGTCTCGAGCTCTTGGACCAGGAGATACGAAGCACCTCGCCGCGACAGCGACAGTATACTTTCACGCTTCGCGCTCAGTTGGGAGCATGATTGAAGCCACTCTGTTCGCGGAAACAGCACTACTGTACAGTGCCTGTCTTTCGGTACTTAGTATGCTCACTGCCCGTTTTTTTGATGAAATGGATCACATTGTTATTGGTCATGCCATTGTGTTGCTTGTATTCTGCGCGGGCGGTCTTGGATCTATTGCGTTCCTGAAACAGAAAATGAGAATCGCAACGTTCAGCACCGCGTGCTCCCTGGCATCGGTCACATTCGGTTCTATTTTGATTCATGAAGGCTCTATTCAGCGTGGAGATGTGTCATTTGCCAAAATAATGCAAATATCGGTAATTGTTAATTCGGGAATCGTCATTGCGACGAGTGTGTGCTTTCTGGTCTTTCCTTATACGGCAATTGCGAAGTTAAAGTGAGTAATTCTTTTGGTTATTCTAATGTGAAGACATTAATGAAACCTAGGGTGACATCGAACAACACTATGAAGTCGTATGCAAATTTGGTAAGGTTGTTGCGCGCCTCATTATGTGTGCATCTGCTGATTGTTTGTAGCTATCAGCGATGACACTTAATTTTACCAATGGCAGTATACTTACATCGAATGAATATGACAAACTGCTCAAATCGTCGCAAGCACTGATGACTTCGCTCGATGGTCTTTTGCATGAGTCTATGTATGAGCACTACGTCTGGGGGACAGTCGAGGAGTATCAGTTCCAAAAGCGGCTGGTCAAGTCAACCCAACGATTGTCACAGCATATCGGAGGCTTAAAAAGCTCTTATGCAATGAAATTGAGGCTAATGGACATGGAGCCTGGATATCGGAGGTCTTCATGTTATGAATTATTCGATGTGTTTGTGCATTACTTGGGTCCACAGATGGTATATCTACATATTTAGTAATTCAGTTCTCTTTGGCTGACTCGTATTTAGGACAACCTTGTTAGTACATTACAGAACGCACTCGAGATGCTTCCTTTTCATGACGGGAGGCTGGAATCGCGCATTCGTGTAGACGTCGGTTTACGGAATATTATTATTACGGCTAGGCAGACGTTTGATGATGCCCGGATATCGACATTGCAGGAAATGTACTCTATGGACGTATTCCGATCGCAGGTTGAATCGAATACTCAAGAGATCTATGTTTCCTTGGAAGAGGTTGCATCTGTCTGCGGCCAATTCTCTTATGGGCTTTTGACCTTTGCAGATGGTCTCCTGCAGGTTCTTACCGTAATTGAAGAGTATGCCGTCTACTTAAATCAAGGTCATCCACGATCGTGGGACTGGATGAAGTTTTGGGAGCGACCGTCAGCGTACACAATGTCATTCAAGTCTAACGATTCGGTGACCGTTCCTCTCCCATTATCGCGTCTTTTTGGCGATGACACTAGTGATTTGAAATTTGTAAAGCCCGCTGGCTCGGTGCCGTTTGGTCTCCGTCTCTGGAGAGCTCTGCGAGAGTTTAGACGGAGTGATGTCAAGTACGGTATAAAAGTTGGTATCGGCGCTATGGTATTTACCATGCCAGCATTTATTGATGATACGAGGGATATCTTTTATCATTATCGCGGGGAATGGGGTCTAATATCATTTGTCATTGTTATGAATATTTCGATTGGCAGTACCCTAAGTGCGGCCTTTTATCGGTAAGTACCCGGCGATGCCTTCGGTCGAACAACCGGCTAACTGAGGTAAAGAATTTTGGGTACGGCGATTGGGACGCTAAGTGCTTACGTGGCGTAAGTATTAGGCTATTTGAACTGTTGATATGTGAGTCTGATTGATGCCGCTAGATGGCAACTCTTTCCTTCAAATAATATTGCGTTGCCGATAGTCGGATTTTTCATTGCATTCGTCTGTTTTCACATGATTCTCACAGGGCGTCCGAATACTGTTTTTGGAAGGTATGTTATGTGATATTCGTGGCTGGAATTTATTACTTAAGGCGAATAGATTTATTCTGCTTACGTTCAATTTGACAGCGTTGTATTCGTACAGTTTATCTCGTGGCGATGATGAAGGTGATGACGACGAAGGAGGGTCACACCCAATGATTGGTGAAATCGCATGTGAGTGTAAGACAATTTAAGCATGGAAGAATTGGTGCTGATTGAAGATGAAGTGCATCGATTGATCGCGGTTATCGCTGGCGTACTGTGGGGTGTGATTATTACCCTCTATGTGTAAGTTATTCGTTCAGTTTTAAGGGCGTTTTGCTTCAAGTGCGATCACTCATAATTATTTAGGTGGCCCAACTCTGCGCGCGCGGAGCTCAAACGAAAGCTTGGAATACTTTGGATAAGGCTAGGTTTGGTCTGGAAATCGGATCCACTGTCAAAGGTGCCACTTTTGCGTGACAACCCAAGTCAGTCACAGCATGTTGCTTTGGAGGAAGAACAAAACTTAGCAAAATCATATTTGAAAATGCGTGATCTGGTTGTCCAAGCTGGAAAAGAGTTTCGATTGAAAGGACCGTATCCGGTTCAGCAGTACAAAGTCATCATGAGTGTTACAGAGGAGATATTGGATGCCTATCATAATGTCAATGTATGGCTCCGTTAGCGGTTGCCTTACCCCATGCTAAGTAGTTCGTTAGACAATGATCGTGCGCACTACTACGAACTCTTCGGAAGTGGACTCAGATATAATTCGCTATACAGAGGTAGAAAGTAAGTGCCTTAATCAAGTTCACTAGTGATGGAGAGTTCTGATGCAGTCACAGGAAAGGAACTGGGCAATAGGATTTTCCTGTTATTCTACCGTAAGCAAGCAAATTCTTAGAATTTGGGGCTAGTGATTCTAAGCACAAATAGTGCTCTCATCGGCACTTCGACTAGGATTGCCACTACCAGATCATCTACCCAATACTGAGCACGCGCGAGACCGCATGATCGCAAAAGTGAACGAATTCCGACGCAAGCAAGTAAGGGAAGCGCGAGTCGGTAGTGAAGATGAATTTGTACTATTTTATTCTTTCAGTAAGTGTTCTGCAAGTAATTGGTTAAGCTGTAACTGATTTGTGGTTGTAGTTCTAGCTACGCTATCTATTAACGACGGATTACTCCATATGATCGCTATGTTACAACAGATTTACGGTACAATCGAGGACGAAACGTTGACTATTTGATTACTTATATTACTTTTGATGTATTATTGGGACGACAGAGTATTGCATGATGGGCGTTCCTATATTCATTAACGGCATAATCGAGAAGCTTCTATTTTGAGGCTGGTACCGGGTACGAGGCAGTCGCCATGTATCTCCACGGTGGCCGATGAGCTGCTATGATTCACACTCTCCTCAGTCCGACGGGGAAACAGAAATTTACGTATATGACCACGAGACGGACGGATGTGAAGCTGATACACCTTAACGAAAGCAGCGAAGATGTGACGTGCGAAATTAAATGCAAGCCAGTGGAATCCGCCGAATCCAAGCGAGCCGAAAATATTTTTCAAACACAGACGGATGTTCCAGACAGTCTCGAGGAACGAATGCCCAGCAAAATTGAAAATTCACTTGCATTCAGACTCTCAGAAATTGTCCACAAAATAGGGCAAGGGGTCCGTCGTTCTTGATAATTTCAGTGATCCCTACCGATTCTTCGCGAAAAAGCAGCAGGTGAATCCGGCACCCTAGCCATGCAAAGTGTGGCACTCGCACACATTTTAGTTGGTGCGTCGCACGTCGTACTTCGTAAATTCGCTGTGCGAGCTTCGCGCGAGTCTCAATCAGGTACCAATGTCCCGAACCTTGAAATCCTGCAGCAGATCAGCACATAGAATACAACGGAAGGTAATAGCTGTCGACATACATTTTGTTGAACATTCCATAATTATAGTCTAGAGGTGGATACGATTACGGTACCGTCAACATTTTATATTATTTGTAAAAGTTAATCGCAAAAATGAGAACCTAATCGTAAAGTAACCGTATAGTCTACCGCAAATTCGTATAGTAATCATATTCCTATTTAGATATGGCGTGAAAAAATTTACCCTGACAACGCGTGGAACGCCGAACCCTAACGTTACTATCTATCCTTTGCCGCTTGCTAGACAACTTAGAGAATATGGATCCTCCAACGCGACCCCGCCGAAAGCAAGCGGTTGATTATTTATTGTTGAATGATGGTTACGAAGGAGATGAGCCGATGGAGAATATCGTGCATGACAAGCCCCAGTCGAGCATTGTGGGACACGAGAATTCTATCAGCCAGATTACCTCTCAGTCATCCCCTACGGGATTAACTGCAATTCCAGCCTCTGAAGTGGCTGTTGAAATATTTTAGTGACGGAAGAGATTTGCTTGGGTTAAGACGGCATTCGATGGAGTCTGGAACCATGAGAAAGCTTACTTTGCTCGCAGATCACTATTCAAGAGGAGCTGAATGGATATTTTGTGCTATTTATTTCTATTTATTTGTTTGTCCTCTATGTGTGCATTTCGAGCAGATAATGAAAGTCGCCTGCCTGAGTATACGATTTTTTGCGAGTAACCAACTCAGCGCTCGTATAGTTAATCGTAAAATTTTACATGGACTCGTATAGGAATCGTATCCACCTCTATTATAGTCAGAGATGCGGTAGGAAATATATAATAAGGGAATGTATCTGTATGATGTCCACTCTCGGATTGTCAGAGTGGAATTGCAGTTCTACAGTAACATGATGGCAGGAGCTTATCTTTCAGTTCCTCTAAGACGGAGTATCTCCTTGGCTTCCTCGAGTTGCTCGGGTGTCGGCTCGTATTGACGTCTCTCCTCTTTCGATAGACTGCTAAAGCCAGTCTCAGTGGGAAGAAAGTGACCATGCTCTCCGCGACTTTTCTTGAATGACTTTCGATAATTATCATAAACCGTTGGTAATCGTCTAGCCTTGACCTTTCGCCGACCTAGAATTTCCATGACTTGTTCAGGTGTCAGTCGCGTCCGTTGCGAGTGAGTTGTAAAGTTCTCATCTGAGGTCGAACTGGTTGCCATACTGACAGGAAATCTTCTGATTAGAGCTTTGTACAGCGCAAGTAGAGTGGATCGATGTATCTGCTGTTAATCAATTCCCACAGATACTGCAAAAAATTAGGTCATTGCGGAGGGTTGACGCGTTCTGTGGTTAGGGTAAGACGCGTAGGAAACGCGTTCTAAGAAGATCAATACAAATTTGATCGTCTGTCTATTAAAATCACCAGCACTTTCTCACGGTCGTGGACATTGCCGTCAGTTTTCGAAGCCCACACCAGCTGAATAGTCCGTCTCTAATCTCACATATAATATTTTGACTTACGTCGTAATTCTGACCTCTGTCTTAATATGAAGGTAGTGCCTCTGATAAAAGCTGACTGTTCATCCCGCTCAATATCCACCACTGTCGCATGCTTCCAACAACTAGTGCATCGGTGAGGATGCGTAGTATGGTGAGTGATTGTCATTTAGCTTTTGTTCGTTATGAGTGGTGCAGATGGTAAACTGGTTAACGAAACCTCCAAACTAACTCATAAGCGTATCGTCGCCCGTAGATGGGGTGTCAGCCTAGATGGCGTGTCAAACTTTTCTACGATGACGATGAATAATGTAGCCGTTGATAAATTTTTATGACGGACGCGCTTGAGCGAACATTTGCAATTGAGTGGTTTTGCTGTGTGACAATAGAAAATAATTACTAATATTATTAAGATGCTATCATTAACGCGATTTCAAGGTCAGGAAAACCGGATCTCGGTGATGTTTTGCCGAGTTGCCGATTCAGGAGACTGCTCTTGCAATAATAGCCTGCCAGTCATAGTAGATGTGTGTACCCATTGCGACTTTATCTTTTGCATTCGTTGCGTACCATTGGCTGATTGTAAGTACCCGAACCATGGTGTAAACCCAACTTACACTACATGGCGGCCACTAGTTTACCAGTCTGTACCTCCACCGTCTAGAACCGCAACAGCACAAGAGCAAAAGTCGAACTGGTGTGCAGTTAACTGACGGCGACTAAGATGTAGCAATGAATGCATGTTGACAGTGACCCGAGTGCAACTTGGGCATTTGTACAAAACTTGAGCGTTAAAACATAGCATTACATAATGCATCTACTCTACGCTGCGTTGGACTTTTCCAAAGATTATTTACAAAACCAAGCTGCCAGCCCAAAAATCCTGGATATTCGACCTGTACGAGCAACACACATAAAAACGTATAGCACTTGAAACAAGTGAACCCAAAGTAACAACTACAGGTCGCCCCTTTGACTGCCGCGTCCTGGGCCGTCGCACACACCTCGACATGGACGGTCCGATGATTGTGAAGCTTGGATTTTTCGACGTCTCTGGCCAGCGCATCGAGGCGGTCTCTATGGTGTATATTGGTCAACGACCGCCATATCGGTTCGCCATGCTCAAATACTTCGTCCATTTCTTCTAACGAAAGTTGCTTTGTCTCAGGCATTCTGAACCAGACGTGAACGAAAGCGGCTATGTTGAACGACGCAAAAATGACGAGTAAGCGCCAGCTGATGGCGCGCAAGACTGGTGGCACAGCGAACCCCAGAGCGTAGTTTATAGCCCAGTTGGTCGACGTTGCAAGCGAAACGGCTTTGGCGCGGATACGCAACGGTATAATTTCTGGAGGGTATGTCCATGAGACGGGACCCCAGAACATGGCGAATGAAACGGCCGCCAAGTATGTGCTCGCTTGAATGCATTGACTTGCGGCAGGATGGCCAACAATAATCCATGTAAACGGTTGATTATGTACTGGGTTTGGTTCACCAAATCGTGCAAAGAGACCGCCGATTAGATACAGCCAGAATGCCATGCTGAGCGAGCCAATGATTAGGGACAACCGGCGACCCCAGTGATCGAGCCACAGAATTGATGGAATGGTCGCGAGAGCGAAGAGAAAGTACTGAATTGACGAGACCAGAAGTGTATTGGGAATTCCGGCGGCCTCAATAATGTAGACAATGAAATATAGGAGTAGGTTGATTCCAGTCAGCTGCGACCACGCCTGAATAGCCATGGCAAGAAACAACCGTTTTCGCATTTTCTTGCCCAACAGTTCGCGGTAGCTGGCTGACTCCTCCTCGCGTTCAGCGCGAATCTGTTCCTCAATTTCCTTGTATTCTGCCAATACGAGAGGATCGTTGATGTCGCAGTTTGGTGTGCGCAGATATGCTAGGACGCTGAGCACCTCAGCCCATCGGTCTTTACTGGCTAACCATCGCGGCGATCGGGGGAACCAAAAGAGACTAGTAAACAGTATAATAGCCGGTACAACTTGTATAGCCCACGGCAGTCTGAACGCGGCCTGCGAGTGAAGAAACGAACAGCCGTACTGAATGAAGTATTGGATCATGATGCCCCATGCTAGGGCAGAGTGCTGAAGAGCAACCACCCTACCTCGGATTTTGCGCCCAGCAATCTCGCACTGATAGATTGGGACGAGTGAAGACGTTAGACCGATGCAGAGGCCGGAAACGATGCGCCCAATAATAAGCATTGGGACTCCCGTGGACGAGGATTGCAGGCTGCAATTCGTTAGCCTGTGGCTATGGACGAACATTATCAAACCAGTGACCTTGCACCGATACACTACAGGACGGTTCCTAGCTGTATAGTGACCTTTCGCGAGAGCCTGAAACATTCAGTTGTATTATTCGAAACTATTAGGACTTTACTGTCATACTAATCGCCCAGAAAAGAAGATGACACGCGCCGACGAGTGAGCCGGCAGCCATAGCACTGGTGATTGCCCATTGGCGTGCTCCGAGCGGGTTGCCGTAGTATTGCTTGTATTGATCAGTACCCAAGACGCCGGACATAGACGAGATGTCAAAGCCGAAGAGCGCGCCGCCGAGGGCCGCAAAGGCCGAGATGGTGTAGACATTTAGTAGGCGGACCATATGGCTCCCGCAGCCAGACTGAGAGGCCCTCTCTACGGTGCGGCGGGAAGGATCTGGCAGGGAATTTGAATACTGAAGTAGAGGTCAAGCGTAATTGTCGACGGAGTCATATGTGGATGTGACTAAAATGTCTGAATTGTGATGCGGGGTGTAGTTTAGGTTAGACTTATGGGAGCTTGTTCTGGGTGCAGGTGTACCCAATCTTCGTGTAATGCATCGGAGAATGATCAGCACCAGGACATGAGTATGCAGGGGGTCCGCAGGGGGTCCTTGAACTATACGCCTTTACATAATTTCGGTGTATCACGTGACTAAGGGCTAAAGATTCTCCGGGGGATTGCGTTAGTTGGAGATGTGATATTCAACTTCAATATTGTATATCGTATCGCCTAAATTATCGCCAGGAATTTCCTCTGGCGATATCGTGTCCAGCCCTAATCCGATCGTATTGGCCTATTTCGGCAAAGTCTCTAACTGGATTATATGGTGGGCCAGATATATCTGCTTAGCTGATGGTTTTTCTACTGACAAAATTTGCGGAATCTGGGGTATTAATATTCTTCGTTATGGTTAGGATATGCGAAAGTCCATCTCAATCCTTAGCGAAAGTGCAGCTATGCTACGTCCTATTGGCGGAGTTTTAACAGGGCAGTAAATCAAGAGTGTCACAGCTCAAAGCTGATCATCTCTCGGAAACAATAGTCTCCCAACAATTCACGCTGGCTGCAAAGTCCACTTCAGAAGACCTTTCGATATATTACCAGTGCCATAGTTTCCTACACTCGCTCTCCTCTGGCAAAGAACAACTTCAACTCCACCTTAATCCCCCGCGGTCGAATCACTATCGGCTCCTCAAGTAAAACATGGTCAAAGTTACCACCGACTCCCGCCTGTTCAAATATCACTCTCAAAGCACCCTGTGTAAACCCAGTATGCCGAACAGTCTTCATCACATCCGCTCCAAAAAGTTGATGAAAATCCTCATCATCACCCAAGTGGTCGGACCCTTCGCTGTGAGGATGATGGCGTGACTGATTGTCGATCACGAAAAGGACACCACGCTTCTTCAACCTCTCTCCCAGCCGTGTGAGCGCGTAGGTAGGGTCGTCGATGTGATGTAGCGCCATGCCTACAATTATCAAATCGAAATCGAAATACCGTGCATCAGCGAATTGCTCCAGAGGGGGGTTGTCCCGCTCGGTCAAGTTGCCTTGTACCGCGGACATCTTTGGACCATCAGAACCGAGGGCGCCAGCATGCGCATTATATTGGGCGACCATTTCCTCGGAGATGTCGACCCCTATTAGCTCTGTCGCGTAAGGGGCGAGAGCCTAGCGCTTGTTAGCCCTGTGAGAACTAACTGTAAGAGGCTTGCGGAGCGTTACCCGTGATATTACTCCAGTTCCGCATGCGTAGTCTAACACTTTGACAGGGCCGTTCCAATCAACTCCGATCCAGTCACGCCGGGCCATGATGGCTTTGGTCAGTGACATTAAGCCCTCTTCGAGGTCTGTCTCATACGTGGAGGCGATTTGGCTGGGAGAGAGCGTCAGCGCTGTCTTCAACAAGAAGTCTAACGACTCAATCGTAACAATATGGAAATGACTCTAACTTACTTGAAATGAGCCCTATTTTGGGTTGCCAGATCTGATGCCATTATTGGTTATAGATGTTCACTGTTGTGTGAATTGAGACGGATCTTACCCCACACTCTTCAGGGAAGAGTCAGGTTAAGGTGACGTAACTGCACAAATAACGTTTTAGTGGCTGTGACTAGACCTGTGAAGTGCATAGAGTTAAGTCGCCACGTGCAGGCTTAGCACCCGAACCTCTAGTACCATCGTTGGTTATTCCATGAAGCTGTCTTGGTGCCACATATATGCCTTAAACGTCCACATAGAGCCCAAGTACCCATGTCCATGCCAGAATATTCAATTGGGCAACGCCGCTAATCGCACGCGTCGGCCACGCGTCGGCCACGCGTGTTTGCATTCATCGAGACAACAACGAGATAAAAGAGAACAAGTTCGCTTCGCGCACTCCCACCACTTCTATCTAACCCTGCGCATTCAACAATCGACTTTAGATACTACAACTTTTTTCGATACTCAACACGACTCTACATCTAAATATCGCAATGGCTCGTATCCGAAGCAATAACAATAACTCCGACAACGCCCAACAGACATTTATGGAGACAAGTTCCGCCAGCACGACTCGAGGTCACCTCGCCGTCGCCGTCAGCAATTGCTCCGACTTTTCAACTGACGTTTGGCCACCCCGTTACGCGACCGAATCTTGAATTCACTCATGGCGATCAATGAACCAGAATTTATTCATGATATGGATATTAGGTGACTGGAAAGTCTGGGGCTCGACGCCTTGGGACCCGACGGGAGGGTAAGTTGGCGCTGGAGTTTGCGAGGAAATGGTGGTTTTAATGGATGATGGGATTATGCATACAACCAACTTTTGGAGAGGTCAGAGGGGAGAAGAAGCTTTGGTGCAGACTCGAGTATAATTAACAACCTTGGTATGACAAGGGTCACTTCGACGAATGATCTAATGCGCTAAAGTGGATCCCTAATCTCATTTCTTCGCAGTGCAATGCATCCTGACAAGAGTCACTCTCAGCGTGTCGTGATCTTCCAAGATCCAAAGACATCCTGGATCTATGAGTCTCATGCATTGCGTGATTATCCGTCCTCTTGTTTCCTTATAACTCCTTGCATGGCCGCTCGTTTTGAATCTATATATTTCCAAGATCTGCCAGCTCATTCTTTTCTAAACACCTCAATCTTCCATCTATCATATCTATCATCCAATCAATCATAGGAGGATTTCTCACGCAAGTTTTCCCATCAAGTCCAACTCTCACCGAAAAGAGCGTCCTTTCTCTAGTGGGCAAAGTCTTCATCGTCACTGGCGGAAATGCAGGCGTCGGGCTTGAGCTCGTCAAAATCCTCTATTCTAAAGGCGGCACAGTCTACGTTGCGGGCCGCTCTCCCATCAAAATCGCCACTGAAATCGAGTCCATAAAGTCCATTCACACAGCAACCCCTGGACACATCAAGAGTCTTCCTCTCGACCTCAGCGACCTCGCCACAATCCCAATTTGCGCTTCTACCTTCCTCGCCCAAGAATCCCGCCTCGAGGTTCTTTCCAACAATGCGGGCATTGCGCATGTCCCTGTCGGCAGCATAAGAGTACAAGGCCACGAAGCCCATGTGGGCACCAACTGCCTCGGACCTTTCCTCTTGACTAAACTCTGCTTGCTGTCCTTCTCCGAACCGCGAAATCCTCGCCCAAAGCCAGCGTGCGTATCGTATTCACAACTTCTTCAATTATCGACATGGACGGCCCTCCAGGTGGTCTCTCGCTCGCCGAGCTTGCCCCCGGCAAATCACTCCAAAGATAAGGCGCGCAACTATAGCGTCTCGAAGGCCGGAAACTGGCTTCTGGCATCGGAGTTCGACAAACGGACCCGCAAAGATGTGCTTGTGTGTGTGGCGCAGAATCCAGGGAATTTGGCAACTAAGAGCTGGGATGGGGTACCATGGGCGATAAGGATGTTGATCAAGCCGATAATGCATGAGCCCAAGATGGGGGCGTATACGGAGTTGTGGGCTGGGTTTAGTCAGGATTTGAAGTGTGAAGATGGAGGGATGACTGCTGTACCGTGGGGGAGGTGGCATCCGCACAACCGAGGAAGGATATTCTGGAGAGCTTGAAGGCGAAAGAGGAGGGTGGGACAGTCCTCGCGGCGGAGTTTTGGGGGTGGTGTGAGGAGCAGACAAAGGAGTATGCCGGAGTTGGAATCTGAGAAAATAAGGATCTCATTAATTTGACTGGGTGTCTATTGTTGTTAAGCTTGCGTTGAAAGTATACTATATTTCCTCTAATGAGAGTGGTCTCCGTGGATGATTGAAAGTTGTAGACTCCTTTTCATTTCAATAGACAGTTATACTGCTCCTTGACCTTACGGATTAATAAACTAAATACCGTTAAGTTAACTAACTATAAATTATAAACAAGATTAAGACACTTCAAAACGTTCTCTTCGTCATTAACAAAACGATTGAATCGCTTCCAGCAAATCTTGTCTGCAACTCTGATATGCTGCGGTACCAATATGGGACTACCGTTTACTTCTACTTCTATGGCTTCGAGACATCGCATGACTTCAGCACCTCAGTAGAACAGCAGACAGCAGCACAACAAATTGCCGGAGAGCAATTCTCACATCCGGGACACAGAAAGTCGAAGACCCGCTTTACTAGCGGTAGCGGTTGCAGGGATCCTGACTCGGTAAATGTGACACGTTGGCGGCAACAAGACTGACGGCGATGGGAAGGAAAATGGTGCCGAGAACCCTTTCAAAAAAGCCACAGCTGTGAAGGACAGTGCCATCAACGCGCCCAAACCCTACTTCAACGTACGCTAGAGAACTCATTCGGAATTCTGCGGTATAATCCATGATCCTTTGATCGGAGGTATCTTGCTAGCTGACAAATATTCTTGCTTCCACCTCCAAGTTTCACCTTGCATGCTTATGCATGGTCACATCGCTTTTACACGTGATAGCAAGGATGCGAAGACCACGTGCGGGAACTCACTGTTTAGCATTGATACCCTATTACGTTACTTACTAACCCCGTTTCTCCTCTTAGGAGGAGAAACAGGTATTCTTGTGTATATTGTTGGGCGATGATCGGGATGCGAGAGAGGAAGGTGTCGACATTGTAAACGAATACTTTGGCAGAGTCCATAACAGGTTATGAGCCCTGCGGCGCCTGATGTATCGCACAGGGTTCCCACGACCAACTCACTGACCACCGCCTCCACGCGGGAGGAATGGTGACGTTCAACGGAAAGAGCTACAGCAGTGGGCTATGTACATGGAGGCGCTTCATTTACATCGAAGAGTCTGGGACGTTGTCAGTGGTATGGGGGAATATAACCCAGCCATCCTCGAAGATGCGATTGTTATCACGAAGAAGAATATATAGACATGAATGTGCATCAGATTGGTCATTATTGAGGCCAGACTTTCAGCCCCCATCTTAAGTCCATTCAGTCCTCATCTACACTTCTCACAGCTCCACTTTTTTTACAGGTTCATATTGACCAGGAGCCATTCCCAGTGCTCCGGTCAAATGACACCTGGTTTGAAACCAAGCTCTTCGTTCATTACGGTAAGTGATATTGTTGGTAATATAAGATGGAAAGATCTGCTAACGTCGAATTCACTGTGTAGCCGCACGCATGCGAGCTACAGATAGAACCACCGCCATCGAATACGCAGATGAAGTGGACTAAGAAGATGTTTAGCGAGGCTAAAATCCTATCCACAAATATCCACAAAGAAGACACATGCCGGACTAAGGCGGGTGCCCAGATGGCTGAGATTCGTGGGGTCGGCTTCTCAAATAAGGCGGGCTGGATGTAACTACGCTGGACTGGACTAGACTTTGACCAAAACAAGATATATTCTTATGAATACAAGAATACAAGAACCGTCAAGCACAAACGGTGTTGCAACCCACACGTCTTCCTAGCTCTGGTGACAATAGTTCTCCATGATCCCGATTTCCTCAAGCGCCACCGTCCGGCCACCAACTTTCAAGTCGGCCAAGAAGTCTGGCTTCTCCGTCGCCATATTCGAACGAACCGACCTTCGGCTAAGCTCGATTATAAGAAGTTAGGGAAGTTTCGCATACTCGACAAGATTGGTCGCAATGCTTATCGCCTTGATTTACCACCGTCCATGAAGGTCCAGCGTCGTTACACTGGAAGATGGAATAGGGACGAGATGACCATTGCTACCTGACTTCCCTTCCATTTAAGTGTATAAAGGCCATGTCTGGCATGTCTCCGAAGGGAGAATTTTACATTGCCCGCGCACAGATAACCCCTCCTCTCGAATTACAGAAAAAATTTTCTAGACAGTTGCTTACTGTCTATCAAGGTACTATGGCCAATCCGAAATTGAGCTAACCATATAACATCCAGCAACCGAGACTCAGAACTTAGAGACCAGCATTGCAGGCCACGGATTCATGAGACTCTTGGAGTATCTAAGTTTTCTTTCAAGACATTCTTTTCCTCTGGAAAATATTTGCAGATTTGCCGTTGTGGCATCTTGTAACGTGCGGTTGCACTAAAAGGGTTCAGGGAGGGATCACTATAGCGTAGCTAGAAGAAGTATGCAAGTTGGGGGGGGGGGGGGGGGGGGGGGGGGAATGAAATGTCAATCTACTCCGGGGAAGAGGGGGGTTGACAGCCGTTATATTTATTTGTTTTTTTTAAGTGGCCATAGAGGCAATACACAAATTCTAATCTATGTACAATATTTAGAAGTTGGTCAAATGTATAATTAATTGGCTATTGTTATCTATTTTCTATATCATACTTTTTGATATATATGCACTGATGAGGGTGTAGCCGCCCGGTAGCCGCCCGACATCCACCGCGAAATGACGGAGTTCGCAGCAATGCATGCCTTAGTGTGCACCTGTTTCCACTGCATGTTGAGGGTGTGTGGTTGGCATTCAAAACTCTTGATGAGGGAGGCCCAAGAAACTGCGTTGTTCTCGCCGCATGAGGTAGTTCAGAAAGGAAGCATCAGCATGAAGCTTTGAGTCTCAGTTACCATCCTGACAAGTAGCGAATCTAATCATATCGATCTGAAATTGCATACATAGCTTGATCTGATGATGTTGTTGTCATCCCTCCGGACTCCTGTGCGTCACATCGCAATCGCTCTCGCTTCAAGCGACAAAGGCGTAGCTTCCAAGGATGGCGTACAATGTCCAGATGTTGACATGAGTTCCCTCTTCGAGGATTCGACCAACTAGTTCTGCATTGCGGATGTCAAAGTGAATACTGATGTAGTATAGCTGCTTGATTACCCAGAGCTTAAGAGAATTTGGGGAGCTGCTCGACCGCCCAGCGACATACAGAGGGAAGATGAGAGTGTAACAATCAAAGATTTGGGAAGGTGATTGCAGATGTTTTCCTCCATCACGAGCACTGTCGAGGACTTGGGGCAACGTGGACTCCTCTGGCGTCAGGAGCCACCCTCGAGCTGCACCTCGACAGCCGACATATTGCGGTACAGAGGCACAAATCTCGCATGCCAATGTCTTGATGTTTTCATATGCCATTCTTACTAATAGCGAACTGGCGCCAGCTGTAAGACCTCCAGATGTTGGCAGGCAGTAGTCGAGAACAGACTCGTTGAGGAGGACTCTGACCAGCCGAAGAACATTCCACGTCTGAGTTACGTATCGGTCGGGGTAAGAGTCAAAGTGATGGTTATAGATCATGTCCGATTCGCGGTCGACAATTGTGGTTTTGTACCGCCACGATCGTGGCATGTCTCGAGTGAGCGCCTGAAGTTTTCCGTCAAGCTCCAAAGATATGTTGATGCATTCCTCAATACATAAATGACCACGTCGAATGTCACTGCGTAAATTGGTGTAATGTACCATCAGGTCCGATAGTCGCCATTTCGGATCTCCAACGTCCAGGAATTTTTCCGTATGAGTTCGAAGCGCAATCAGCTCGTGAGGTACCCGGGTGTCACTGGCTACACAGCTGATGATGACGTTGGTGCTGAGGCGCGCCATGATTCGAAGCGCCGAATGATCCTGAAATTGCTCCAGGCCACGTAGTCGGACGAGAGCTAAAGCGCCATTGACATGAGCTGTCCATGACTCGATATTTCGAGGTTCGCGGTTAGTAATCTTTTCGAAAAGATCCAGAAGGAGAGAGGCGAGTAGTGTTGCGTCCGTTATTGCCACTTCGGGAGACCGCAAAGCCTTATTCATCATGCGCAAGGCGGACACATATCTCTCCTTGGCCGTCGCTAGTGCGGTGTCAGAGTATACTTGATGCGAGAGATATGCCAGGCTGACCGCATCAATACTCAATGTCAGATGCTCTGGCGAGAGCGTTGGATTGGAGAATGGTTTCAGGAAATCCCAGCTCTTCGAAGTACCGGTGACGTAGTTAGCGAAGAAGATATCTCGTGCTTGTAACTCGAGCGACACTGTCAGAGAATGTGGGTCAACAGTAGACGCATTTCTCGAGAGTACTTTCCGCCGAACGGCCTGGCTTTCATCCCTGATGCGAAGCTGCTGCGTATCTCGGTATCCTGTGCAGGCCACTCTGGCTCTAACGCATTGCCTGCAAGAACCGCTGCGGAGATCACACTACAACAGGTTACTGGCGTCCCGGACCGAGAAATCTGGCAGACTTACTCTTAACTTCCGATCTCTGCATCGTCGGCAGGCTTTCGAGGGCCTGCCACAGAACACCATGATAATTTGAGGAGCAAATATTGGTTGCACGTAGAGAAGATCTCCAAGTCCCTCCTCTAGCCATTGTAGCGCTCCGATCTCTTGTAAGATGACATCTCCGATGTGCACCACTATTGCTGATGCTGACCGAGCGATAAGTTGCCGTAACGAAGTCACGGTGAACGCCATCCCGCCCAGACTACAACTGAACCCTGACCCTATAGCCTATGAACTATGCCTTTTATGGCATGCATTTCGACGCTAACCCGGTTGCAACGCACTAATTTCGACCCCACAGGGTGTGTCGGTCAACGACGCATTATTTTCCTTCCTAACCCGGCAATCCGTGACTAGCTCTGACGTGAATTCCAACTTTCCAAGTGGTCATGCATATCACAATTAATTTGGAAAGCCTGTGGCTGGCAAGAAGCAAAGTGGGGGTCGCAGCGGCCGCTCCTTTCCGAGATCTTCGCGCTTCGCTGTGCACATAAATTGCCCTACCAGCTGCCTTGATCTTGAACCTCATTCAACCTATCACTAAGATTCTTCACGATATATATATATCTTCTTGGAAATCGATGTCTTCATCGCCCATCGCAACCATGGCGTTCCCATACAAGCATTTCCTTTTGATTGGAGCGACGTCGGGCATTGGACAGGCAATGGCTGATCGTCTAATCGAGGCCGGTGCCAAGGTCACGGCGGTTGGGCGAAGGGAGGACCGGCTGGAGGACTTTGTGAGCAGACACGGTCAAAGCAGGGCCAAAGCGGTGCCATTTGACATCAGCAATAAGGAGCAAATTCCTCAGTTCGCTGCCGAGTAAGTTGACACCGCTTATATATAAATCGACTGCAACTCTTTCGATGTTCCATACTGATGTTAGTTGGCAGTGTCATGCGTACGTCTCCTGATATCGATTGTATCTTCCTCAATGCAGGAATTCAACGCCCCCCCTGCGACTTCTCCCACCCAGAACACGTCGATCTTGCACAGTTTAACTTGGAGATCGACGTCAATTTCTCAAGCTCTGTCGCCATCACACATGCTTTTCTACCGTTCTTGATAAGCAAGCAGTCGCAAACAAGTTTAATATTGTGAGTAGCTTAACCTGAAAAATTAGATTGCCTCTGATCGATGTAGCACGGGGTCTAATCTTGCCATTGTTCCCGGAGCGAGGCTGCCCGGCTACTCTGCTTCGAAAGCAGCGCTGAACGCGTTCGTTCTCTGTCTACGTGAGCAGCTAAGGAATACCAATGTGCAAGTGATCGAAGTCTCACCTCCACCCGTGCAGAGTAAGTCCAGCCAAATACAGTGAAGAATCTAGCTGACAGATCATTTGTAGCGGAGCTGCACGACTACATGGGTGAAGAAACAGGACGCAATCTGGGTATGCCGCTCAGTGTCTTCACGGAAGAAGCATATCGAGGATTGGCTGCTGGCCATGATCAGATCGTCATTGGTAGCATTGGACCAGCGGAGACGTTCCATGAAATCATTGATAAGCGGAGGTCTGCATTCACAGCGCTTGCCATGATAATGCGAGGAGGGTCTTGAAGTTATCGTTCAAATCTACTTCGTGACATGTATCGTCGTCAATTTCGAGAGGACTTGTGAAGACTTCTCTCGCTGTCGAGCTAACCAGACGTTCTCCAGACCAATGCAAAAACGGACGAATACATTTGTAGGTGGAAAGAATGTTCGAGCGATAAGCAGATCACGGACCTCGTCGCGAAGGCCATTGATGAACTCGCAAATCCTCGAAGATTTCATCGCGCTTTAAGCTGGCCTTACGGTAAAATCCGCAAAGTATATTGTAATTGACGTAGTTTGAACAATTCGCCTCCGTCGTGCGAGCATCGCGATCACCGAATGAATATCTCTGAAACTCCTTGAAATCCGAGAACTATGTGAATGGCATCTGGCTGTTGTTGATCAGTGATGGCTAAGAAGAAAAAGGGTATAATCGGTTTTTGATGCATCGGTGGGGAACAGCTCCGGGTTTGTTGACGAACTTGATTGCCAGTTGTGCGAAGAATTCCCTTGCTTTATAGCTATTGTCATGGAAGGACTCGGGGTCAGCAGTCTTGGCCCGCTTGACATAGGTGTATATATCGAACATGCCTGCTTGAGAGACCTGTGCCCTGGCATGTATAAAGTCGATCATTTAAGTACAAGTCCAAGACGAAAAATTGCAGGGAAATAGGACAAAGAATCGACGTTAAAGCATCTTGAACAAACGATTGTGGAGACTCAGACGTCGACTCTAGACAATGTTTAGGGATTCGAAGTCGGCAGGCGTGCTCGAGTTGGAAGCTGGATCCCTGAATTTCCCAGCGTTAAGCGGATTTTGGCGGTTATATCCGTGCGGATGAATCCGCAATACTTTCGTCGGCGGATGCATATACGGATACAAATCCGCCAACCCCAGATCGGCGGATATGGCTGATGATCAAGAGGTTAGAAGGATTGTAGAGACTTCAAAATCCACTCCTGGTGCACTCATTTTAGCAAAAATCAGCGCAAGCTGAGTATTAGTCAAATTGCAAGCCGAAGAAAAGCATGCAAGTGTGGTTGGGCGAGTGACCTTACGATCCATTTTTGATCTGTTGGTACTGAAGAAAGTTAGCTGCAAGACTCCTAGTACAGTGGAGAGGAATAAGGGGAATTGAAGAAGGAGGCAGTAATTAAGACGTTTGCTGTAGATAAAGGGCTATCTGATGCCATCCTCCCTATCTGATGTAGGAATCCAAATAGACCAGTCCTATACAGGTAATTGAGGCGGATTGGCGGATATCCACCAGATATCTGGCGGCTGAAGAGCCATACTTTCGATCGGCGGATGAAGATACGTATACATATCCGCCACCTTTGCGAGGGCGGATGGCGGATGCGGATATGGCAAAATTTGGCGGATATCCGTATCCGCAACAGCCCTGCATATTATTCGCAATACTCAGTATTTGCGAATAAAATCATCGAATATTACTCGTAAATATGTCATTTGCGAATAGCGAATACGAATATAGTCGATCACTGCGAATGCTCGTATTCGGAACAGCCCTAGATATTTATTCGTAATTTTATGGGCGAGATTTTGAGGCTGACTATATAGTATCGTTGCCAAGTTTAGTATCGACGATATCGCCAAATCGGCAGATCGCCAACAGCCCTAGTTGATAACGATGAGAAACGCTGTCAAAGTCGCAGAACTGACCCGAGCCCATGGCTAGCGGGGTTGGTAAACTAGTCTACTACTTTTGGGATTTGAATGCAGGGGGTCAATATTTTAGCGACGTTAGCAATAGAGACTACGTCAACGAACTTGAATTTTCCGGGGTGTACGAGTCCATTCAATATCGTCTGTAAAGCTGCCTGTTGTGATCCTGCCTCGGATCCTGTAGCTTCAGACGGTGCGGCAATGGTTGCTAAGCGAGCCAGACGACCGGAAGGCATAGTTGGTAATGGTTTGGATGAAATGACCAAAGTGATAAGAAATTTGGGGTTGCCGGGGCGTGGTTTTCCTTTATGACATATTCGGCATATGCTGCCCGCAATCACACTGAGCGAGGACAGGCACATCAGATCGAGTCTCAATTACCAAGGATGGTCACTCTCTGACTCTCCCAATCCACATTACCGCAATCGCGCCTCTCGTGTATCTGGGTTCAGCTATGAAACATCAAGGAAATTGCGCAGAGCATTCTTGAGTTGCCACAACGGCGCGCTCTCTCCAACGATCTATAGATACCCTTCCGCCCTCTGGATCCACTTCATATTCCAACATCCAAGCACTCCGGATGCCTGAACTTTCTGCCATCGCAATAGTACGTTTTAATTAGACAGTCAGTTTCCGTCGTCCGTACCAGTTTAGTTGGTTGTTAATCGGAACCCGGACGGCCGAAGCCTGCCAAGGGCGACGCGTCCGGAGCAGGGGAGCGCCGCAGTGCCGCAGTGCCAGCGCTCCCCTGCTCCGAGGGCATCCCCCGCACGGTCCAAAGCAACCGACACATAGAGCCAATCACTATCCCGAAGTTACTGATGTATTTTGCCGACTTCCCTAATCTCATTGTTATCAGCAGAGGCTGTTCAACTTGGAGACCTTCTGCGGTTATGAGTAGGGCATGGTGTGAAAACTGTTCTCTCCCCCGGATTTTCAAAGGTCGTCGGCCCACCGGGCCCTGCAGAGACGCGGGATTCTGCCGTCGCGGAGCCCAGATCAGGTGGTTTCGGATCCTGATTCATTTGAATAGTGCCTCCAAGCTAGGCGTACTTTTAAATTGCGACTGTTCCCTCAGTCTGTTACCCCCTCGTCGAACGATTCTCTATTTTAAAGGAAACAATGGCTCAACTTGTCAAAGGGAAGACTGCGATCCTGACAGGAGCCGGCTCAGGTCAGAAAATGTCATGAATTGACAACTTTACCACCTCATGTTGATCCAATACCTAACGAACAGACAGGCATCAACCTAGCTTTTGCCCGCCTCTTACTTAGCAAAGGTTGCAACTGCGTCTTCGCAGATCGTGAGCTTCGTCCGGAAGCTCAAGAATTGGTCGACTCTTCTGACCGGAGCCTCTTCGTGCAGACCGATGTCCGCGACTGGAGGCAACTTAGGAACATGTTCAAGACCGCTGAGAGTCAATTCAAGACTGTAGATATCGTTTGTCCTGGAGCTGGAGTTTTCGAACCGGTAGAGTTCGCTGGAAAGAATGTGATGAATCACAGCTGATGGAAAGCAGAATTTTTCCAACTTCTGGAAGCCTCCTGGCAGCCCCGAATCGACCGATTCGCCAACCGACGGCCACTACGCTACCCTTGATATCAACCTAATACATCCGATCAGGACAACTCAACTTGCTATTGCACATTTCCTCGAGACTTCTCGTGTGAACCAGGAACGAAAGACCATTGTACATATTTCTAGCATTGCCGGACAAGTACCCTTAATGCCAACCCCTATGTACGCGGCATCGAAACATGCCATCAGCGGGTTTGTGAGGTCACTCGCACCTCTTGATGAGAAATTGGGCATCAGGGTCGCAGCTGTGGCGCCAGGTGTCATTAAGACTCCACTGTGGACCGAGCATCCTGAGAAGCTCAAAGGTGTCGAGAACTCGGATCAATGGGTGACGCCTGAGGCTGTGGCAGAGGTCATGCTTGCCTTGGTCGAAAGGTCAGAAATCGTTGGGGCGGATATCGGATTTGAGTCTTCGACTGAAAGAATAGAAGTGAAAGGTGGGTTGGTCGTCGAAGTATCGGCAGGTACGATACGGGAGGTGCAGACCTATAATGACCCGGGTCCTTCGGGCCCTGGAAATACAATTGGCGGTCTGAACAAGCTGGAAGATGATGCCTTCAGTTTGCTGGAGCAGAAGGGATGGGGCAAGTCACAATTACAGTAAATTCTAGAGTGTCTCATCAGGAGTTGTCTCGCTAGATTCCGAGAAGGAATTGGATGAAGGAATATTTGGTGAAGTCTTATGTACATCTAATCCATTGCAGAGCGAAGATGATATTCATGAAGATCGTTAACTTAGGGTATGGTTATTTGGGCTGTATTTGGGCCGGCTACCTCCACTCTTCCAACCTTCAACACATTGTACTAAAACAACTAATCCTCTAGAGAAGAATTCCAAGATCCAGATAATTCTCAGTATCTTTTCTTACAGCTGGTTCCTCAGGTTCTTCAATTTTGCACTTGCGTGAGCGTCCACGAGGCCGTTTTGTGACCTGCTTATCCTCGGCATAAGAACCTCCTCAGTACTAAACAAGAATTTCCCTTCTAATTGCACTCTTTTACCCTCCTACGAACCTTCCGGTCTGAAGAATCTCTGCGGCACCTTCCATTTGCTTGCGCATAATCGATAATTCCGTACCTTGTGTTTCAGCAACGTCTGGACTTGACTCGATTCAACTAGACTAAAGACTGGACGCGGATGTGGAAGAATGAAGTAATGTAACGAAAGCAGGCTTGACTAACGGGATGGGACGAGTTTGTGCAAGAAGGTTCCTATTGTTACAAGAATTCAGTACCACAACAAACAAACTAAAACACACCAGACAACCAAAGAACAAAGAATGAAGCCAGAACAATATGAACAAGTGGGGAAGCCGAGTCACGAACAAAACGACATGAAGAGACAAACAAAAATCGGAATTAAAACAAACACAAAGGAAATTCAATGAAGGCAGAGGACGCTTCGGGCATGTGGGTAGGCCTAGCCTAACCGCATGGCTCGCCGGTGTTTCATTATATATACGATAGCAAAGTTAGTCACCGGCGCAATGGCGAAGTGATCAATTAGCTTGATGACGGATTATAAAAGACCGTTAGCTGTATGGCTCCGCTATATTTTTGGAACCCCCCGGAGTCGCAGATCGGAGTGCCCAAGTAATATCCGGAATTCTGGTTTTGAGTATCGACCCAGCAGTCAGCGCCCTCAAATACAGAATTATGTTGATGCGCGACAAAGGAAGCAACTGAACGGTCTGACGAAATCTTCGGATCATAGATATCGACTTGCATGGAAAGGCCATTCCAGTAATACCCAAGCACGCTGCTACTCATATAGGAATACACCGTTGGGCTACCGTTGCCTCTATTTTCACCTTCAATCATACTCAGGACAATATTGAGGGGATTGTAGGTCTGGTTGGACACGGTCACGTTCAGATAATCGCTGCAGTCGGGCTGGTAATTACAATAGACTTGGGCGAACGTCCATCCATTTGCTGAATGAAAAAAATCCCACCCATTGTCACCGGCTGCGAAGCAGTCATTCATTGCGGCATCAATCGGATAATCGCTCCAGTCAGCGGCAGTGGCGATCCAGTAATGCACATAGGTGCCATCTCCGTTTGCTTCAATTCTCTGTACCAGAGGTGAAACGCCGCTGAACTCGTCGGCGTTGTCTTGTTGCTGGCTGTAAATCTGATACTTAGCTGGCATCAGCATTTGCATGATCGAGACTGTAAATCCGGGTGTGGATGCTGTTACAAGTTGGGGAGTCAGATCGGGTGGCCATGTCAATGAGTCAGGGCCTGTGGAGTTTATTAACTCAAACGTGATGGAAAGCTTGCCCCAGTCGGACAGAATGGCAGTCTCCATAGCGGCGGTGGCAGTTAGAAGATTGTCAAATTGGGTGCTTAACTTGGTCCAAAGCTCGCCAACCTCGACGGTGAACGGATCGGCTGAAATCTGCCCAGCTCCTTGATAAGCGACGCCGACGTTGATACCAGCCTGAACGATGTTCCCCAACACAGCAAAAGCATTCACTGCAGCGCCAGCGACTGGGATGGCCTCAAGTATCGTGTAGAGAACGCCAGATATGACCGAAAGGACGACACCTCCTATGTGAGGTCCGTCGTTTGTAATTCCGGCATCGGCGATCAGACTACTAACCAGTGTGATCTGACCACTGAATGCTTCACCATGATATGTGGAATAATTCGCAAACAAGGTCTGCACACCAGACACAGCCTGAAGTTCTGCCTGCAATTGATTTGAGACCTGGGTCCAATCTACCAAGGATATCGTTTCAGGGCAAGATAATTCGCGGATCTGGGTGACCCAATCGCTATAATTGGCAGTGAGGTCTGTATTTATGTACGTTGCCCGAAGGTCGCCTTGGAAGTCACCACTTTTGAGCAATTGCTGATTGATGTAAGCATAGGCAGCCAGTTGATCTGAATTAGCCTGGAATTCTGGAAAGGGTAGTGGACCAGCGGCCAGAATGGAGCCAAGAGCATTGGGGGGCAGGGTCGAAAAGACTTGACCCGAGAGTCCTTGGCCGAGATCGGAGGTGACCAGACAGGAACCTGGAGTAGATTGGTTGCCAGAAACGGTAAGATAACGTCCGGTGCCAGCGTTTTGGTAAAGACTGCCGGATTGTGGAACCCACAATTCGTCGTCAATGGCTGGCATACCCTGTGTTTGGACATTGACGTAGTTTGTACCGTCGCCGAGGGAATCACCAAGCCCCAGCACAAGTTGTTCCCCCTTATAGTTGAGGACACGTCCATCTGAAATAATCATCCACTTTTGGGTCGCCGAGCCCGGAACTTGCTCGACCATCACGACCTGAGTTCCCGATGACGCGCTGCCATTTTGCAGATCGAGTACAAGACTTTTTCCGTCGCTGCTGAGTGCGCTCTGGATAATATTCCACTGGGGAACAGCAGCTGGCGGTGCGGAGAAGTAGGGAGCAAACTGCCAGTATTGATTGTCCGGTGTCTCACCATCCGACGGCGCGTCAACGACCACGTTCCAGCTGGTGGAGAGCTGGTCAGTGGTCGCAGTCATCACCGCTTGGTTCGAACTGTTCTGTAGCATTCCATTCACGATCGTCCATCGTTGGGTAGGATCGTCATCGGACAACTGGCATAGGACAGTGTAGGGGGGATCAGAGTTGTCGAGGCCGATAACGAGCTGATCATTCAGTTGGCTGATGATGCGACCTTCACTATCCATGGTCCAGAGCTCATTGTCCTGACCTCCGCACCAGGGATACAAAATGACCTGAGTTCCGACTTCTGCAACATACCCTCGAACATTCAATCCGTAAGAGCTATCTCCGAACCAATAATCGTCAGAACAACCGCCATTGCTCATGCCGCTCCAGACAAACGATGCCATTTGTTTCGTCCTTTCAGAGGAAATGAAATTAGCGTGGGATCAGGATACAGAAATGTAACAGAGAGGCAGCAGTTGAAGATCGAAGCATTACCAAGAGAAATTACGAGGGTGACCAGGAATCAGAATGTTGTCACATATGTGACGTAATTTTGCGCTTAGAAGTGTCTGATTACTCTTTTTGGACTTGGATTTCGAGGCATGATCGTTTCCGTGGTGCGACCCCGCAAAAGTGCATAGGCAGAGCTGTTCACCACCACGTGGTCTGCGAGCCGCAAAGCAAGGATCAACCAGGTCCCCTGACCCTGACTAGAATTGCCTGAGACCACTGATGGCGACAAGTGGAGTCAGCCTATTGAGAACAGAGAAAGTCAGAGCGAGGAATTGGAATTAATAATAGAGTCTTTAGGAGTCAATTCATCCAGACTAGAAAAGTGCTTCACAGATGTAATGCAGTTTCGCAATATATGCGCAAATATGCGTCTTTTGTGCCAATGTGTCAGAACCCTAAGCCTGGCATAAATGCATACGATGCTGTCTCATGGTTCAGGCGTTATAATATAGGCTAGCATGCTGTATAATGTAAATTCGTAGATGTACTAGCTGGCAGCCATGCGAGTGCAACCGTAATTCCAGAGAGATACAGTTCCAGCCGTGCCGCACTTGCATTTGTTCAAAATCTTTGTGTTTGAAGTGCTGCCAAAGTGGACTAAATAATATCGAAAATACCACCTAATCCCAGTTAGTTTATGTGCCGCATCTCCTCAACCCCTGCACCTAGGATTTCTAGCGAGCACTAAACAAGTACTAAAGTACTCTAGTACGCTGTGACATACATTTGACTTAAGGTCATGATCTACTATAGCCCTCTCTAAATAGACACGTGATGTAATGGAACGTAAACGGACGGCTCATGCGGTAAGGGTTTTTAGAGTTGACGTCGAGCCTCGGCAATTCACTGGCTCTTGGCGCCACTTCGGCGGTTGAGTTTCCGGCGTGTTTCTTAATGGACACGTGCGTTGTTTTGTTTGATTGTTGCTTTGGGCTAGTATTGAATGATTGTCCATGAGTAATATTTTGTTGAAGTGAACAACTGGCACCTGGTCGTTGTGGTACTCCGTAGCACGTAACGGCCCATGGCCCAGGGGGAGGCTACATTTAGGGCTCCAGTACTGGTCGGATTAGCAGAGTAAAGCACTGACGGTAAACCGATAGGACCGACGGGTCGAAGGTTTCGTGTGGACCCAGATGATAAGGACCCACATCCCACATCTGGCATGGCTCTCGATGAAGCTACATCTTCATGAGAACACCATTGCTCCGATACATCTCTGAATCCTAATTTACCAATTGCTTGCTTTGGGGTTGCCGACTACTCACCTATGGAAACGTCGTCTATTATACCAACGACATACTTTTGAGGATACAGTCTGTTTACATGTATTGCTTATTGTATGGCCTATTACCAAATTAAAAACGTGGACCGTCTGACAATATATTTGGCTTGTCGTGACGCAAACAATCGATGAGGTCCGTCAGGATAAAGACGAGGCTAAGGATAGGTTGTCACTGCGGTTGGGGAAATTCGAAGGCTCGATACCGAGCGGAAATCATAGGTGCGAGGGTCGACTTTGTCTTTACATATACTTGATGCAATATATGCCGCGTTTGTCAGTTGGATGGTCTAGACCTTTTCCTTTTGGTGGGGAACGTCACGGAATGACTATCCGGAGCCCTGCAAATAATGGGGATGGGCCCGCTTTGCAACTAAAGTTTTGTCGCGGCGTGGGGAGAGTAGTAAGGCAGCGACCCCCCACTAAGCATTGAGCTAGCTAATTTGCTCACCGCTAAATTTAATGCAAACAGCCGGAATTGACCAAGAACTGGTACTGGCTGCAATCTACACGCATTTCGTCAGCAGTCGCGAACAGTTGTGAAGGCTTAAAGCAGGCAAGGGGTTCTAACGTTGATTTGAGACTCCAGAAGCGCAGGCGCGGACGTTTCGTGAACAAAAATTATTATAACCTTTCGGGGCCTCTCGCTTGCCTTGCACCAGCAAAGATCGTCAAAACCGCAATGTTGACTACCCGCTCTCGCTCTTCTCTCTCAAAGGCAAGGTCGCTGGCATCTGCTACGCAATTACAGAGACTTTCGCCCATGCAGGGGCAGACATCGCCTTTGGCTACAACTCTTCGCCTACCGCCGTCTCCAAACTGCTGCAGCTCTCGCAAAAGCAGCCGGCGTGACCATCGAAGCATATAAATGTCTAGACACTGACCCTAACGCATCCACGTTCACTTCTGCGTTCAAGAAGTTCGGAAAAATCGACGTCGTCGCGTCGGACGCCGGAATCAATTGGACTAAGGGCGAGCTCATTGGCCCGCCAGATCACAAGGCGTGGAAACAAGTCATGGACGTCAATCTCAACGGAAGCTACCATTTCGCCAAGGAAGCGGGCAAGATTTTCAAAACCCAAGGGTCAGGCTTGTTGATATTTATTCGTCGATTTCCGCCTTTATCGTCAACATCCCGCAAAAACAGGCCGCATGCAACGCTTCCAAGGCAGCCGTCACTAGAGTAGTAAGCTGTGGATCAGGAGTCTGAACCTGGTCCGACGGTCCGACTGGGCCATAGTAATGAGCCGCGTGGAGCCAGGGTACGGGCTCAGGTGGTTCGGGTCGTTCGTTCAGTATACTAATGCCTGGCCCGACTGGTCCGATTAGGGTAAGGGTATAGTATCTTACTAGGGGAAGCTTGGGTCTCGTTGCAAGCTCCACCAGGGCAAGGGTAGACTGTCGGACTGGACAAAGATGTTTGTCCCAAAAACACAATTTTTGTTGTGGTCCAAAAGTTCTAAAACTCAATTTTTGTCGGCCGTTTAAGACGCCTGTTTGCGGCGGCTTTTGGTTGGTTCTCTTGGTAAAATATAAAAATGAGATGTCAATCCACTATCAAGAAAGCTACGACAATCAAACAGGTAGATCGGTCCTTACAGACCTCGGCATCGGCACGTCCAGGGCGCCATTTGATGGTGGGTCCACCCATTTCTTTGAACAGCACAGACACCAGCAAGGATCCAGAGATCTCCAGATGAAATCCACGGGTAATTTCGTGATTGGCTCGAAAATATTACGAGCAAACATCCTGTAGAATATAAGTTTGTTATTATCCAGCCGTAATAAATTCAAATCGCAGGTGTGCATACCAATCCATTATTAGCAACCTTTCAATTCTTAACACAACGGTCCGCGCATAAATTTTAAGGCTGGAATATTATACAGTAGACCAACCCCTTCTGCCATCATGTCAGATACAGAGCTTGACAAAGGATTGTACAGTCGCTTGCAAAAGAGGGTTCCCCTTCGTTTGCGGCTGCTGAAACTTCAGCATCGTTTTTGAAACAGAAAATAACTCATCAGGCTGTGCTGACTCAGCAAACCGTTGCCGCTACTACAAGTGCCCTAACGACTGATGCATTACCCCCTCCACATACACAAAATGTGAACGTATTCGTCAAATTCGTCACACCTGCGTCTAAGTCTGAGTAGGACTTCTTACCAGGTAATCCACATTGTATTCGAGATGTCCGCCATCGTCAACTCGATCCCTCATGCGGCCTATCCCCTCGGCTTAGGTCTCCTGACGACATCATCGATATTTTTCGGTAATATCGGGCTGTCTCTAACTGGACCACTGCCGATTATCAAGGGCGAACTTGGGGAAATTGGGCTAAATGGAAAGCAGAAGTTAGGTATCGCAAGTGTTCTTTGATGAGGCTGCAGTGAGTGCTATTGTTTTCCTAGATTACGTGGGGCCTGGCTAACCATGTCAGAAATACGTAGTCCTAGGGACATTTCTTACCTCCGCTCTGCACCTTTTAGCCGTTCCCCTCCTCCCTACACGGAATCTCCAGGTCTTGTCTGCTACCTCTGCCGTCCTCTCTCTCTCCATCCTTCCTTATACTGGCCTGGTTATCTTCCCCACAATAAAGTCCCTGAAGGCGCTCGATAAGAAAGGCGAGCTAACGCTTGCTGAGGAGAGGGAGGTGGTCATATTAATAAAGAAGTGGGATACTCAGCACAAGGTGCGATTTGGAATGTATGGGCCAGCATGGGCGGCTGGGCTGGCGGCGTTTATAGGCGTTCTAGCATTGTAGGCGGCTTATTGTATATCGGCGTAATACGTACTGTAGGGAATTTTGCTAGCCGTGGCAGGTAGTTTTTTACTGTTGGTTCCCACACTGTTCATCATGACCGTAGTCATAAATAGGCGCATTTGTGTGCTAAATTGCGTAAAAACTTTATACGTCGGTAAACAGTTGTGGTAGAAGCGGTCTGAATCGAAACAGATCAATGTCAACCGACGACGGGATAATTCGAGATTTATCTCACTTGCGATATCACATTCAAACCGTCAACCGTCCATTTTGAGGATCGGTGGGCATACCCGCTGATATAATGCCTACCTTGTGACCTGATAACTCTGTCAATATGAGTTTGATCGACATTCTGAATAGTTCATGGATCTGCAACTTGGAAATCTTTTGAGCTCTCTGGATGCTACAGAGCCCCGTAATAAATACGATTGACGGCGAGCAAAAAAGAGACTCTCTGCCCTTGCATGTACACCTGCGAATACCACACAAACTGTTCGTTCTAATGGCACGATCTGGATTGATGGTCAAGGTCAGGAGGCCCCTCTCTCCCGACGCGAAGTTTGAGGTGCCAGCTCATCAGGAGGACTATGAACGCGTGAAACAAATCGTCGACGATGAGGGCGAAATGTGAGTATTGCGTTTTCTGAATATGCTGCTCTGCTGATCCGATCACAGGTATCCTCGACTCTGGTACGATAGTACGCGCGGAGTTGCGATTTGTTGTAGGGCCGCCAACTCCACTTCACAGTGGAATGGCGTTCGAATTAGTAGCCCAAATCAGAGACGAAGTCAAGTATAGGCTGGGGATAAATACTGATGTTACGCGCGGTATCTCGACAATGACGGACAGTGAAATGTCAAGAGGCACACAAAATGGACTTACGACAAGAGCATGGGACTCTGACTCTGCACTACGGTATGTCGACGGCAATCGATAATGATTGGTGTTGAGTGGGACTGCCGCAGGAATACGAAAGCCTGCGGCGTGCCATATCCTGGTGGATCTGTGCCTGGCAATGCCGTTTATGTCTGGCAATGTCGATTCGAGAGGATCCACGTCCGCATGACGTACGTCAGGCTCAGCGCTTCGCCTCACAGCAAGATACTGAAACGTCAGTTGCAGCGACCGAACGTGAGCTCCGGGAAGCGTGATATAGCGACCAAACTTAAAGGAATATATTGCTCACCATGAACACATACAATCATTACCCGCAATCTCTTAAAGGAGGAACTCCTCGACCACTCCGACAACCCATCCGTAACAGCACAACGTTATTAACAGCCCGTTTATTGATAGTATTTGTAATAGATGAAGCACAGGAGGGATTTATCGGTAGAACGGGCGAGTGACTGGCTTCAATTTCAATATAGAGAACAAACCGAAGCTTACCGATCCCCATAGGGCATCGGGGTTGCCTTCTTATAGGTCGACATAATGATAATCACACGGAGTCTTTCGCTAATGTCAATCTTGCATAAAGCGCTACGACTCGTGTGACGTCAATCTTATGCGATGTCGAACTTATAGCACAAGAATCCCAGTCACACAACGTTAATCCTTGCCCATGGGGATATCACATTTATGCCTATTATAAGTTGGGTGTGCGGAGAGCTGGCCACTCTCCACTTTCCTGCCCGATCTGGTTGACGGCTCTGCCGTAGCTCCACTTGACAAGATCATGAGCTCTGATATTGTGTCTCTGTGTTCTGAGTTAGCCAAATGAGGAAGTTCAGGGCTGTGGCGGATGCGGATATCCGCCAAATTTTCCCATATCCGCATCCGCCATCCGCCTTTTTGAAATTGGCGGATATGTATCCGCCTTTTTATCCGCTTTTCGACAGCATGGCGGATACGGATCCGCCAGATATCTGGCGGATATCCGCCAAATCCGCCATCCGCCTTTAAAAATTTGCAAAATTCATTAATAGTTATTATATATCTAATTTCCTCAAAAATTTCGCAAAGTTCTCTAACATGATATTTGAATTTTCTAAATGGACTCGCTGTAGCGGACGCAACTTATATGGTCGGTGATCCCCGCTAAATGTGAGCCGGTACGACAAGTGCTAGAATAACTTCTTGTCGGACTAGTCGAACTATGCAAGTTGAGGGTTAGGGCTAACTGTGACCCTAACCCTGCTCGATTTTGACCTTTTTTTCAATTTAATTAAGAATATACGGATTATCCGCCATATCCGCCATATCCGCCAAAATGGCGGATCGGATATCCGCCTCTCTGAGGGTTGGCAGATTTCTATCCGCCATCTGTATCCGCCAATCGAAAGTATGGCGGATACGTATCCGCGGCGGATATCCTATCCGCCAAATCCGCCTATCCGCCTACAGCCCTGAGGAAGTTCATTCGGCTGTGTTGGTGGGCGTGCGGGGAGTTCTGAGTTTAGTTTGTCACCTCGGTTCAAGGTGTTGTTCGTGTATATATAGACTAGAATAGTCGTGAGACTGGTCGTCATCGATATCAGAGTCTCAGCCTCCCTTCCATCGTTCACTTCATATTCATCGTCCATATTCACGCTCGCAGCCATTTTTTCACAGCCTACTTGGTTGTGTTCGTGTTACGTGTTCGCTGTTGGGTTCACCGCCTGGGCTGACAGAAGATAAAAGGAGGGGTTTGTCCTCGCTATCAGTCCCAGTCCCAGTCTAGCTTAGTCCGGTCTCGTCCGTTACACGCAGGGGCAGAGCGCTTAAGGGGCTAAGCCTCCCATAGGGCATAGACGGAACCCTATCCACAAAGGCTAAACTCTCAAGTATGGCAAACTCCCCCCCTACTCGTAGGAGGGCTATCATAATATAACAGTACTGCTAGACCTAACTACCCAATTGACATAGCCGAAAATCTACCGCGGGTGTCGTGGTGCCGCTCAAAATAATAAAATAAAATAAAATGTGCCCAGCTTAAGTTTAAAGAAATTCCAACATATAGACTTCGGTGCTTCTTTGCAAAGAAATAATTTTTATTAAATAACGCCACAGGTCGGTTGAATTATTCTTCATCGAAAATGCGCAGTCCTGGTGAGTTTACTTTTAATCGCATCACGCATACAAAGTCGGTACGCTTGTTCCAGTTATGGTGACGCACTACGATTGCGCACTTGTGCCTCTGGGAGTACGTTGGGACAATTGTGCGACAAAAAAGTTTGCTTTAAGTCCCGAGCGAAGAAAAAGCATAAATTACCCATCTTCATTCTCAAAATACCACTTTAAGCCGTGATCTTTGTACAGCGTCGCCTCATCCATGACCTCGTTGGTCTCAGACGAGATGAATTGGTGCATAAGCGATGAAGAATTGTGGAAAGTCCATATCGACCACCCGAACGAAGTTGAGTCTACGTACTCGACGAAAGTTGGCAACGGACTTTTCGGTTTTCCATGTCCCTCTACGTTTCCAGCTGCGCCAGACGTAATGTACCTAAAAATTTGCGGGTTAATTTTTCATCAGTTTAGAACCGCATTAGCCGTGTTTTACGTACCATGGGCTCGTCGGGTTGTTCAGGCCCTTTGGGTCAGGAACTCCGTTGGCAATTGGAGTATCTCTCTCGTAGTAGTGCACGCCCAGACGACGTCGACGTTGTACTTGACCATGATGCTCTCGAATGCGTCTCCGCAAGCCGTGCAGTTGGTGCTGGCGCTGTACCACGGTCGGTGGCCAGACACAATGACCTAGAATGCTCGCAATTTAGAAAATACCTTGGATGAAATAATGACGATGGTTTGTACTTACCCAAGGAGTGACGGTTCGGTCGACGGCGGCCAAATCAGCCTCGAGCCAAGCGACTTGCTGGCCGCTGGTACCAAAGGGACCAGAGTAGACATGTTCCGGAGCTGAGGAGAAGTCAGTCTCAGTGTTGAACTGGACGAAATGGGCCATTCCGTAGTTCCAAGAGTACCACATATTTTGGACATAGCCTTCGGTTTGATCCTTGGTCGGCATGGCGAAATGGTGTCTGTAGCTGGTAAAGTTCTGTTGGCCGGCGACGCAGTTGACGGGGTTGGCAGTGGCAACGCCGCACTCGGCTTCGTGGTTGCCCGGACCGACCAAGTATGGAGTGTTCATGGTGACGTTGACAAACTGGTCATAGTATGAGTTCATAATGTCAGTGTAGGCGACAGAGCCGGGTGATGTTTGGGAAAATGCCGTCTGCCTCCTCCTCGGACCAGTCATTGGCGTATCCGAAATCACCAGAATGCCAGATAAAGTCGAAATCGGAGCGGTCTTCAAAGACCGAGTAGAACGTGTCTGGGATCTGCGCAGTCTCTGGCGTCGTGCCAGTGATGATGCCCAAGTCTCCGAAAGCGGCAATCGAAAAGCTAGAGTGGTCGCCGGCTTCTTTTGCAGTAATAAAGTAAAAGTCTTTTGGCTGGTGGAAGTCTTTCTCGTAGGCTGACTGGTCAGTCACGCGGTAGTAGTACTTTGTGTTGGGCAGCAAGTTGTCAATGTAGACAATGTTGTCCCAGTTGGTCGAGGAGTTGAAGGTGGTTGAGGTGCCAATGGCAAATTCAAACGGGAAGTCCGTCTTGGCCGTACCACACAATGGGCCGCAAGAGCTTAATGGGCGTGTTCCAAGCGACAGACATGCCGTTGGGGCCATTGTAGGCGATTCGCAATTGCGAGGCATTGAGACTTGGGTTGGAGTAGTCTTGGATGACTGGGAGTGCGGCCAAGCAGCGGGCTGCAAAGCCAAGGACGGCGATGATTGAAACCTTCATCTTTGCTTGGCAGAAAGAGGAAAAACGGTCGTAAGCTATTTTATGGTGATGTGGTATTTATATTTAAGAGCTATAACCTTGGTCCGTCCTCTGTACAATGTATCATAGCATGCCACGTTTGTGTCCTTGAAATGGTTATTGGACATCTTCCTCGCGAAATGAAGCGTGTTTGATTCGGAAAAAAAAAGGACCGCCGCATCGGTCAAAGACACATGTTGAAAGTTAAGGTTTCACGTTTCTTTTCTATAGGTCTATATTCGTTGTTCTAATTTTTACGTTTGTGCTCAGGGTAACCGGTCCTGTAATATTTAAGGGCCGTAGGAAACCCGCCGGATACCATAAGAATATGTAGAGGGCGTAACGCTTTATTTCTAATAAATAGACGTTTACGAAAGGGAGAGGGATAAGAGGAGAGCGATAAGCCCTACGAGAACAAACCCTGAACGGACAACGGTGTGGCGCATAGTGAGCCAATCATTCTCGACCCTAGTACCATAGCTGGATTAAATGACCCCGCTGTCTTGGTTAGGAGAAAAGGTCGGCCAAGAGGAACTCGAAGACTCCCAACGTCTGCCGAGATTGTGCAACGAGCAGCAGATAGGGCAGAAAGGGTGCGACGATGTGGATCCTGCCGAAGGGCTGGGCACACTCGGCGTACCTGTCCTGCACCTGATAATCAATCCACGAGGCATATGGGCGACGGGCAGAGTGTATTTGGTGCTGGTTTTTCCAGCTCTAATGCGAGTATCCCAGTGGCACCGCGCGATGCGGCCGGAACAGGTGAAGAAGACGAACGTCAGGAAAACAATGAAAAAGACGCTTCCACCTTGGAGGAGATGTGGATAGACATTTTGTATACCGTAGAAGACGCGAATGGAGCTGGAAGCGTCGTTGATTGTTAGATATTAATTTGTTTTAGTTGACGCGGTAATTCAGGGCTCCTCACAAATTGAGCTTACACCGGGTTAGGGCAAATCGGTACGGTGGGATACAAACGCCATCGACAAACAGGCTTAAGCGGGTGTTCCGTCCAGAAATTCCCTTCTATATTATTGCTGGCCATTGACGGCGAACCGGGTAACTGGTCCTATACTTGTTAGGGTTAGGGTAGCCCTTGATTAAAGCGACATGTCCGCAAGCTCACCCATACGCGAACATTTTTATTCGGAACAGTCTTAAATTATATATCTCGCCTCCCCGCTGCTATACCATCTTCAGTCTCGATATCCACAGATATACCATGGTCGGTGTCGCCGGAGGAAGCAGAGGCTGCGCTAACTGCAGGAAGCGTAAGATTAACGTATCCGAGTCGCATTCATTTCTTGCTCTTTCGTGAATCCTGATGGAAATACTAATAGATAGTCCGATGAAGCTGTTCCGAAGTGTCTACGATGCAGTCTAAATTAGTACAGTACTAGTCAAACCTCTACGACACTTCACGAGCGAGAGTGCCACCCTGACCCTAACCCTGACCCTGACCCTGACCCTGACCCAGAAAACGCGTAAACCAGAGAACTTCCCACCTGCAATCATCAGTGCAACAACCAGTTGACATTGAGTCGACGAATAGTAAGGGTCAGGGCCAGGGTCTGATAACGCCAATCCGAATAGCAAGGAAATAGAACATTTCATTAAGCTGTTAAGTTAGAAACTGATTACGGTGAAGGATGGACGATACTAACAATGGCTCAGTGTGAATGGAGACATTTTTGGTATAAATGCACAAAGTCAAATATCATAGAGAGCAATTGTGAGGAACCTGGACTGTCTTGTTTGCTGCCGTTGTCGTTGTTGTCGACCATTTCGAACAGAAAATATATATTTTAAAGAAAAAGAATAACTATAGAAGAATACAAAGAATTTATGCTTAATATTAATCTGATTTTTTAGTGTTTTCCAATATCTCTCGTCTGGCCCTAACTGCTTCAAACACACTGTTCAGCTTGAACTTAATCCTAAATGCCCATAAAATAAACCATCTAGGAGTAATATTAACGAGCAAAGAGAGCGTACTACTCCATGACCCATGATACACATTGACTCTTCTCCAGAAACGATTAATAAAATTATCGCCATATAACACATCATCGACAACTCTCTTGGCGTACACGTCAGCAGACATCGGCGTTTCCCTCTCTGCCATCCTCCTCCTCTTATCAATCGCATCAGCCATCTCAGGACCATTGTACAGCGAATCCTGTGGCAAGTCCCTCGTATCTGCTATATTCGTATTAACACCACCAGTTACCACGTTAAGCACCCTCACCCCAAACGGTTCCAACTCAAGCGCCATTATGCTGGCATACTGGTGAACTGCTGCCTTTGAAGCTCCATACACTGCACCCCAGGGAAACGGACATATGCCGGCCAGAGAACCGGTGAATGCAATCACCCCCTTGGCATTGATCACATAATTTCTAAGCGCATGCGTGAGCCTGACTGGCCCAATGAAGTTAACATCAAGACATTGAGTCAATGCCTCATCGGGAACATCTATAGCTGGGAAAGTGCATGATTGACCGGCGTTATTATATAACAGGTCCAATTTCTTAGCACCTTCGTCAACACCGAGCTGTGAGTCAATGAACTTGACACCATCATTGATGCTCTCCAGTGACGAAACGTCCATTCTGAAAATCGTAACGCCGTGATCTGACTCCAAGTCCCTCATTGATTCAAGCCGTCTAGCACATGCAAACACTTTGAAACCTCTCTTGGATAATTCAATGGCCAGTGCATGGCCTATGCCTGATGACGCCCCAGTGACCAATGCTGTCTTTTTTCTCTTCTCCGACATTCAGTGTGCTGCTTGCTTAATATTGATAATAATTCTAAGACTGTTGCAGGCGAGTGGGGAACGCCAAAAAATCGGGTCAAGCGGGTGTGTTACCCTGCAATTTGTTGGTGGACTTCTGGCACCTTACTATTAGGGCAAGGGTTTACCTGGCCGACTGCCTTTCCGATTTACTGGTATTCGCGACCTCAATTGTCCTATTTTATTAGGTGACCGTGGATTATTTATTCCCAAATGTACCCAGGGCTGTGGCGGATGCGGATATTTGCCAAATTTTCCCATATCCGCATCCGCCATCCGCCTTTTTATCCGCTTTTCGACAGCATGGCGGATACGGATCCGCCATCCGCCTTTAAAAATTTGCAAAATTCATTAATAGTTATTATATATCTAATTTCTTCAAAAATTTCGCAAAGTTCTCTAACATGATATTTGAATTTTCTAAATGGACTCGCTGTAGCGGACGCAACTTATATGGTCGGTGATCCCCGCTACATGTGAGCCGGTACGACAGTGCTACAATAACCTCTTGTGGGACTATGCAAGTTAAGGGTTGGGCTAACTGTAACCCTAACCCTGCCAGATTTTGACCTTTTTTCAATTTAAATTAAGAATATACGGATTATCCGCCATATCCGCCATATCCGCCTATCCGCCTACAGCCCTGAAGAGAGTAACCGTAGTAGGAATAGCGTGTTCCAAGGGAGGGTTTGGGAAATCAATTGTGAGTGTTGGGGAGTGAAGAAAATTTCGATATCTGCTGGAACCAAAAACAAAAGCACGCAAAGCGAAGACGCAGGAGACGGAGGTAAGAAGCCACACGACAGGACCGACCAAGAGGGAATATGCAAGCCACAATGGGAGACACCTAATTGCCGTGATTCCGGCGAGGGACGCGCAATCGTGTGGCGCAAACCGCACAACACCACAGTCACAGTCAGTCATTTCTTCCACACTCTACATTCATTGTACTTTTATACTCCCTTCCTTCGTGGTCAAACTCCGTATTTCCGCTTCGTTATTATGCTCAGTATTTACCTGAACTCCGACTTAGTGGAAACATTACTGTACCCAAAATTTCTCCGTTGTTTTCTGGCAAACATTGTATACCATAGTTCTACCACGACTCTGACTTCCAGTCGCCAAAGGCATTCGCACTATCCTGCGAGCAACGAATTCGGCGAGAGCGATTCTCGCTCTAAGGTTGATCACAACGGGCCGTTTCTGCAGCTCAAATGTCCAATTTGTTTGAGGTTGCGTCATCCCTCTTCGCGTAAACCGCAGAGACCACAGAACCAGCAGTTAGATCGGAAACCCAAAGTCAGACACGCGGGTCTAGAGCAAGAAAGACCGTCATACATACTCAGGTAACGCATCCCAGACAACATGTGGCCAAAGTTTGCGTATGACAATAGTGACATTGATATTGGCCTCTAGCATTATACATAGCTATGGCTTGTAGATTTTGCCGCTCGTCATGCAACATTGAGCGAAGTACTTAAACCGTCTGGAAGCCGTCTTCCACAACCACGCGTCTCGCGATTTCAGCATGTCACCTTCGGGAAGTATGGCAGGTAGAGTCCACCTCATAAGGCATACCGAATCCGTGCACAATATTGACCATGATTTTAATTGCCTTGACCCAGAACTAACTCTCTTGGGTAGACATCAAGCCGAAGATCTAGGTCGGAGCTTCAAGTTCTCAGATGAAGTCGGCCTTATTGTCACATCCCCAGCCTCTGGAAAAGGCGTCACCGGGGGCGCCGAATTGGTATTGGACCCTGACCTTCAAGGGCACAAGGCCCTACCCTGCGATACCGGTTCGGATTGCCGTGAGCTGGATAAGATATTTCCGAATCTGGATTTCTCGGGCATGGCTACTGGATGGCAGGCGAAGGAGGGACTTTACGCTCCTCATGCACTGCGCGAGCGGGTAAAGAATGTCCGCCGCCACCTGGCAGAAAGAGCTGCGGCGCTGGAAAATCATGAAAGGAGAGATATTGTCGTTGTGACACATGGAGGTGTCATGAGTCATTTGTCAGGAGATGCAGGGATAAAAAATTTGCCGAGGGTTGGGTGGAGAACTTACACGATTGAGCACGGTGAGGACGGAAGCGTGGTACTTGCTCCGACTAGTCAACTTGACTCCGGGCAGCCTGACGAAAACTATCGAAATTGATTGAACATTACTTACAGTTTACTGAGAAAGATGAGTTGCAGTGCATTAAACTTAAAAGCTGCTTGGTAACTCCTTCATTTTGAAATATTTTCAAATTTCAGCCGTGACGAATATTGTGAGGTCGCATGGCGATAGTACGTCAAGTTCCGGGGCCTCGAGCTGGGTCGCATGGCGATAGTACGTCAAGGTCAGGGGCCTCGAACTGCAGGGCTAGAGTTAGACTGAGGAATGAAGTGTATGATTTGAGCTGCCTACCTCGTTCAATAAACAACTCGAAGGCGGGTTGCAGGGTATCCAGCATGCTTGTACCACAATATACATTTTTTTGATCAATCGTTAGGTCGGCGGAGCAAAATGCATCAATCTTACGGATATTGGCAAGGAAGAACTCGCACAGTGGACATCCAAGCATGGCGCTGGGCTCCAGTGCGGGGTATCGATGATGGCCGAATCCATAAATTCTCGATGTATCAATCTTTTGACAGAATGTGCAACGCCCTGAGAGATCCCTATGTTACACTCCCAATAAGCTTTGATCTTGAAAGATAGATTTTCAGAGATTCATTGAAGTTTTAGTTACATTTGAAGTGCTTTCTAAAGCAATTCGGAGAGCGAGCCTCGTTTTCCCCTCCTCCGAAAGCCATTGTCTATCAATGCGTACTCCATCGGGTATATCATCTCCGCAGTCCGAAAATTCCTCGTCATCATCAAAGATGCAGTCACCCCAGCGAGGCTCAATCTCATCCCGGCTCATTGTTGCGGTATTGTGGTTGGGAAGAAAACATCAAGTGCCATTGTTGAAATATGTGCAATGCTTGGCAGGCCTGCGGGGCTGAGGTGGGGTGGGCATAGTGAGGGACCTTTAGGTAACAAGCCCCTAAGATCTCACACTACAGTACAGCGGCATGTCTCTTACACAGCCTTGTGGAAGCGGTACTCTAAGGTCCACATGTAGGGCTGTTGACGATATTCGAATAGACGAATATTATTCGACCGATTATCGGCGTCGGATACGATATCGGCCAATCCCCCGGCGTCGAATACGAATATCGAATATTATTCGAAGCATTCTTCGACCATCGAATCGAATATTCGACATATCGTGCCGATATTCGATATTCGACATAGTATTACATAATCAACCGTAGAGAAATGAATACAGCGGGATTTCAAGTTGCAAAAAGCCCTAATCCTGACCCTAACCCTAAACTAGCCTGTAATAGGAAATGCTCTAACTTATTTAATTAATATCACGTGATTTGGACCGATATTCGATCGAATACGAATATTCGAGCCAATATTATTCGACCTAAACCTTATTTGTCGAATACGAATATCGAATATTATTCGAATGCCTTTCAAGAGTCGAATATCGAATACGAATATTGGGAAAAACCGCCGATATTCGTATTCGCAACAGCCCTAACACATGCAATTCTTCGACGTCTTCGCGAAATTTAAAGCATCATTATACTGTAATCTCCAGATTTCACGAAGGGCCGCGCGTGGTCTATATTCAGGAAAAAATCGCAATCAAGAAGGCGGTCAAGGGGCTCAGGATCCACTCTTTTTAAGGTTGCTTACAAATCTAGTAGTTGGTCCACAACTCCTCAGGAACATCGTCGAGGTGGAAAACTGACAATTATGCCAATATCCTCTCGTACAAAACTATAAAAGTTGCATTCGAGTTCAAATGCCGGCCATTCGCAAGAGGGCCTGCTCTCAGTGCTGGGAGGCCAGAGCAAGATGTAGCCTCGATATTCCGAAGTGCAAGCGATGCCTCGGTCGTAATTTCCAGTGTGACTACACAGAAACCAGGCGAGGTGTGGACAGGGTAGAGCTGCGGAGCTTCCTACATTCTTCACCGACCCTGTTCCAGAATCGCTCGTATCACTGACTGATACCGATTTCACGCAGAGAAGTTCCGGTCAGAGGAACAATGATTGGGGTTACAGCTATGATGCCCAGTCTCTCTTTAAAATCCCTGTTGCTAGCAGTATTTATGTATGGTACTGAACAATGATATTAAAATAGCTTCTGTATCATGCTGGTATGGTCCATAGAGTGTCTGGAAGATTCCCTGCAAACAAACCAAACCAGCCAGGCGTCTGCCAGGCCAGTCTGGGAATCTGGCAGCAGCTGGGCCTCGTGCAAACACGCCAAACAGCAGTAGCGTCTCGCTCGCCAGATTTATCTTCCTTTCATTTGCAGCCTTCTCAAAAAAAAATTGGTCCGTGCCATCAAAAAGTGTGTACTGTACGAACGTACCTATTACTCCAATATGCCAAGAACTACATATGAAAACCTTGGCATGGCACTTGTGGTGTGGACAATATGACGTGGATTTGCACCAAATAGGCCCAAATACGGCTTCTTACATGCAGTGGGAGGTGCAGGTCAATGGCGTGGGCTGTTATCCTGACTACCTAGCTACTTGCTTACCTACCCATCTCACGTAGGTGGGGTTCAACACATTTGCCGCAATTGCAGTTGAGGCAGTGGCCGTACTCCGGTCCTTTTACTTACCTTACCTCTAATAGAGGCAAGGCACTAGGCCTATTGGTTACGCCGCCAGTCTCAATTTAAGTGGCCAGCCCCTCGGAAATCCAGCCACCAGCCGCAGAGATTATACCTATGTCCATGAGCATTGCTTTTCAGCCGGCCCAGATATGTGATGCGGCGCAGCTGAGTCTGTGGACCCCCAGAGGTCTCACGAGGAGTTTCATCAGGTGGGACGCCCACCAAAGTCCCAGTCCATCGCCGCCCAGTCTAACTGATTAATATCAATGTCTAACCGAGCCTGTCCGGGAATGTTAAGGCCCGTTCCTGCATAGCCATCTTGCCCTCCTGCGCCATACAACAAGCCGTAGTTACCAAATCCCATCGGCATCGTCATCGGCAAATTGTCAATATTCGTACCCATAACATTGTGGGGCTGTTCTATGCCTGCACTTTGGGCATTTTGCGCTTTCTGTGTCACACTGTCTCTGATGTATGATACAATCCTGGGGGGTATATCGACGGTTCTCCTGATTGTCCGAATGTTGCCTCGCGAGACTCCCAGGCCGAAAGGACAATTTTGGTAAAGATGTTAAAAAGAGGGCTATCGCCTCCTTGCGGAACATTGACACGAACTTCAAAGTTATCACTCATAACTTCCCAGGCCTGTTCAGCTTGCTCGCAGACAGGTCGCCTTCTCAGGTCTTGGAGGATGTGGATATATGCGGGGAATGGAAAGTGGAAATGAACCAGCCAAAGGTACCCTCTGGTAAGAGGTGAGTTCATGATCTTCGTATCGCACTCAAGCATGTTGAGTGCATGGCAAATGGCGGCATCGCGCTGCGCCTCGGTCTGATCCATAGACGAGTCAGAATATCTCGAATAGTGTTCCACGAGTCGGCATTTAGCAAGATAAGTTCGCGTCGTCCAGATCGTCATGAAGTGGAGTGGGTTATCCGGATTACAGAACTTGAGATATTTGTCCTCGATCATCTTCTCCAAAGGGACCAGCTCACCGCCTTCAGGAATGGGGCCCTGCTGAACATCCTTGGCAACGGGCTTCAAAGCCGGAGTGGTAAAGTCAAGGTGGAACTTGGTGTGGCGGATAAACTCGCCCAGCTCACTGCGCACAACGACAAAAAGTGCCTCGCTGGATGTTCCCTGAACCGGTGGTGGCTCTGTCATCTCTGGTCGGAGGTCAGAATCATTCACGTTGAGTGGAATCCTGCAGTCCCAGGTGGGAGCTAGCGCGACGGTCTTATAGTCGGCTAACTCGCCGATGCGACTGTCGAAGAGTTTGAGCGACCACCAAAGTCTCCGGCGCATTTCGGCCTCGAGAGCGGTGCATTTGACACAGGCCGACTCGCTGTGAATGCCCATGCGGTGCGCAATGCGCATCGCAACGCCAAGCATGGAGGACAGAGATCGAGGATCTGTGCTGGGTCCGACCGAAACCTAAAATCCATTGGCAAGCATGCCCAAGGCAACTCGACAGACCGACATACCAGAAAGAGATAGAATGCAGTCAAACATTCGCGATCGCCCGTTCGCAAATAACCACAGTTCAGCAGACCTTGCTGACAGCCGAACTGGTACCTTGTCAAAAGATCTTCCTTCGACGAACCGAATGTGGCCTGGCATTCGTCTGCTGTGAGACTCATAATGGACATGGAGTATACGCTGAACATGAGCGCCTCGAGAGTGGGACTTATGTATGCCACGTTGCTAGCGGCTTCGATGAGGCGCCCCTGCAGGCTGGGAGTGTGTGTGACCTTGAGCAATGGGTCGACGTTGTTCAGGTAAATCTGCCAAAGCCTGAAGATCTGGACCAATTCGGGGTGAAGAGTAGAAAGGTCGACAGCTGTCTTACGCGAGCCAAAAAGTAGGTTGTCGTTATCTGCAAAGAGTTGATCCCACGCCTTTTTGACCTCAATCTCGCTCACATCATCGTGTGAGGATTCGCTCTCATTGTCAGGTTCTCGGAACTGTCTCGATTGTCAGTATAGCCTGTATAGCCAAGCGTGACGTCATCGTACACCTTGTTGCCTCATGGCATGCCAGAAGTTCCTGAGATGGTTAGTCAGATAGAGATCATATTGAGATGACTTTCGAAGAGCGCCCGTACTTGGCCTCATGTAGTTCTTTAGGCTTTACGGATGTTGAGGGAGACGACCGACCAGCCCTCGTAGATTGTGGCTGCTCATCATCCGAATCATAGTCGCCCGCCGTGTTGGGACTCGTTCCCCACAGCAATGTCCTTGTGAAGCGGTTCGAACTTGACACTGTTCTGGCGGAGCAGATCCTCGTACTTGCGGATACGGTCTAGCAGTTCTCGTTCAGGAAATCTGCGTCTTCGCCGACGCGGGAGCGTCGCAGGCACACATTGTGCCCTGAATTTGCTGCAGTTGGCGCAAGGAAACTTGCGATCACACTTCACCTTGCGCTGCTGGCAGAGCACGCATGAAAGCACCCGCTGGGACTTTGAAGATTGGGAGGATGTAGGAGGCGGGGCCGAAGATGTATCAAGAGTGCTGTACTCGGGTGTGGGAGGCACCATCGACATGGCTGCAAGGCCGGTGGCCTAGCGGTAGAGTTCTGGCGACATTTGGTAGGTGAGTCCGAGCCCAATTTGTAAGGGCCACTTCCAATTATCGGTGACGATATCGTATCGGCAGTCGTCAAATTACGACGATATCGTATCGGCAGACTTCCAGTTAGACAATGCCGATTGACGATATGGAAAAATGGTGCCGATATCGTATCGTCAACAGCCCTATACTGCTGTTCCTTGACAACCAGTATATGGCCACAGAGTCGTTTTAGGACTTCATGCTGTTTGATGAGTTGCGCGGATGGTGGTGTCAGGGCTAGGCCAAGCCATGCGAAATACGCGTGGGGCCAAGTCATAGTGAGACTGGTGCGGCGCATGACACGCACCCACATACGCGTAACTACGCTGTTCTTATGCCTTGTACGTTTGAAAGAATATGTCGATACCGTACATAGCTCCCAGGTAGAGGTTCAATTGAATCTGCCTCCAAGCACGCTAAATTCAGATTAGCATAAGCAGGAGCACACGATGTCCCCATCGCTGTTCCCCGCAGGTAGACGGTGTCTCCGTATCCAAAATAATTGTTACGCAACAACATACAGATACACTTACTAACGGAAGAGCATGCAGAAAGCGTTTGCCTTTTCGAACGAACACATTATCTGTGCCCAGATTTAACCTTCGTATTATCTACTTTGCCAGTAACCAGTACCAGAAACATTATCAAATATATTAGACTTTGCGTTTTCGCTCCTTCAATCGCTTCTCCTCTGCCAAAATCTGCAACGCCAATCGCTTCGAGAAGAACCTCCAATGCAACAAATTAGCCCTCTATGGAACCCGAACCCGGGATGTCCGCCATCTCTCCACATGGTGTTCAGGGTCTCGTCCAATCGCCACGTCTTTATTCGACGTCGAGGTAGCCGTCGCCACGACGGCATAATTCATTAAGAACTCGGAATCGTCCTAGCCATAGTCGAGGTAGCCGCCTTGGAAAGGCCGTCCAATATCTTTTCGCGCTCGCCATGGTGAGATCTTGGTGAAGAAGATGATGTACCTTTACTGGCGTGCTGTAAAATATCAAATCAGCCTGATCGAGAGGAAGGCGGTCCGGATCGAACAGTCCCCTAAAATGAGTACCAAGACCGTTCTCGGATGACATAAGTGGAGCTTTGCCCTAGTTAGCAACACCCGTACCTTGACAATCAGCATGACCAGTCTTTCTGGGCCTTGTCGTCCGCACCGGTAGTATGCTGACTAGAGTGCACGAGCTTGTCCATGTATTTCTCCTGGCCCTTGAAATTCGGGATGTTGGGCTAGCCAGAGTTGCCAGTGGCCTGCACAATGTGACGCGGATGCAGCTCGTGAACGGATCCATCGTTGCGAGTAACGTTGACGGTCCATGTATTAGTCACGTCGTCGTAGACGGCGGAATCGAGACTGCTTTGGGTCCAGACATTCAGTTCGAGAATGTGCAATAAGGAAAGGTTAGTATAGACTTAGTGCAGAATTGCTACAAATTACTTACGCTTGGTGTAGTTCTCAGGGGAGTCGCTGGCTTATTACAGACGTTGTACGGAATTTCGGTCGGAGGGGTCACACAATGTGCGGGCAAACGGTTGCCTCGTCCACACTCGCGGTGACCAAGTTATTAGGTAAGAATCTATCCGGACCAACACATTCGCCAATATAGTGCTGACTTCCTTTTGGCACAACCCAGACACGGTGGGTCGTCTAATAACCACCACCGGAGAAATCAACAGGGAGACGAAACTGACCTGTCAGCCAGCACAAGGGAAAGGCTAGCGCGTCACGACAACCATAAGTGATGGCATGCATAAACACTATGATAGAAAGAGTCTACCAAAACGCCGGGTAAATCAAACTTTTGCCATCCGATCCGTCCATCCATCGCCTATTCGTGCCGATTAAACGATACTGCCATAATACACGCACACGATTAACCCTGATCAATTCTCTCACTAACACTCGCCCTCACGATCATCCCGTCCGATGGAGCTATGTACGACGGGATCCAGCCCCGCGTGAAGTCATTCAACTCAGCTTCACGACGCCATTCTCATTCAGTTCAACGCCTTTGGGTAGCCGACCGGACTTATGGGCCAACATTTCCAAAAACTCTGATGTGCATCCTTCCTGCAGTAATCGTACGTCTTCTCCGCATGCGACTGCTTGCATCGGTGCGGTTATATACTGCTCCGGATTGGACACGTTCTCGACTCGAACTACGCCCGGCAAGAGGATATCCGTATACCGTGTGCTTCGTGCTCGGCGGTACCACACCAGGGCAACTGTGTCGCAGATTGGGAGTTTGGACCAGACGAGAAATTTGATTGCGAAGGAGTTGCGGACCTGCGAGTGCCCGAACCGAGACCCGGTCAGCACGGGCCACCTGTCGAACAGCGTCGACCCCGCTATATTTAGCCTACCAGAACAGTTGGCAGTAGCCCACTTAGAACTCAGTCACAGTGCGCCCGTCCGGGGCAGCGGATAAGGACGAATGGAGATCGCCCATTGTTCGTGAGTGAGGCTGAGGCCCAACGGAACGTGCGGCGCAGGTGGCCTGGGCTACCCCTCTTTATAACGTCATCCAGTTGCTGTAGTCTAACCCGCGTCCAGGATTGCACATCACTTGGGAGCGACCGTCGTTCCATGATTATTAGCATGCCGCAGGCAGTCAATCAAGACCGAAGCATTTGTAGAAACACGCGCGTCTTCTTCTGTGGCATCGATCTTGCGCGTGTGGAACAATCTGCGTGGGTGGTGGCAATCATAACGAGCAACTCGGATGCGCTGATCGTGCAGCTTTGCGCAGAGGACCACAGTTGAGTGCAGCGAGATGAGACAGAAAAACAAAGTGAGTGCAACGGGTCAGCGCGCCGAAAACCGACAGCGGACTGTTGGGCCACTCCCCACCTTACTCTAGTTGAGAGTCGCGCGTGGCCATTCGACCCGCTTCCAGGAGACTCTCTCAGAATTCGTCGACTATTGGTCGGCCATCGACAGCGGATCTGTTGAATCTGTTGTAGTGGTCTGTGCCGGGTGCCTTACCTCTCTGTAACTTCTGTGAGTTCTGCAAGCTGCTGAGACGCGCGACGCTTTCCCGCCTTGTTCCCGGCGGTCAGTAGTCCTGAACGCTGGCAGACTTGCCCTCTCGCTCCAACTTATAAGGTTGCCTACCGTCAGCCTATATAAGTCGCTGCCTCGCCGTCGCGTTGCTCGCCTTTTCACTCGCCATCATCTCTGTCTCTGGTACATGCCTAGCCATGACTGAATACAGCAACAACGCCGACCCCTACAGCCGCGGCAACGGTGAGAGAACTATCAACAAACCCGACGACTTCGACGTCGAGGCCGCCCGCAACAAGGAGGATTTGTCTCTCACGTCCCGTGAGGAAGCACTCGACCGCATGCGCACTGCTCAGTCCATCACCATGTCCCCTGAGCTGTTCGAGAAGCTCTACCTTTCTCCGGAGCGGGCCGTCAAGGGCAGCCTGCGACAGACGTTCGCGAATCCGACTCCTCTTGCCATTGTCGCCCACGCTGTATGCGCCAGTTCTTTGGGCTGTGCCCTCATAGGACTCCGTGACTCTGATAATTTCAATGCGGCCGCCACGTACTTATCCGCTGTTTGTCACAGTGAAAATTGAGCTAATAAGTTACCAGTGGAGCGTACGTCTTTATCGGTGGCCTCCTACTTCTCATTTCTGGGATCTTTGAGTTCTTCCTCGGAAACACGTTCTCCTTCGTCGTGTTCTGCAGCTTCGGCGGCTTCTGGTTCTCCACCGGGGCCACTTTGATTCCATCTTTCAACTCTATCGGCGCCTACTCGCCAACAGGCGACTCCCAAGCAGACGGTATCTCCACACAGGCCTTCCAGGCCTCGTTCGCGTTCTACCTCTGTTTCTGGACCATTCCCGTCATGGTCATGCTCATATGCTCGCTCCGCACTAACATTGCCTTTTTCCTCATCTTCGTCACCGTCGAAGCCGCTCTCCTCTGCCTCGCGATCGCCTACTTCGTCATGGCCGAAGGCAAATCCGCCCTCGGCCAAAATATCGTCAAGGCCAGCGGCGGCTGTTTGCTGACGTGCGGGCTAGTAGGATTCTATATTTTCATTGTCCTCATGCTCGCCGCCGTCGACTTCCCGTTCCAGCTGCCAGTCGGCGACTTGAGCCATCTCATGAAGGGATACCAACAGAAGCACGGTCCGATCTAAGGGCCCATGAGCGACTCTCTGCGGGCAGGAGGGTATTCCGTATTTAGCTTGTTATTTGTCTTGGTGTGATATTTTCTCTTTTCCGGTTAATTACATTTGTTTGAGGTTACTAGTTTGTTGGCGTAAAGAACGGTCAAATGTGAAGTCCAGCGTTCACCTTCTGTATAACCCGTCCATCCGAAGAGCATTGATTATTCAGCAAACGCCTTGCCCCTGAAATGCATGCGTTCACCGCTAAATAAGGACTTAAATACCAATAGTTGTGCGGTTGACGTCCATTCCTTCTGAGTATAGCCCATGTGCGACTCTAATTAATTAGGGGCATTAAGGTCGACCATGCAATTTCATGAAGTTTCGGATGGGAGAAAAATATTCGTAGTTCACCGCGTTTGTCCCTAAAATTCGAGCTTTACTCCCTATTTACAAAAGCAAAAAAGTATTGCGGCATGCGAAACCTGGAAGGGATATATAATGACGTCTTTGTAAACGAGCGAAATTTGAGCGCAATTTCTTTTGGCTGTACCTCTGTTACCACGCTTTGAGTTGAAAGATCAAAATATCGCCTGCGCGGTAACAACTTTTACAAAAGCCGAAGGCTCGGCGGGCTGCAAAGCAGGGTAGCAGCAGTGCCAGCGTTACCGTCCACCGGGAAACAAGAACACGCAACAGCGGGTTGGACGGAATAATGATAGGAACCCCATACATTCAGGCCTTCAGATAGAAGTTGGAGTTCCTGTCCCTGCAACCTCTTTGCGATATCACGGTTCATGCCGGAGGTCGAGAGGATGTTGAAGGGATATCTGTATTTAGGTATCCGTGCCAGTCATGCAAAGGGAAAGAGATATTTTGATAGCCATATGTTACAGGTACCATCATTCGTCTTAGCAACCTCTAGACCCGCAAAAGGAAATTAGAATGCAACTGTAAAACATTTGAAGCGATATATCACATATGTGCCTTATGATACAATAGGTGACGAAGCTATTAGGCTTCTTCTCGCGCCAAACAGGTTCTGTCATAGGTAACCTGCGCCAAGAGACCGCTTCGTCACGTTCTTGCCGTCCAGTTCGGTATATCTCAAGAAATTTACCGGAAATCGAAGACACGGCTGCAGTTTGCGTAGGCTCAGGGTTCAGAATTCATTCAGCGCATAGTATATGTACGGCCACTCCACCAAAATTGAACGTTGTCAGCCTTGCGATGGTTGAAGTGCCCTTCTGCCTGGTCGCTGACGATGAATGCTTTCGGGCATGATGTTCTCACGCTTCACACGTATTGTCGAACCCTCGTCGACGTCTTTTCTCTTGACTGTAGCCTCCGTGACATGATCTCCTGTGTGCTATCTTTCATTCCGCCGGCGGGATCATCGGCGCTCCTGAGATATCGGCGCCACGCAGCGTGAGGCTTGGCTCTAGCTAAATTAAACTTTGATTGTGGATCTCCCCAACTAAACGGCGTCCATGACGTAATAGGATAATCGTGTGATGTGCGATGGTTTTGAAACGAAAGTTATAAATACGGTGGAGGTCAAAATTGAGAATTTCGAACTCAGAATGGCTCTATTTATCTGCCGGAGATTTGGATTTTGACCAACAGGGTCGTATGTAAGGTAGAAACATCCTGCTCCGTCCCTGATGTTCAGCAGAGTCTCTGGAAGCATTTTGGTTCTTGAATGCACCTCCCAGGCCATGTTCTATTATCGCTAACGCCGGAGAGTGGCCGCGACAGTCTCGGAGCGATAGTAAGACATTGGACATGATTCGGGACTCCTAGTTCGTGGCTTGTGGTTGGTGAGGTCATGGGGTGAAGCTGGAGGGGAGGACGGATGAGAGGTCCGGTGCTTTGGTGGAGACATGATGGTCGAAGCTCGCCACTGAAACCCTTATCCTGTGAGTAACTCATGCTGTATTGCACCACTATTCTGCGTTGATCCTGCTCTATTGTTCTGAATCCTCTTGTACATTGTTGTATATCGCCTGTCTATCGTATCCATCATGTCTTGGTCATTATCGTGCTGCGGCTTCGGTCGGAAGCAGCGCCGTGATGAGGATACCGAACCGTTACTTCCCCGCTACGAAGATGAAACCGCCCTGCAGAGTAGCCTTCATCAGAAGTTGCACACCTACCAGATGCTGAGAGCTGTTAGGAAAGGGTACATGCCATCCACTGAACAGATGATCATTAATTTACGCACACTGCTCGCATCGGATATCCTCAATCCCAATAACGTGGAACTTAGCGAATCAGGCAGACTGCTTGTCCGGAATTGTCGAAAGTGGCTCGAGCTCTTCATTGAGCTTCTCCGCGTCAAGAATGATAAAGACCAGATTCAAGATTTTATTTGGTATCTGACGAAATCTCGCATCTCCCTCGACATCCATGACATCTCGCATCAGGCATCCAAGGTCAAAGCAAGAGCAGACGCCAGGGCTACCTACGAGAGCCTCCGTACCGTTGGCGGGCTCCTCCTCACTAATTCCGACTTTCGACTCTTCGTCAGCGATATCTGCCAGATTGGTCGGCAAATACTCGCGGACACTGCGTTCTCGTTGTCGGGCGCCGCGGAGAAGACTGGAAAACAACTCGAGCTGTCAAGTCAAGAACAACAGAAGCTAGAGGGAGCGGCTGCGGACGAAGGCAGTCTGCCAACAAAGCAGGAAGTCAATGAGATTGCACAAGGCACAACCAGGGTCGTAGGCAACGAGGCAACCAAAGTGGGTAAGGATACTCTTGCCGGTGCAAAGGAAAGCTTATCGGGCGAACAATGCGAAACGCTGTTGTACAGACTCAAGCAGACGGTTCTGAATCTGAGAAAGAGAACAGACTATCAGGATTCGGTCTCAACAATTGCGAAACTGATCCAGAGATATATTCGGTTATGCTCGCGAGCTGCCGACGCTACTCTTGCAACAGCTCAGGACGATATCTACACAAATCCCGCCATGGACAAGGCGATTCGCAATTTCTGGGAGCTGCTTAGCTCCTTCGGTGAGAAGAAAGAATGGGAACAGCTTGAAACGGACTTCAACAAGGTTTTGGAACATGGAAAGTCCGACCCGCAATTCGAAAACTTCATGGTCGATGTAGGCAACTCGGTCCAAAAGACCCTTACTGATCCAGACTTGTTCGACAATGCGGACAAGAAGATCAACGAGCTCAAAGAGAAGTCCGAAAAGCTTGGTAACGAGTCGAGCTTCCGTGCCGATTTTGACAAGTTTCTGCAACAATCTCAAAAGACAATCTCCACAGTTGTCGAGGACAAGGATATTTCCGACCTGGTCATTGCCTCCAAGAGGATCTGCGATGTCCTGTCGCCTCCACACAGAGCCACATATCCTGATCTCATCACCGACAGCTTGAATATCTTCCTCCCCTTACTGATCCGAAGCATCCAGCACGTGCCTATCCCTCGGGTCGAGATTTCGGTTCCTGAAATGGATCTTCTCGTTGAGAACCTCATCCTCGAGCCGGGTCGAACTGTCAATGCCACATCATTCTTACCATACAGATTATTTGTGTCCACGAAGAACAACCTCGAAATCTGCAAAGCCCATTCAAAGAAGACAGTTTCCGCGGTGAAATCGTTCATGACCGTGTCAATTAACGGTCTATCCGTGTCCGCCGAGGATCTTGGATTCTGGATACGCTATCACTCAGGCCTCATTCGCATCGCAGATGAAGGCATTGCAAGCTTTTTCCTAGATGAGCGTGGCATCGACATCTCCCTTGATCTCGAATTGGGGAAGGAGAAATTGGAGCAAATGTTGACCGTCCGTGGTGTCAGCGTGCACATTTCCAAATTGGACTACAAACTTCGACGCAGCAAGCTTTCTTGGTTGGGCTGGTTGTTCAAGCCTTTCCTCACGCCGATAATTCGCCGGTCGTTAGAGAAGACTTTGGCTGAACGCATTGTCAATTTTACGCATGCCGCCAATCGAGAGTTGGTCTTCGCTAGAGAACGGCTCCATGCAACGAGAATTGCGGACCCACAGGACGTATTGACCTTCATCAAGGCAGTCACAGCGCGTTTGACTCCAGAGGAAGATCCGGATCTGTATGCTCGTGTGGGCGTCGATGCACCGAAGAAGGGAGTATTCAAGGGCAGGTACACGCCTGGCAGCATCGTGAAGGTCTGGCATGAGGAGGCTTTGCGAGCTGAAGAGGCAGTGCAAGACGGGGAGGAAGGCGACGGTGGTTGGCGTAATAATGTGTTTGATGTTGGCGTCTACTAAAGCAAAGCGTCTTTGATCGCTTTCTTTATGACTGTGATGATGCTCTATCGATACATGTAGTCTTTTATGATCCCTATTCATTCTTTAGGTAGTTTCATCCAATCGATACAGGCTTGGCGCCAGGTACTGCAGAAGTAACGACCCGGACATCAATCTCATCCTCTGCTTGTACGCTTAATTCAGAACCGGTGCAGGACCCCGCAAATCGTCTCTCAAGCCACAGCGGACTGCTCAACATATTGAACCGGCGTAGCGATTCACGGTTCTAATTCCCCTGATTTCGGCCCACAAGCCACCATACCAGTATCAGTTCCGCTTCACTCCACACACCCACTCCTCGCTCTCTTTCAACGAGTCTGCCATTGAGCTTGGGTCCAGACAAACTGTGCGGATTACGAGGGCCGGAGATAAGGAGTAGTGGAGTGAGGCGGGATGCAATCGGGTTACTCATGCTGTTAGACATAGATAGGAGGAGATTGTATGAGAGATAGCTTATCAAGGTTAAGATTAGGGTTTGGGGCTATACTTTGTATTGCCTATCGTGAACTTAGAATGCGCATTTATATTCACTATCTATTCTATTAGTGATATAGTTGTTATTTCAACATAGGAACTAGATCGGTCTCGTTCTATACCCGTCTCTTCCAGCTCGTGCCATCGGTACTTTAAAGTGATCTTCTGTGTCATATGCAGATGTTTCTATTTTGAGGACGATAGAGTCAAGGCTAGGGAACAAGGATTTAGGAATTTACAAGGAAGACTACTGAACAAGGTTCAGTATATAAATAGAGGTCGTAATAATTTTGGATACGACAATCAATTTGACACAAGTCAACTGTAGTCGGACATCCTCCAATTCATTGCTTTACAAATTCTAATCGTACTTTGACATCTTTCACTGCCTAATACTACATCATTTAATACACACTATCAGTTTGAACTACAAATCCATGTTGAACAATATGATATAGCGCATGTAGAGATACCACCATCAAATCAATAATCTCCCCAAACTATCTCTACAATGTTACATAAACTATCTTGCCATAGTGTGTAAACACGCGATAGGGTACCCACCAATATGATTGTGCGCCTCCACTTACTCTAAACTGATAGAGTATCTCTTCATTGTAGACATTCTGAGTTGCGATCAAGTCTTGGTAATTCACTCACTTGAAACCCTGTATCCAAGACAGATTTGATCTCTTTGCGAGCATCCTATAATTTTGCTGCACAACACTAGTGGTTATGGTCGGCAACGCAGAGATAATTGTAGTAGCTGCGACGGTTGAGCTTGGAACAGTGCCACTCACGGTGGCATTCCCGAAAGGCATTCCTACCGTGTATAACATAGGTAAGCCATTCAACCCTCGATCGCGATCAACTATTGTCATATTCCGAGTAGCCTCCTGAACCAAACCCGCGTTGGTTGGGTTGAATGTTCGTATGAGATATCGCATACTGATAACGTCCGGCACGTAGATAACTGTCCCATTTGACAATGTATGCGTATCATATGTAAGATCTACTGCGGAAACGCATGTAATGTATAATATGACAGCTATACAACCATACACGCATTGCAATACACACATTGTGACCATTGTGTACTGCTTTGGTATATATAAGGTGCTGATGGGCTATGCAGCGGGAAGGTGGGTAATCTGTTAACGTAGGGTATGGGTATTTGGGCCGTATGGTCACTTGGGCCGGCAACAGCAACCCTTCCAATTTCAAGACCATACGGCCCAAATACCCATACCCTACGTTACCAGTTGAGAACACCCAAAAGATAACAGACAACAGTTACAACTCTCTAGCAATAGGTACAAACCTGTTACCGTCGGACGAACAACAAGCAGTGCAGGTCGGCAAATAGTTCTTCTGATGATGCCCTGTCACTAATGCGAACGGGTCAGGACAAAATGCCGCAACCACATATGGGGTAACCGACATCCAGCAGTCAGTTAACAGCAGTACAAGTTGGCCACACCGCGACCACAATCAGCCAGTCAGCCAGACAAACAAACGAAAAGAAATGACCGCTTGTCCTCAGCACCGGTGCTGCCGGCTTCATTGACCAGCTCGTCGCCAAAGAGCTACTCAGCGACCCCAAGTATAAAGTCACGTTGACCGACGTCATCGAGCCACCAGTTCCAGCTGGCGCATTGTATTCCGAGAACGCGACTGTGATCACGACCGATCTGTTGAGGTCCGTCAGCTCGGTCGTCGACAAGTCGCTCGACGCGGTCTATATTTTCCACGGCATCATGTCTTCTGGGTCGGAGGAAAACTTCGACCTCGTCGGATGTGTTATTCCGGTGCAAGACCGATCTTTAGTGTCGTAGTAGATCTGTTCGCCAAGACTCTCGTCGCCAACCTTCTGTACGCGCTCACAATGCCTTCCGACGTCCTGCCAAAGCACATCCGATTCGCCAATCTCCCTGGTATTGGCGTCAGCATTCAGGAAAATGATAGGCGCGCTCGAAAATGCTGGATCAGCAGCGTTGAAGTTGCTAAAGGAAGAAGATGTTCCCGAAGTCCGCACAATTTTGTACTCCTGGCCCGCGCGTACAAGATGGGATTCAAGCCAGACCAGCCATTTGAGGACACTGTCAGGGACTATCAAAGGGTGTTGGCAAAGTCCAAGGCCAAGGGAGTTAATGGCTACACTGCTTAAGATTATTCACGCAATAAATATAGAATAATTGAAGTGATCCTAGCTTATTGATATACAAATATTGTAACAAGCAAACGCTGTTCCAGACCCAAGTGATAAATGTAATGACGGTGAACCTCTCAATTCCCATTGCCCTTCAGGATTTCTTTTCCATCGTGGCTGCAATCCTATCCCATTTCCGACGGTGTGATGAAGATGGGGCTGATAAATAATTGTACACGGCGATTTCTTATAGTTTGATGAAACAACAGGAAAAATCAAGACCTCACTTTGACAGCACGCTTAAATCGATTGACAGCATTTGCAATCATTGCGCGCCAGATAATATCCAAAAAAGTAACGGAGTCAAAAAAAATCTATAATGATATTTCCAATGTCTTCATTATTGTGCGATACTGCGGGTATCAATTCAGCCAGCCTCACATTGCCAATTGATCGAGGGACACTAGAGCTTTTGTTTATGCCGTTCTCTACTAAGACCTTTGGGTTCATTCATGTTAGCTGATTCTGTCTATTAGAACAAAGTCAAACGTACGTATTTGCTTCGCATAAGATCATCTGTTCCATCGAAACTGGGTGCCTTTCGCACTACCTCGATGAACGCATCAGAGAGTTCGTGAAACCAGAAATGCCCTAAAAACTCTAATTTCCGGAACTTCGGATAACTCGGCGACCGTAAGTGACGTCGCATCTGCACAATTTGAGCTTTACTTTCGTGAGGTGATAAAAAAATGCGCTGGCGCGGTGCAGAATACCTGTACTTCTCGTTGAAGGCAAGCAAAATAACAAGATCGCATGTATTATCGATAATCCACTTCCGGGCTTTGTCGAACAAACTGTTGTATGCCTGAGAGACACCAACTTCTATGATAATCTTGTAGTCCCTGGCATCCACTGTTTCAAAGTAAATGGCTCCGTCTGACTCCATTTCGTACCTTGAATGACCGGTGTCTACCAATATCGTGGGACTATGGATGGTCGCCAGGGTCTCATCAGAGCCCAATTCAATCTGTTCACGTTGCATGATTGATGTCACGCGGTCGTAGATACTGGAAAGAATAGCAGTCGAGGTATCTTCATGTAAGTCAGTTGGCGCTGTCACAATAGTGATTACTTGGCGGGTCCAGTCATATAATAGTCTGGGATAGCTATACAAATATGTCAGTCAATCTGATTTCGACTTTCACAACTTCAAAGCATACGCATTATCATCTTCGTCCTTCACGAATTCAGTCCTGAGTTGATTATACGACTCCTCACTGAGTTTGAACTCATGCTCACGGTCAGGCTCATTCGCGAAAATAATTCTGCGTATTTGACGAACGCGAATTTCCTCGGCAGTATCCATTGCAGCGTCGATTGCACGACCGGCCTTAGATGCAACCCCTGTCCATACCTGTCGTTGCGGGGCGTTGCGGGGCGTTTTATTTGACACGGCGGTAGAGTGGGCGCGACGCTGCACGCGATACTTTCCTCCGTAAGATCGACCAGTCTCGCCGACGTAGGGTAGTCATTGGAACAGATGTGATAGTGACAGAATGATCAGCACAGTTATTCACAGTTTCCCGGTATCCAGTGATCAGATGTTTGACTTCAGGTTCAAAGCAGCCAACTAGGAGATTCGATGTTGACGTGTGTCTCGCCGAGAGTTATGCATTTTAATTCGGCCGGACAAGCAAGATGTCAACATGAGCATCAAAGCACACCACCAAATTTACTATCACGAACCACACTGTGTATAAAAGTAGGAAAAATTCTTTTTCATGAATTTAGCTTGGGCATCTGCACAGCCTGCGTGTATTAGTTTCCAGTTTAGGTATCGACCCGACAGCCAGCCAATTGCTAAGTCGCGGCCACATTCACAGTCCCCATCAGGAATAATCAACAGCGGCTTCCTTACCTTCACAAGTCAAGGACACTGAATTACGATGTTCAGGTATTTCATAGTTGTACTGCACCGGAAATTGAATGGGTCGCTTTGCGGGGTCACGATCAGAAAGTCTAGGTTTAGGTGTCGATCGGGAGACAAGCGTTCTTACTGCTTAATGCTTTGGGCATTGCAGAGTCGTAATTTAGAAAATTAGCATGCATTTGGACGCAGTTGTATTCTAAACTCTGTGGCAATAACACGGGGGACAGGATAGTTATAAAAAAAAGTTAAGTTAGACAAAAGTAAAAGTAGCGAGCAGTACAGGAATAAAAAATACAGTAAGCAATAATCTGAGGAACTCTCGAACCGATCCACCGCGCTATCATCATTGCACACCGGACAATATCCATAACATCGGTGGAACTGAAAAAATCGACGACAATATTGGCTGCAGCATCAGTGCTAGGGCTGAAGTGCTAGGGCTGTTGACGGTTTGCCGATTTGCCGATATCGGAAAAATCCGATATCAGCGACGATACTATATCGCAGCTCAAAATCTTGTCTATAAAATTACGAATAAATATCGGCAAACATAGATATTGGCCGATGTAGTATGGGCATATAGTCAACGATATCGGTTATTGGCAGAAAATCTTAATTGGGACTAGCTGGTATCGTACTTCACAAGCGAGTGTGCCACGCCATAGTAAACGCGGTTTTTAATCCTGACCCTGACTAAAAAGCCCGCGTTCCTTGTTGCGTGGCACACTCATTTGTGAAGTACGTTATTCAAAATGTCATGCACTTGATAGGGGAGTATCAATTGTCCGCCCGATTTGAACGAAGGTAGGCGTGTGTAGCACCACGTCATGAAGAAGACCATGAACTTGACAGACCTTCGTGCTCGTTCCACGGGCGAGCCGTCCGAGCGATTTATAGAGATGCCAGCCTCGATTGACATATACCAACGAACACTGTTAACTTATCCATATATTTAGGCTAGGTACTGCGGGAAAGGCCCAATATGATATATGTAAAACCCTGACCCTGACCCGTCATTCAGAAGCCGATAATCCAGGCGTCTCTGGCGGCTAGGTCGAGGGCTAAGGTCCATATCTGTTGCGTAAGCAAGCAAAAAGTCGGCGATTTGGATTTGGGCTTTGTTCGCCCTAGTTAGAATCAGAATATAGATAGGGCAAAGAAGATTTTGCAAACTCGGGTCGGTCACGTGAGAGAATCACAGGATTTTATCGGTACGAATACTATATCGGAGATTCAACGGTCGAAGAATGCTTCGAATAATATTATATTCGTATTCGACGCCGGGGGATTGGCCGATATCGTATCCGACGCCAATAATCAATCGAATAATATTCGACAGGTCGAATATCGTCAACAGCCCTAATGATCTCGACGCAATTCAAGCCAGAATAGTCTGTTGGCGTCTTTGAATATCGCAGATCGACTTGAGGTCTTTTGGGTAGGTGACACCCCAAGAAGTTGTCTTCCAGAAAACGGCGAGATAGTGAAACGATTGGTTCGACGAGGTGGAAGTTCTTGCAAATGCTAGAGAAATAACTGAAGGTGTTAAATTTGACAGGACGTGTGAAATCTCGAGACTTTGGGAGGTTCTGGATTGCCGAGAGTAAGTGAGAGGACAGACGTTAAGACGAGACGAAATTTCAACCTTCAAGTTCAATTCATCCAAGATTGGACGTGCATCTTGACAGTGAAGAATGATGATGTATTGGTCTTTGCGGATTGATTAATTCAACGAAGATTTTCTGGAAACACTAGACGTTCACGAGCTTCTCGCTTTGACACCCAGCAAATTCTCCGCATTTCCAAATGCGAACAACTCAAGGTCCTTTCCCGCAATCAAGCCACTCTTCTCAATCTCCTCGAAGAACTTCAATCCCTTCTCATTGGCAGAAAATGGATAGTCAACGCTGTACAGCACATGATCAATGGAAGTCGTCTGCAGAAGGCAAGCCAGAGGAATCAGCGAGAACATGCCACTTGTCGTGATCCAGATATTGTTCCTCCAAACCTCTCTCAAACCTCGCTCCCTTTTACCCCACCTCTCAGATATTAGGAAAATGCGTTCGATTTGAAATGGTAGCATCTCCCCCATGTGCCCAATCACAATCTTCAACTTGGGGAAGCAATCAAAGAGCCCACTGGCGAATAACTTCAGGATATGAAGCCCGGTCTCGGTGTGCCAAGCCCAGCCATAAGCACTCAAAGCCATAGCGACCGAATCGCTGTAGTTCCCTTTGTAGTGTTCCATCATAGAATCAGATGCAAACGAGGGGTGAATATAGATCGGGACGTCTAACTCCTGCGCTTTCTCGAAGACCGACCAGAAGCGCTCGTCATCGTAGAATTGCCCGTTCAGATGATTATCCACCAAGGCACCAACAAAGCCCAGCTCCTTCACACAACGCTCCAGCTCCTTCGCGGCGGCAGCAGGCTCGCTCATCGGGAGCATAGCAAAACCCGCCAATCGAGTTGGGTGCCGGGAAACGGCAGAGGCAAGATCATCGTTAGCTGCCGAACAGACGGGTGGCGATATGCTACCAGGACCATGGGAAATGACTTGGAGAGATACTTTCCCTTTATCTAGGTCTTGAATACGCTCCTCACCGAGGGACTCTAGCTTAGAGAGAATATGCGGAGGAAAGTTTGCGTAATGATCACGTGCCTCTGGACTGGCTTCGCTGACCCTTGGAGAGGCGTAGTGCTCCTCGAGGGTAATGAGGGGGAGCATGGTTGCGATGTGAAGTTATGGGGATAATTGGGTGCAGCAGTTTGGGATTGAAAATGTCTGTAAAAGTAGCACAAGATAACGACACTAATAAATATAGCAAGCAGTTCCAGCGGGGTTCTTGTTATAGAAGGAAGTAACACAACGGGCTCGTCATCTTAACTCCGAAGGCCGAGCACCCCATAAATCCGTTTTCATGAGAAAGCACGATGGAACGACGTTTGGACGCCACATCGAGGAAGTTTTGTCTTATCTACTTCAAGCAAGTCCGCTCATAGTTTTGACTTCTGAAGTTCAGAGGTAAGCTGTCGCTCATCAATCATGGCTGCTGCATTACCTCTAGAACCGTACCGCCGCGAGGCATTTCATACTAGCAATGATATGCTGCTGGACGATTAGGGCGGCGGCTAGGGCTGTTGCCGATACGAGGAATTAGTCATATTGGTCATCGGCATCGGCGTAAAAATCGATTTTGTCGGCTGTTTTATTGGCGAGACTTACAGCCTGCCGATAATATCGGCGAAATCGGCGCCGATTTGGTTAATCAAATCACGTGAACGCTCGTTCTCCTATTCTTGTTTTTTTCTTACTTTCTTCATTCTCTCACACAATGGAGGTCAACGAGCGAATTACTACCCGCCATAAACGCCTCGACTACCGGCTCTTTAACGATGAAAGTGACGAAGAAGCTTCACCCGAAGATCGGATACCGGAGTCGGTGCTGGCTGCATCTTTTGACGACTTTTTTGTCGATACTCCTGATTATGAGATTTTTCCTTCGGAATCAGCATCGCCAATGCAACAAACTCAGCAACTCCTGATCTTCTTCAATTACCTCGAGTAATGCTCTCTCTTCTCGATCTTGCAAACGTCCAGTGCAAGCTACTGAGTGGATATGGCAATACTTCGAGACTACGATCACGAATGGATAATGAGAAGGACCAATAAGCGGAGATCAGCGGATAGAGAGATTCGCTGTATTCATTTCCATGGAAATACTGGGATTCGCTTTGGAAGACAACAGATTCAGCAAGACAGACCGCCGCTGCCAATATGGTATCACATCTTCGAAAGCATTCAATTTGCGCTCCTGGAGGTATCGCTGAAGCGTCTACTCAAAGGAAGCATCCTACCGTTGTGAATCCTTTTAAAGGGTAGTAGAACCTTACAGTTCTGGAACTCCTCGAGAAGAAGATTCTCCGTGACAACCCCAGCATCCTTGAATCACTAACCTTTCAACAGACCTTCCGAGACATCCCAGGAATCCCGCTTCCGAGGGTCAGAATAAGCGTATTATGAGTTCTTCCGCAATCACATGACTTAAGCTATTCCTAATTTGGTAATCCCGCCGATTTAGGGATTCACCGACACGATTATCGGCGAATTCGGTACATCGGCAACAGCCCTATGAACGATGAAGATAAACTGTGTGCGGAGGTGGAGACGTTCCAGGATAAAGACAAGTCAAAGTCGACAGAGATTACAGGGGCATGGTTGTCACGCGTTTTGCGCGCTTGACGCGTTGAATTTCAGCGCGTGCCCTCTTAATAATACCGGTAAATCTTTGAATTACTGGTAAGTCCTTTACGTAACTCCTGAGCATCCTCGGGCACCTCCTCCAGCTCCCAAAGCGAACACCATCACAGTAGCTCTCCCTCTGCAGAAGTCTAAAGTCACCGAACTCGAGGGCACGGGTAGCTCCACTTTAGGTGGTTTTCTGCCTATTGGTCCGGTCATCATTTATGCACGTGCGTTTCTAACGATTTTGAGGTTTAGGCTTTTGATCGCTAAAATGACAAGGTCAAAAAAAGAGCAAGAAGAGTCTCAGAATCGCTTGCCTACTATGAAATGGATGCCGTATTTCACCAGCATCGCACGCATCCAGTACATGGAAACATATTTTCATCCTTTTGTCTTTTGCTATTCTGTGGAAGGCCCAGCATGGGCTGTTGTCTGCCGGAACGAGGTCGTCCAAATCCTAATCACACTTCTGTAGACTGCACCTTCTCAGGACATCGTAAGATTGTTGCCGTCGAAGGAGCCAACTAGGAAACATTCTTTGGCCGGGACCATAACTTTGCGTGCATTGACCATTTTGTCGGTCTCTGAGGTATTAAAAAACTGCCCGGGATGATGGCGCATCAAATCTGTTCCAGCGGTCCGAATCTCTGGGATTTTGTCAGGGTGTACCGTGCCTTGCATGGGAGCAGCACCCGAGGAGCAACCGAGCTGCAGCACCTTGCTGACACCTAACCCTTCCAGCAGCCTCTCCTGGAATGGATGAAAGCGGCTCCCTAATTATGGGTAGTCCGATAGAATATCGCACGCATCCATTTTATGACGGATGATGCATGGTCAGGTTGAAACGGAGAACGAATAGAGGTGCTGAAATTAGAAGTGTCAGTTGATGTCCAGTAACTGAAAGGTCGGAATTTTATATACCGGACAGCTGTTATGACCTACACGGATGGAGGTTTATTTTCATGGCCTACTCTGATGGTCACTGTAGCGGACTCCTACCATTTAGTCTCTGCGTTGCAGTAGTAGAGAGTCTGGGAATTGCACAGACCATTTGAATGGTATTTGCGGCAGGGCGGAAATGGGATCAATTTCGTGGGCGACAAACTTTGTCCAGTTACTGCACCTTACTGACAGCCACTCAGCTAGCCAATGGTTAGAATCCCATGGTGATCTGTCACTCGCATAAGCGGCAGTATTTGAATACCGCAGCTATTCACTATTTTCGCGTGGGACATGGTTCTGAGGTGTCGCTCTAGGAGGAGTATGAGGACCAGATAGAACAATAATAGCCAGGAAAGGTACGCCGTGCGAATAACGCTTGATCCAGGGACAGTAGTTAAGAAGGTTAGCTATTCGGGTCAGTCTCTATGGTGAAAGCGTCAGCAAGGTCATACGCCGGCCATAAATCACTTAATTCGCAACGGATCATAAATCAGAGCACAGTTTCGTCGCATGAATCAATCATTTTATGTCACAGCCTTTTGTGGAGAAGACAGATGTTACATACTAAAGTAAAAAAGGGATTAAGAAATTCCAGCTCCAGTCTCGGATAATTCTGTCGATCTATTCAAAAGAGGTAGCGCCAAAACTCAATTGTGCCAAGCATTGCGGGTACACCTCTACGGCACTTTCCTGAGTTAACGTAGCTGTAAATAGCGCAATCTGGTCAGGGGTTCAACAGACGTTCAGGTTGCGCATCCGATTTGTATTATTAATGGTGAAATCATTAGCACGAATTGTCAGTACCCAGCTTGCGGTCGTCATCGCCAACAACTGTTGTCCGCCGTACAAACGTGCCTGTTGACTTATAAACTATCCTGTCTAACTGCAATATTCCAATGGCATTAAGTGTCTTAATTAATAAGCGGTGACTTGATATCCATTAGTCGTCATGGAACAGTGATTATAATTTGTACTAGATATAGAGCCACTGTATGATTCCACAAGGCTAAAAAAATATACCCAGCGGCATAGAGTTTTCCCATCCGTGGATCAACTGATGCCGGTCACTGACGGTATTAAAAATGAGAAAGCTTAATGACATTTTAAGTAGACAACGTTGATCCCCGAACGCCGTGCCAATGTTGGTACTTCTCCTCGATCTGAAGTGTGAGTGGCTGCTTGGCGTTGCATGTTGCCCACAAATCAGACGATATGGATTACTTGCATGCATAAATAGCTTATCGCAGTGATTACTCTTTGATACTGATAGAGACAACCGAGAGACTCAGTATAAATCCCTCAATCATGCTGGGAATGAGCACGAATGACCCAATGCCGACAACAAGATGTGGCGGCCAATGAATATTCGGCCTTCGAATTTGCGCTTTTCCACATTCATTTCTATAGGCGAGGCAATTGCGATGATGGTGGATATGACAGCTTGGGCAAAGCCAGTAATTAAAACGTTCTACTAAGTGCCAAGTAAGATCAAGTGTTTAGATCCCTGATTGTCAGATGTAATGATCGGCGGTTAGGGTAGCCCAGGAAACCTCCAGGACTGGCCGTATCGGTGTTACCGTCTGAGGCGTTACACGAACTTACCTTCATGTTCCATGGCATTGGTCCCCCTATCGCACTTACGCCTTTCTTTTACAAATCTATTTCTAGTTGAAAACGATCACAAGTGGCAATCGATCCATTACGAGGGTCATAGGACAGCATCTTCGAAATAATCCTCGATTATTGATGGGCTTCCTGGGATTGTCTATTCATAGCGGTAGCCAACAATTGAAGTTCGAATCCAGCTTGCTAGCAGTTAAATGGTACAAATTTTGGCAGGAAAACACAGAAGAAGACAGCATTAGAGTTTAGTTGTATATATGGGATCTTACCCTCAGTCGATGCTGCTTGCTGCTGCAGCAGTCAGTGCCATCGCGGAATTAGCGTATTCAGTGATACATCACATTTGAACTGCACACGTTCACACACTTCCTGCCGGATATTGGGTAAGCCAATCATTGCTATGCCTCTGATATTATCGCCGCGAATGATTGAGGACAGCGATCTGACTGGCCCGATCTGGTGAGGTCGTATACCAGTTGCTGCCAAACTTTGGCTCTGACGGGTCCTCGCCTGTTGTATCGCCGAACAGTCCAGTATTACCGATGCGCCGTGTAATCGACTGCTGCTTGTGCCAAAGCAATGGTTCGAACAGCAATGGCTGTGAGATATGTGCAAGACACGGTCCGTCCAGCGTATATGTGTGCACAGCTGGAATATATATTTCTGGCGTTTGTCGCCGTAAATATTAGAATCCACTGCCGAATCACGAAGATCTCCTCAGTCGGCTTGTCTTGATCCCGCAGATTTAGAGTCACCATGGCTGTAACGTAAGCTATCCTGGTTAAGTTATGGAATTGGGTCAGCTACTAAACCATTTAGAATGTTTGACATGCTTCGAGCTATATTCGTCTTACTGGCCCTGGCTTATTCCACTTCGGCAGATGAATACGTAAGCAGCACTACGCTATGTCTGTTTAAGGGTCATCCAAAGCGCTCTCACTCTGTCTCTGAAAACGTGTTTTGGCTTGAGGAGATATACAACCAATATCCTATGCCGTTTTATGACATGAGCGAGCTGGGTTATAGTGCGCTCAAGACTGTGAAGGCGACTCTCAGCAACGGGTCGAAAGGTGACGCATTGATATACCTATACCATAACATGGAGGCCGAAAGCGAGAATGTCACGTTTGTGAATTACGACAAGAGTGCTTATCATTTCTCTGGTAGTGAGGTATTGGACAAGGAAAAGTTCAGGGTAGTCGGCGGAGGCAAAATGGTTGTCGAATTTGGTTCGTGCGCTAAGCCGGAGTATCATTGGGAGTATGAAGTCGCTAGCACTAGTACACCGGCGACTGTTTCAGGCTATGTCAGGCGACAAAAAGTAAATCCATAGATGGGTCAGCCTGGTAGTTCGGGGCGCGGAGAAATTCGATGTTCGGATTCAGAGATCGATTATAGAAATTTTTATATATTGTACTGGGAAGCACTGTCAAGAAGTATCTCTCGGAAGATACCAAAGAGAGAAGTATGCCTAGACCCGATTGATGTAGTTAATTTTAGTACTTCTATGACTAGTCCTGAGACTTCCATAACAAGTCGAATTATCTGTGTACTATATCTTTAGCAACAAGCGATTATCTCCTACTGGAAACATAAGTCATTGTATTTAGATGCGCATAGTTAGGTCACTCGCAAATGCACAACTATTTGTGTGTCAATTTATCGTGCGTCTCATTGTCCACGCCTTGTTACTCCACGGTCAATCTTTTTCTTCTCTTGCGAAACGTGCAAGAGCCGAAGGATGACGTCGTGGAAGCTCAGCAAGTCTCATGTGGGCTCACGGTGCGCTGGAGCCAGCCTTTCTGTATCTGTGAGATGATCCCAGATATCGGATGCTCGGGAAGGATTGACCAAGAGAGATTCTTTTCGTATGTATGCCCGACTTTTCTGCCTTTATCACAGACTATCTGGGCTGTAAGACAAATGGGTCATAAATGCTAACAGATATTCTCTTTTCCAGTACTGGACGCATCTTTCAATACCATTTCTAATTGTCAGTCTCGAACAGTCTAGAATCTGAGATAACCACATAGGTATACACTTTGAAAGATACCATGAATGCCGTAGAACACCAACGACGTAGCGGATAATAGCCTTCGGTTAACTGGTGCAAATCTTTCGAGCCTGGTGTACTGCAGATGTCCCGTTTCTAAATCAACGTATGTGCTTCTAGATTCAGATTCCTGCCATTATGACTATTCAAGCTGCAGCATCAGCCCACCCAGCAGCAGATATGTTAAAAACTCTTCCGCGACTCAATTTGCAGACACTGGAGAATGCACGGAGTGTCTCATAGACTAATCCGCTGGGAAACACAAACGCGAGAACTTCTCAGGACACGTCGAAAAATGAGAGTCCTGATGATCTGTCCAACCAGGGCGACTCGGAGATAGCGGAGTGAAATATGTTGTAAATTTTGGCGGAGCTTGCCGAATGGGATAAGCCACGGACGGCGCTTCCTGAAGCTTTAATCAGCCACACTGTGAAGTCACAAATCGATGCACTGCATCTCTCAGGAGTCATGACGCTGCGGCTTGAGGCAAGTAGCGGCTCAGCCGCAGAAGCAACTGCGCCCTGGCCCTCGAGGCCAATATACGACCCCGCGCGGCAGCAACGAAATAGAAGTCAGTAACACAATAACGCCGTCAGAAGACCACGAGGTGTCCAATTCCGTACACAGCCTCATTCTTAGCAAGGTTTGATACGGATGATGTCGAGCTAGGTTTGTGAGTTGGCCGCAAGCAACGCAATGACGTTGTTGACAATATCAACTTGCTTCGCGCAGAAGACGACGTCGAACAGCAAAGCAGCGACGGCACATTGCCTCGTAGACGAGGGTCAAAGGTGTACCGCTGGTTTAGATTTACCGCGTTGTCTTGCTATCGCAAGCTATTCATGTTGGCGTTCGCAGCGAATGTGATCGGAGCGTCATATTCCTGTCAGATACTCCCAAACCGATTCCGAGCACCTTAGTGCTCTTGCAAAAAAATATGCGCGGCGAACATGTCGGCGCCGTTCTCTCCGGAAACGAGCATGTTGTACGCAATCTGTGGTGAATACGGGTTTCATGATCTAACGGGATGGCAGGACAACTTGCTATTTCTTTATGTGCGTGCGTCCCACGTTCCGCAGCGCTGTGGCTTCAAGACCAATTTACTTTCGCGTATTCCATTACGGTGGACTTCACTCCGACTGCGGCATTAGTGGTGTTGTCTGGTGTGCGATCTACTGGGCCATCGCATTGAATAAAAGGGTGCTGCTTGGAGGGACTAATATCCCTCACGTCACCTCCATTCTAGCCATCAGCAGCACCTGCTTGACAATCTTCGTTTTTATTCTTGTCGAGGCATATCCAAAATTGCGTGTGCTGCACCATAATTATTTCGAGCTCATTCACCGTTTCCTCGGCTGGGCAGCAGTAGCTTGTTCTGGGCGTTGCTGTTCATTTCTACAGGTGCGACAGAGGTGAAAGGACGTCCATATGCAGTATGCCTTTATCGATCGGCTGTGTTCTGGTCCCTTCCGCTTGTCACGTTACTACTCGTCTACTCCTGGACACGTCTGCGCAAGCGTCATGTTCGCCCCGAAGTTCTCTCGTCACTAACCATCTCCGTTTTCTACGCTTCCCTTGCTCTCTGCCAGGGTAGTACAATCTCAACCAGGCCACCTCTCAAATGGCATGATACCAGAGCCTTCAGTTGTTAAAGGTTTCTCTCTCATACTTTATGAGGCAGGAGACTGGACATCTAGGCGGATCGAACAAAAGCCCGTCCAAATCTGTGTACGAGGGGCACGGATATACGGGGTTTACGGATCGCGACAATATTTAATCGAATAGTCGTCCGCCACTGCTTCCGGCATCGGACCCTGGCTATCCCTATTGAGTCCATACGAAATCCAGTGTCGCATACTGTGGTCCACACGCGCGATCCGATCACTACCTATCAGTGTGGCGATCCACTCCACTGATTTATTCAAATGGAATGGATGGATGGAAATGGAGGTCTGTGCATCCATTTCCATCCATTCCATCTGCCTGCTGTTACGTAATCCATCCATCCATTTAAAATAGGCGTGGAATGGATGAATGGACGAATGGACAGGATTTTAGGGGTTCGGGTTTTGAAGGCAGGGGCTACCCTTGGGACGCGCTCCAGCACGCGTCTACGTAGTAATTCTTGTATCTTTACGAGTAAACACTCTTACTGTAGGCATCAATATGGCAGAAACATACAAATCTGACAGCGAGACGACAGAAAATGCGCCTCCAGTTACCTTAAAGTTAGTCTCAATCTGGTTATTATGCTGCTGTTGCCCTTCATCCTGCGTATCGATGGCCATACTTCGAGAATTGGTGGGCCAGTGAAACATCGTGGATTGATAAAGCTAAGAAACTCGTTCAGGAACTATGGGACTCAAAATACAGGCATCTTAGCATCTCTTCTGTACACAGCTTGCCGTTAGATGTCATGTCAAGCGGCGGAAGGTCTTCCATATGAAATTTAACAAAAATCGTGAAGAAAGTCGCCAGACACCACTGCTTTCTCAACAGGTGTACCCTACATTATACGAGTACGAGGAGTGGCAACGTTTGCACCTGGACTCGGACCAGGATGTTGTTGATCCGTTATCATATTGGCACGAGAAACGAAGCCTTTATCCCCGGTTAGCTCGAATGGCCCTTGACGTTCTCTCCATTCCACCCATGAGCGCAGATGTCGAGATATTGTTCTCCTCTTGCGGTGGAATGTTAGACCCTTCACGCAATCGTCTGGAGGCCAATACAATAGGTATTGTGCAGATTCTGCGCTCTTGGCAAAAGGCTAGTCTTATTCAAAGTAACGACCACCTTCTACGGATGCCAGAGTCGCATGAGACGTCGCTGAAGGAACAGAAGGAGTTGACGGGTGGTCAGGAGGGAGGAGAGAGCGTTTCAGGGGCTAACGAGGTTATCGATGTGTAGATACTAGATAGTGAGCTTGAATGTATCCATTCCTCCATTCCACTGTCCATCCACTCCACTGATACCCTCCGTGGATCCATTCCATTGCGAAATTGCCCCTTAGCGCCCACTTCCATTCCACGGAGGGTTCCGTGGAATGGATGGAATGGATCGCCACACTGCTACCTATGGCCAAGCGATTGTTGACGAAGAGTACTGTGTCGACTTGGACGCCGTCGTCATCAACGCTCGCAAAGGCGTACGCCTAGATATGGTGCTGGAAAGCTACAAGCTAGGCTAACAGATCGAAGCGGAGGCGGTCTTCGTTGTTGCGAATCTATCCGCGACGGGAAAAGTGGTATACTGGATGAGATCGCGAGGAATATGTCCCTAAGGTCCCACCATCTGGGACTCCTAAATGCGGACATCACGATTCACGGTCATAACGCCGCTAAAACAAATACATGATTGCTATTTCGCGCTACAGAGTGATTATCACTCAAACCTGCAAGTATATCTGTGCATATCGGTGCGAAGTCACTCGGTGCCTGAGGTTGATGCCCGTATGCAGAAGATAAAGACAGCTTCTAGGCAGTCGTTGGATAGAACGGAAGAGTGATGAATCGCCTTGTACGCGTGACAACTCTACTCGGCGAACCGCTTAGGAACAACATATCGCAATTCGACGATAGACCTTTTATGTCTGAGAAAAGTTGCATCGGACAACGGCCCTGGTGACCAAAATGCATCGTGCTGAGCAAAGGCTGGCTGAATGTCGAAATAAAAGAACCCTGCAACGCCGGTTGTCATTACAGTTAAACTCGTTCTCGTACAGGGTTTGCATCGGAATCTAATCGTGGTTGAAGCATGAGCTGCCTAGACCGTGTCTTATCTTCTACATGGGGGCTATGTTAACCCGAACAAGATTTTAGATACGGGGGCAGACCCGTCGCCAATCTCAACGTGCCGCAAAACTTTAGTGTTCAACACCGTGTGCCAAGTTCAGGAGATATTTCAGGACATCTTCTAACAATTCGTCTATTCAGAATCGATACACCGAGCGCATCATGTATGCGACTGATCTAGAATCCATTCGCTTTGATGAAATTCTGGATGTGTACAAACGCATTATTTGCCTCGAAATGAAGGTTGATCGCATGACCAACCCCAGGGACGATATATGCCTGCGACCCGTTACTGGCGGCAGGATACAGTGCAGGCTGGACCATGAGTGATTGGTCGCCGGGTTCGTAGCAGTTAGCTTGGCAGAAGCTCATGTCATATTCTCCAAGGACCACATCCACTGGACCAGTGAAACCCTGAGCAGGCATGATAGGCGAGGTTAATGTGAATGCCTCGCCAATGGTCAGAGTCTGTTTTGTCGCCTCGTCCAGGGCCAAAACTGCGAGAAAATGTAAGCGCGTCACACCCACTAGAGCAAATTCACGTACTTTTAGGATCGAAGTGGGGATAGCGAAAGAAAGCAAATTGATTCGATATCGAAGAACCCGTAACGAGATAGCCGTTAGGAAGGTCTCCGAACCTTAATGGCTGATTCTCATTGGCAATGGCAAAGTTAAAGTCAGCGAATGTGACCCCAAAACCGTTTGTATTGATGGAGAAACCCGTCAGAACGACCGCGTCCAAATCCTTAGGATATTTGACCGTAACTCCAACAGACTGTATAGAACCGTATGAGTGGCCGACGCCGACAACGTTGTCGAATCTGTGTCCGCCAAATCTTCCGTCCCGCAGGGACTGAATCAACGCGTGCGCGATCTCGACTTGGATGGACGACTGAACTACCCGAATGGGATCAGGATGGTCGGAAGCGCCAGTTCCGAGACGGTCATATGAAAACGTCGGATACCCGGCTGCAGCGGCGACATCGACATAACTGTACTGCTTGGCAAAGTCCCAATAAGACTTATCAAATCCAATACCATGTACCAAGAACTGAACGGTTTTGGACGACTTTTTGGCCGACCAGCCGACTGGATAGCAAAGCTTTGTACTGATATTGAAAGCGCCGGAGACGAAAGCATCACCGCCATAAATTTGAGCCGGTAGAGATGAATTAGCAGACAGAAACTCAGCAATTGTCTCCGTCAATGTAAGTTGACTGGCTCCGTCTTCGTAATTAAGCTTTTGGTTCGTGCTTGTTGAAACATTCACGGTTACAGTGCCCGTGATACAGATAGCTTCGCCTCCAGTAGACAAAGACGGAGTAGCGTCTTTAAAGCCATCCAGACTGCCCGGGAATCGACCGGTAACGGGGAAAGCGGTGGAAACACTTAAAAATAAAAGCGCCGAAGTGGTCAAGACCAGAACACTCGGAACAGAAATGAATAGCAACATGTTGTTGGCTCTATTGACTTACTCAACGCCGGCTGAACGGATGCGAGATAAGTGCCATCATATATCACCTGCAATGCCTCACCCTGACGCTTGCTTGCCGTCAGCGCCGGTCCTGAAACATGAAAGCCTGCACATCTCCGAAAGCTAAATGGAAATATTAAATTAAGTCTAGAAGTTTATCAGGTACGAAGTCAGGGTCTCTATTTGCATTTTTGCATAGTTATTGTGAACGCGCTACCCACCTACTCGGTTCCAGCATTGCAGGCCGTGTGACTTCCTCGCCCATGACACGTGCTACTGGCGCATTGGACGTGTCGATGATGGTCACTTCATTCCCCTTGGACAGGGCATTACCGACTTCCATACCGATGAAGGAGCTTCCGACGATGACGACCTTCTTGTTCTTCCCTCCCAATGCTGCCATGATGGCTCGCGCGTCGGTGACGAAGCGTAGGAGGAAGATGTTGCCTAGTTCTTGGAAGCCGGGCAGCGGAATTTGACGTGGAATACCGCCCGTCGCTAGCACGAGCTTCGTGTAGGGATATGACTTTTCTGACTTTGTGGTGACGGTCTTCGTGCCGAAATCGACGGACGACACTTCGTCCGAGACCATGTCCATGTTCCACTGTCCTGACGCAGCTAACGGTTAATCTCTTTCACTGGACATGCCACCTTTGGTCGAAGATTGCCTACCCGAGAATATGCGCCATCCGGACCCTCCGGGAATTTGTATGTGACATGGCCGTGCAAACGGGTTATTTCAGATAGCGCAGCCAAGCTACGAGCTCGGTGCCGACCCTTGCCTATCCATTGCGCGCCGGAACTTTGTCGCCCGTCTGCTCCTTACGCACACCGAAAATATCACCAAAAACCTGTGCTCCAACCATAGAGACGCGAAATAACTTCTAAGGCTTTTATTAATTTTGTGGACTATGTCCTATTGTTGAATTTCTACCTACACAGTTGTAGCCACGCACAGCAACTGACCATTGCTCGCATTACTACTGCTCTTGACTCTACTCAGAATCCTGCGACTATATCTTTGTTGTCGCTGCAGCGGGGCTAAGGGTTTCCGTGAGTTATTTGCTACACTGGGCCGGGCGGACCTCTAATTATTGTCGCCCATAATTTGTCTTGCGGACCAGTGCGAATCCAGGCTCCAATCTTATTACAACCTTACCTGCGCGGCTCATTATTAGACAAACTCTAAATGTTGCCCCGCCGGCCGCCGCCCAATACTCGGGGCCGTTGAATCCCATGATTTGTGTTCAGAACGGGGTTAAGCGAGGACAGTGGCGCACGACGGTCAGAGGCTCCTGCTCAATATGACCTAAAGACTAGAGTCCCAATATTCCCCAGTCCGGGAATGTTCGGCATATATCTGTTACGGGCTAGTTCCGAGGGTTGCCGGCTGGGCAGGACCCGGCAGTTGCCGAATAATTGGGAGTAGTCCCTGAGGCTTAGCTCGACGGCGTCCGACAAATGAGGAGGAGGTGGGTAGAGGTGTGCAGTGATATGGACAACTATTGCAGTATACCGCAATCTTGATGTCAAGAGAGAACTCTAGTGTATTTAAAGGCGACTGATCTCCCCGGAATACTTAACAAGAGCAACAAACAATTCACAATCGGATATCAAACCTGAAGCAATCATGAAATCCTTCCTTGCTATCCTAACTGCAGCCTTGACCATAGTCAGTGGTGTTTGTGCTCGACACCATGGTATGCAGATTCAACCTCCAGAGATTTTACAAGCACAGACAGACTAATATGCGGCAGCCGTTCCTTTTGAGCGCTTGGATAAGAATGATACAGTAAGTTGCGCTCTTTTCTGTAGAAATTGTATACTAATAACACTGCAGCTCCTCCTTGTGCTTGATCTCCAAGTGGGGCTCTACAACCTAGCTCGAGATTGGGACTCGACTCTCTACTACAACAACTTGATTGCACACGCAGCCCTTGGGGAATTGTTTGACCTGCCTGTCGTCCTGACCACGTCAGCTCAACAAGGTGAGAACGCAACACCAAAATCTTTCATTGTTTCTTCGACTTTGTCCAGCTTGCATTGTGCAAAGTCGACATAAAGCTTACACACTTTGCTATCAGGTCCCAATGGTCCTCTTCCGAAGGAAATCCTCGAAATGTACCCTGACGCACCCCTCATCGAGCGACAGGGAGAGGTAGATGCCTGGGACAACGCAGAATTCCGCAAGGCAGTTCGCGCCGCTGGCAAAAGCCAAATTATCATTGCCGGAATCACGACTGATGTCTGTGAGTGACTTTTTGAATCTTTCTTAAGATTGAGTTTCAACCCGCTAACCAGAGATCTCTGCTTAAAGGCACGACATTCCTGGCTCTCTCTCTACGGGCTGAAGGATACAGTGTTTGGGCCAACGTCGAAGCGTCTGGCACTACCACCGAGTTAATTCGTGACGTTTCCAACATGCGGATGGAGGCGGCAGGCGTGAAACTAGTCAGTCTGTTCAGCATCGTCTGTGACCTCATGCGCGACTGGCGCAACACTCCAGGCTCAAAGGAAGTGCTTCCGTGGCTCAATCAGTATTACCCCATCTATGGTATGGTTGCTCGTGGACACGCCGCCGCTATCGACAACGGCACAATAATTCCTGGAGAGGGAGGCCTTGTCTAAAGCAATGCTGAGACCAACTGAAGTAACGGAAGGGGATGTGGTGATTGCTGCCGCTATGAAGATGAAAAATTGCCATTTTTTGGGGAAAATGTTGACGCAGGGGCTGGGATTGGACCGACAGAGCGAGAGAATTACAGCGAAAATCAAATAGCTAGGAGTACTTGAAAATCCTCTAGGTAACATCGTATTTTGATGGTTTTCTTATGAAATTGTCTCAATCCTTTGTCTGTCCTTTTTTTGACTATAAATTTTATAACTTTCACCAATTTATACGGATTGCAAATGCAAGCCCTCAAACTTAACTGCTGTAGACCATATTCTTCATCGCTATTTAGTTGACTCCTCCTCAATCGATCACCCTTACTTTATTGCACCCTGGCATAATGCTCGTGAGCCTATTACCTGCGATTTAAGCCTTTTCTTTGCTCCCAACAGTACAGTCCCAACTGCGCTCTCGGGACTTAGCCAAAATTTTTCGCAGCACAACTGTCCCAACGTACTACGGCACAAGACTCCAATATTTAATTTTCAACGATCACAGCCACCATCCAACAGAATATAATACGGATCGCCGAACACATTTTCGAAGCTGGCGACTGTTTATTCATGCTGTTGAATAATAATAATTTAGGATATACTTGAAATTTAAAAATTTTATAAATCTGCGTATCTTAAGCTACTAATTATCTTTCAAGCAAGTAGATGGATTTAAAACCGTAGCGTAGTATTTGCGTCGACCTAGGAAACCCATGGTAGCGACGGTCGATTTCCTCAAAATCGACCCTCAGCGCAAAAAGGGTTAGGGTCAGGGTAAAGCACGAAACCCACGGCAAATGTCAGCCACGGTCGATTTCCTCAAAATCGACCCTCAGCGGCAGAAGAACGAAACCCACGGCAAACGTCAGCCGCGGTCGATTTTTACGAAATCGACCCTCAGCGGCAGAAGAACGAAACCCATATCCTTGGACAACATGATATGAAGTTGGCCGTGGCAATCAAAGAACTCCTTCGGGACTAAATTTGACGTTATATTAGCGAGCTCCTAACTAAGCGGTACCTACCTTGTGCATTATCCGATTACGTACTTGTGTATCGCTGAATTGTTAGAGGATCCCGCTCAGTTTCGCGTTCCGTGGAACGTGAACAGGTGAAGCTGAATTTGAAGTCGTCATTTCTCTCGATGCACCGTCGTGACTGAAAGTAGTAACCTATAGATGTAAGCTGGCGTTCAGGGGGCTGAACCGTGTCCGAATGTCCGAATTCCCATACTAATGAGCCGCATTGCCGCAGGTACTTTTCGGACATGGTTCAGGGGGGGTGGTTCTGTATACTAATCTGTGTCCGAAATTTCAAATATGGGAATTTCACGTCGACAAGGGCACCATTCGAATCGCTAATTTTGCTAGAATTTTAACAAATTTACCCCCAATTTTTGTCACGCGAACTGAGCGAGTTAATTTTTTGGTGTTGTCGGCCAGTTTGTGCGAGGGTTAGGGCTCAGTGTCCGAAAGTCCAGCGATGGGTTATGTTCTGTGTCCGAAATTGGGGTGACAGAAGTGGTTGTGTCCGAAATTGGGGTGACATCCCAGCCACTCTTTGGGAGGCCCAGCAGGTGTGAGACCCCGCGTCAGAGTCAGAGTACTCACACTGCCTGCGGTCGGACGAGCCTGTTCAGCCCATTAACCACGGGCGATTACAATAATAATTTTGCCAATAGAATTGCTGTAAATAATTCCAACTGAAGGTTCTGTGATTCTGTCATTGATCATGTCTCACCTAAGCACTGAATTTTTTTGTCCTGAGTGTAGTCGCGCGGCGTTCCACAGCAGAACTGCCCTCTCGAAGCACATTTCCGACAATCATCGGAGACTCACATCTATCGATTATAATGGCCAGAGTTATACGCTCGCTGTTACTGAGGATGGTACCAAGTACTTGTGTCCCAAGTGTGAGGCGCAGATGACTGTTGAAATATCAACTATATACTCAATAGGGTAATATAGGTGCACATAAGGAGAGTAACACTCTGCAGTGACTAAAGAATAACTCGGTACTGCAAAGACAGATCTGACGATCGAAGCTTTGCTGATGGCTGTTGAGAATCAACCTTCCAGCTACAGTAGACAGCTCGAAGAGTCACACGTCTACAGCTGACAAATCCTGACAGATACTGACAAATGATTTGTCAGAAGCATCTACGATAGAATATACTATAGGTGCATAGTGCACACTAGAATATTCCAGATGCGGGGGTTGAGATGACGTGTTAAATCACGCTATCCTGATTACGTAATATGATTCTACAGTATTCTACTGTTCATGCCTTAGTAATCAGGCACAGTCTCAACTATATAAGTAGATAGTCAATCCCTTGAGACTGGACATAGATTGTACATTCAATCATCCAGAGACTCACCAACCCCTTCTCTAGTTCATACTTCCACTTGCGCATTCACATTTGCAACAGGTTATGAGCCCTGTGAGCACAATGAATTCAACCAAGTCATCATCCTCCATCTTGACCTCGACCTTTAGCTCGGGTGTTTCGATCCCGATCTATAACAACAAGAACTTCATTATCTGGGAGTCTCGAATCAAGGCTTACCTTCGCGCGGTCAAGGCAATCAAGGCGATCGAGGAAGATGTTCCCATCGATGAAATGACATCTGAAGATATCGAGGCCGATGATATCGCCAAGGGCGTCATTATTGAACATGTCAACGATCTCTTAATGCTCACGTTGAACTCTTACGCACGAGCGTACGACATGTTTGACTCTATTCGTCAACGCCACCGCGCCTCGGCTAAGCAACGCGAAGCTTATCTGGTTGACGAACTTTATTCGAAGAAAATGAGTGATGACGACTCACTTACCAGTCACCTGGAAACCTTGATGTTGCTGCGGCACCAGCTCCAGCTAACCGAAACTGTCATCACGGATGAAATGTTTCTGCAAGCCTTATACAAATCGCTTGCACCGAAGTTTCTAGAACACAAGACAAGTCTCAAAAACCGTCAGCTGCCGCTCAACGAGGCTATCTCCGCGTTAATTCTCTACGATGAGGAATCAGCAAAGGAAAGATCTATTACCCCTGCGGCATATGTCACCGAGAACTTTGCCCGTAGGGTAGGTCCTCGCAGGGAGAATTTCCGCCGTCGGTCCTCTAGAGGGTCACAGTATACCGGAAACTATCGTCCTCGCAGAATGCTAAGATGCACAAACTGCGGTGGAAGATTTCATACGAAAGAAACCTGCCGCAAACTATTGGTTTGCGAGGCTTGTGGTCAGAAGGGGCACGATGCGCCTACCTGCACAGCTCACAAGCGACGTCGTGATCAGAGTGTGAACATGGTGACCACGGATACCATTAGTCACAGCTATGATTCCCACCAGAAGTTGGATGCGACGAGAAATAAGGAGGATATGCTGAATCTTCAAATCGATACGGACATTGATGAAAAAGTGTACCATTTAGACAGTCAATATGAATCTGAACTTGACTGGTACTTGGATTCGGGAGCTACGTCCCACATTTGCAATAATCGCAAACTGTTCTCCTCCTACACTCCCTTCTTTCATCCTGAACCGATTGCCTTCGCAGGACAAAGCTCTGGCCAGTCCCTTGGATCTGGCACAGTATTACTCAAGCTTATACGACCGAACGGCTCGCGAACCAATCTTCTCTTACATAACGTCCTTCACGTGCCAGAAGTACGGAAGAATTTACTATCCACTTACGATCTTACGAAAAATCGCATCAAAATAATAATCACCGACAATGGCTTTCTCTTGACTCGCAATCATATCGTCATCGGAACTGGAAGATTATGGCATCGACTGCTGAGGGTTAACACATCTCACGACAAATCGCTTCGCCAGGTGCAGAGACATCAAGCGTTCATATCACAGACCCAGGCTAAGGATATTACACTATGGCACCAGCGATTAGGTCATCTTGGGATGCAGAATATCAGACTCATGAAGTCTAAGGACATGGCAAACAACTTTATATATAAAGATACAGAAGCCGATCGAGTGTGCGAAGCATGCGTAAAAGGCAAAGCACATGCAGCACCATTTAAGAAACGTTCTGAAAGGGCCGAGCAGCTACTCGAACTAGTTCATTCGGATGTGTGCGGACCGCTCGATACACAATCATATCAAGGCTATCGTTATTTCGTGACGTTTATCGATGACTATTCGGCCATGGCGTTTGTCTACCTATTAAAACGCAAATCAGAAGTATTCGGCTGCTTTCAAGAGTTCCTCAGCATGGTCGAAAGACACACTGGCAATAAGTTGAAAATCCTGCGAACCGATAATGGGGGCGAATACATCTCAGGAGCATTTATCGATTTCTGCAAAGGACAGGGAATAATTCATCAATTCACGTTGCCAGGTACCCCCCAGCAAAATGGAGTTGCCGAACGACTGAACAGGACATTATTAGAAAAGGTGAGATGTATGTTAGGACACGCAGGACTACCAAAGACTTTTTGGGGTGAGGCACTCCTCACTGCAGCTTATCTCCGCAATCGCAGTCCTGCGAAGATGTTAGTCACACATACTCCATATGAGTTATGGCACCATCAGAAGCCAAACCTCGGCCATTTGAAAGTGTTTGGGTGCATAGCTTACTATTTTGTCACTGATGACAAAAGGAAAAAGTTGGATGCAAAGGCTAAGATTGCCATTTTCCTTGGTTATGCAGAACGGAACAAGGCTTATCGCCTATATGATCTTGAAAAGAAGGCCATCCTGCTGTCACGAAGTGTTATCTTTGACGAATCACAATTGTACAGTGATCGAATACAAGTTAGTGATGACGGCTACTCACTGCAGTCTTTATTGGAAGAAAGAGCCAACGACAAATGGGCATATGATGAGTTTACCGCAATAGGCACCCTGCCAGAAAGTGAAAGATCCGTGCGTGTAGGCACCATGAGACATGAAGGCACCACGATACACGACGACATCACCCGGCATGAAGGCACTATCCCGCGCAGACGCACCCATCGTGTAGGACGCACTGCTGAGAGCATAGGCGTCATCCCCACTGAAGGCACCGCTGGAAGAAGCGAAGGCACCCGTGATAGTGAAGGCGTCATGCAGCACGAAGGCACCGCTGAAGTCGAAGGCACCGTACATGGCGAAGGACTCATAGACGATTCCGCGATAGGTGAACACACTCGCGAAGGCCCTGCAAATTCTAATTCATCTAGTGGCGAAAGCAGTTCAAATAATTTCAGAATTGTCGTACCGATTAAGAGAGTGCCGAGAGGTGCACGGATTATTACTTTTCCTGAATCAGCTCAAATCGCAGAAGTCGAACTAACAAATGAACCACGCACGATTAAAGAAGCATTCTCAAGACCTGATCGACGAAATTGGAAAGAGGCTTGTGATGCTGAATATGCATCACTGATGAAGCACAATACCTGGTCGCTAGTGTCGTTGCCAGCCGGCAAAATACCGATAGATTGTCGATGGGTGTTCAAACGAAAATTCAAAGCAGATGGGACACTCGATCGCTACAAGGCACGACTCGTGGCTAAGGGCTTCACTCAGCGTTTTGGCGTCGACTACGACGAAACTTTCTCACCAGTCGCGCGCGCAGAGTCTATCCGAACCTTAATTGCGATTGCAGCACAGCGTACCATGCATTTACATCAAATGGACGTGAAGACAGCTTTTCTAAACGGCAAACTTGATGAAGAAATATATATGAATCAGCCACCAGGATATATGAAAGACGCAGGCATGGTATGCAAATTGAACCGCAGTCTATATGGCTTGAAACAAGCTCCTCGGTGCTGGAACAAAGAAATCAGTGATGCACTCAAGAAAGAAGGCTTCGAGCAGCTCCAAGCTGACTGGTGCATATTCAAGAGAGTCAATTCTGAGCATGACAAAGTCTTCCTCGCAATTTATGTCGATGATATTATAATTGCTGCAGACTCAGCACAATCGCTCCAGCATACTAAGCAACGACTCAGCACACTATTCGAAATGTCTGATATGGGGCAGCTCAATTATTATCTTGGCATTCAAGTAGGGTCAGGGTCAGGGTCAGGGTCAGGGTTAGGGTCAGGGTCAGGGTTAGGGTTAGGGTCAGGGTTAGGGTCAGGGTTAGGGTTAGGGTTAGGGTTAGGGTTAGGGTTAGGGTTAGGGTTAGGGTTAGGGT